>NC_056562.1:30309936-30356722 GCF_013358625.1 Macadamia integrifolia
GGTGAGCTTCATTCTTCTTTGACGGGAGTAGAAATATAGTGATGATCTTAGGACTTAGGCACTCATTTTGGCATCATAGAGGTAAGTATAATAAATACTTGTATTTTTTATGTCTTATTTTCTTTATATTTATAATTTTGTTTCATAATTATGTATTTATATTATATGTTAATATGTTATGATGATTAATGATTGATGATTGATGAAGATGAACTTAGTTTATTCACTTTATTGATTTGTTTTCATTGGTATGAATATGAACTTTTAATATTTATTTAACATATGAGTAATAGGATTTAACTAGGATTTGAGCAAAATAGATTGGTTTTATAAAAAAATTACACAGGAACGCTTTAGTATGCCCGCTTTATCACTAAGGCGCTCTAAAAGACCCTCAAACGCCTCCGTCGCCTTATTGCCTTAAAAACTATGTTCGCGATTGTAGCGTATCATTTCATCAGCTAAATCTGATTAGTCTTCCAAAGACAATTCGGCCTTCCTTGCCAACCGTGGATGTGGTCGCGGTCGTGGATCGGCTGGTTGAGGTTCTAGTGGACAACTTTTTGATCGTGCAGCCTGCCAGTGCACTTATTACGGGAAGCCCAACCATACTATAGAGACTTGCTGGGCAAAGCATGGCAAGCCAGAGTGGGCAACCCAGTTAGCCAATCATGCAGTGTCAGATGATGGTACTGACACAGTGTCTTCTGTTGATGCTAAACTGAGACCTTCTTCAGGAGATTCATCTACCAGTTTGCGCGATGACATCAATCAGTTGCTCCGGCGGTTGCACACTCTTGAGGCATCCTCTAATACATCCAATGGTGGGTCTATATCTGTTGCCACCTTAGCTTATACAGGTACCTTAGCCCTTCTTACCACTACCTTTACCCCTTGGATCATTGATTCAGGTGCTTTTGACCATATGACTGGTAAGTCATCACTTTTTAAAACATTTTCTTCTAGAACCAGTTCTACATCTGTTATTCTTGCCAACGGTGCTTCTACATCGGTTCTCAGTTATAGTACTATATCACCCACATCCTCACTGAATTTATCTTCTGTGTTACATGTTCCACAAATCCCATTAAGTCTTCTTTCTGTGAGCCAGTTAATTAGCTCATTAAATTGCTCAGTAACATTCTTTACCTCTTACTGTTTTTTTTAGGATCTTCACACGAGGAAGACGATTGGTGGAGGGCATGAAAAAGATGATTTTTATTATCTCAACTGTGGTTCTCATACTTCTTCTGCTGCTGCTACTGCTGTTGGGGATGTGATTCCTTTCCAATGGCACTGTCTTTTAGGACATTTATCTTTAGCTAGGTTGAAACTTTTATTTCCTAGTTTTAAGTCTGTGATTAGGTTAGAATGTGAGGCCTGTGAGTTGGGAAAACATCACCATGTGTCCTTCCCATCTCGCTATGTGTCTTGTAGTCCGTGTTGATTTTCCTTAGTCCATTCTGATGTATGGGGTCCTTGCAGAGTTAGTAATAGATTTGGTTTTCATTATTTTGTGACTTTTGTGGATGATCATTCTCGCCTTACATAGCTTTACATGTTAAAGGACATATTTGAATTTTTAAATGTGTTTCAGCAATTCTATAATGAAATAAAAACTCAGTTTGGCATTTTGATTAAGATTTTTCGTTCTGATAATGCTTTAGAATATGCTCAAACTGATATTTTTTATTTTTATGCCAACCATGAGATGATACACCAAACTAGTTGCGCCTATACCCCATAGCAAAATGGGGTAGCATAGCACAAGAACTAACATCTAATCGAGGTAGCCCGTGCTATTATGATTCATATGCATGTTCCTAAGCATTTTTGGTGTGATGAGGTTTTAACTGCATGTCACTTGATTAATCGCATGCCATCTTCAGTGCTCTCAACTAGGTCCCCTTTTTCTATTATGTTTCCTACTTTGCCAAGATTTTTTGTTCCTCCCCGAGTCTTTGGCTATGTGTTTTGTCCATAATTTGCATGTGCAAGTAGATAAACTCTCCTAGGTCTATTAAGTATATTTTTTTGGGTTATTCACGTACTCAGAAAGGGTATAAGTGTTATGACCACATAAATTTTGTTAGTGCCGATGTGACCTTATTTGAAGGCACATCATTTTTTTCTCCTCAGGTGTCCTAGTCTGGTATGGAGTGGACTTCTCCATCTCCTCCACCCATTCCATCTCTCATACCCTTCCTTGATGTGTCTAGTGCCAGTGACTCACCTCTACAGGTTTATCAGCGCAAGAAGAAGGTTGGATAGCCGAGTGGAGAAACTAATACTCCAGATGATTCACTTCCTCCACTGCCGCCTTTCTTTGGTGAAGTTCCTCCTTCTCCGCCTGATGACTTACCAATTGCTCAAAGGAAAGGTATACGTTCCTGCACTTAAAAATCTATGGTTGTGTATCCTATTGATAACTTTGTTTCCTTGTCTCATCTTCCCTCTCCCATCTATGGTCTTGCCTTGTCACTTTCTACTAACCCTATTCCCCGCACCCATAATGATACCCTAACTATTGCTGAATGGATAGCTGCTATGGATGTAAAAATGGATGCTCTCTTGAATCGTGGTACCTGGAGTCTGGTAGATTTACCTCCTGGTAAGGATTTGGTGAAGTGTCGATGGGTGTACACTGTTGAGTATCACTCTGATGGCTCTGTTGAGCTGTTGAGAGCATGTCTGGTTGCCAAGGGGTATACTCAGACATATGGAGTTGATTATTTTGAGACCTTCTCCCGGTTGCTAGACTGAACTTTGTTCGTCTACTTATTTCTTTTGCTGTCAACTTTGATTAGCCCTGTTTCAGTTGGACATCAAGAATGCCTTCTTGTATGGTGATCTATAGAAAGAGGTGTATATGGAGCAACCTCCTGGTTATGTTGCTCAGGGGGAGAATAGAGGTCGTGTGTGTCGCTTACACAAGGCTATCTATGGACTTAAACAGTCCCCTCGGGCATAGTTTAATAAGTTCAGTGCTACCATAGTTACTTGTGGATTTTCTCAGTGTTATTCTGGTTCTGTCTTTGTTCGTCGCAGAGGTGATAAACTGGTTGTCTTGGTAGTTTATGTTGATGATATTATACTTCCTGGTAATAATGAGGCAGGAATTTCTGAAGTAAAAGCTTCTCTTTAGCAACACTTTCAGACCAAGGACTTGGGTCAACTTCATTATTTTCTTGGGATTGAGGTGATCCAATGCAAAAAGGGGATTAGTCTATCTCAAAGGAGATACGTGCTGGACTTTTTATCTGATACTGGTATGCTTGCTTCCAGACCTGTTGATATCCCTATGGATCCTCACCAGAAGTTTGGGGTTGATGATGGCGAACCCCTCCAGGATGTGCATCAATACAGGAGTTTGATCGACAAGTTGATATATCTTACTGTGCCACGTCCGGACATCTCCTATGCTGTTGGAGTACTCAGTCAGTTCATGCAGTCTCCTCAGAAAGCTCATTGGGACGTTGCTGTCTGTGTTCTTCACTACCTGAAGGGTGCTCCTGGAAAGGGGTTGATCTATCGTCCTAATCGGCATTGGAATTGGTTGGTTATTCTGATGTTGATTGGGCCGGTTCTGCTAGTGATTGGAGATCTACTATGGGCTATTGTACATTTGTTGGAGGTAATTTGGTTACTTGGCGTAGTAAGAAGCAGACTACCATTGCCCGATCCAGTGCAGAAGCAGAATACAGAGTTATGGCTCATACCATTGCTAAGTTGATGTGGCTACGGTCTTTACTTTTGGAGTTGGGATTTCCCGTGATCAAGCCTATGAAGATGTATTGTGACAACTAAGCTGCAGTGTACATTGCTAGCAACCTGGTCTTCCATGAGAGGACCAAGCACATAGAGGTGGACTGTCATTTTGTTCGTGATGCTGTTCTGAAGAAGCTGATTGAAACCCCTTTCGTTCCTTCGTTAGATTAGTTGGCCGATATGTTCACTATGTCTCTATTTGCTCATAGTTTTCGTAATAGTTGTACCAAGCTGAGCTTGGGTACTGTATATGCTCCAGCTTGAGGGGGAGTGTTGAGACTGACGCTAATCCCGAGCGCTAGTTCCTTGGACCAATAGGGTCAATTCTGTCCTATCGGCCCAATATTTTTAGTTAGGGTTACTTCTTTATGTCGTGGGGGTATTCTTGTATTTTCATTCTTATGAAATAATATTAAGGTTAGGGAAAACCTGCGATCAAACCATTCTGGTAAGATCGCAGGTCTCTTCTCATCTTTTGGGAGTCTCATTTGGTTGTACCTCTCTCTTCTTCTTCTCTTCTCTCTTTCTTTTTCTTTTGGTTTGATTACAAGGTATCTGAGATTGTAACAACCCTGATTCAGATTTTTGGTTGAAGCGGCTTGACCAGTCTGACCATCCAGACCAAGATGAATTGGGTCTCAACCTTGTTCTGGTTCAGTAGGATAGTAGAAGTTTATTTATTTATTTGAATTATCTTGTAATCTCTTATATTGGGAATTTTTAGATGGGATGTGGTGACTAGTGTGAGATCTGTGGGAGGCCAAGGTGTTGAGTTCTCAATTATTGTCGGGTTACATCAAGGATCCGCATTGAGCCCCTACCTATTTACACTTATCATGGATGATTTAACCAGGAATATTCAAGGAGAGATCCCTTGGTGTATGCTTTTTGCAGATGATATTGTTTTGGTCGATGAAATAGTGGTAGAGATTAATGATAAGTTGGAACTATGGAGATATATTTTGGAATCGAGAGGTCTTAAGATAAGTAGAACGGAGATGGAATATATAATGTGCAACTTTAGTCGATTGAGGATTGATAGCGAGGGAGTGAAAATTGAGGGGAGAGAAATCCTGCATAGTGACTGTTTCAGATATCTGGGCTTTATCTTAAACAAGGAAGGTGATATTGATGATGATGTTCCCCACATAATTAAAGTAGGATGGATGAAATGGAGAGGGGCATCTAGTGTTATGTGATCAACGTATTCCTCTAAAGCTTAAGGGAAAATTCTACAGGACAGTCATAAGACTAGCTATGATGTATGGTGCATAATGTTGGGCAGTCAAAAAGCGTAACATAGATAAGTTGAGTGTGGCTGAGATGAGGATGTTGAGATGGATGTGCGGCAAAACCCTGAGAGATATAATACGAAATGACCAGATTAGAACGGATTTAGGAGTTGCCCCAATCCAAGATCAGCTCAGAGAATGTTGGTTTTGAGGTTTGGGCATGTCCAAAGGAGGCCTTTGGATGCCCGAGTATGAAGGAATGACCAGATGCAGATGGATGGAGCTAAAAGGGCTAGGGGTAGGCTAAAAATGACCATTGATGAGTTAGTAAGAAGAGATATGCAAAAGTTAAGTCTTCACTCTAGTGTGGCATCTAATAGAGCTGCTTGGAGGGCTAAGATCCGGGTTGCCGATTGTTCGTGAGTGGGATGTCCCAAAGTTTTTTTTTGTTTTTTATTTTGTTTTTATATACACATGGATCCATGTAGCTGACCCCATTTAGTTGGGATAAGGCTGGGTTGTGTTGTTGTTGTTGCGTTGATTGGTAGATACATAGGAGATTCAATTGTATTTTCCAGTTTCCTCATTTGACTTTGTTTCCTAATTAAATAGGTCTCCTTTGTTTGTTGGGTTTCTTCTTTTATATAGCTTGTACCCATGATGGAAGTTCAAAATGGTGATTGAAATTTAGCTTTTTTGGTTGAGTGTGTGCCTCCATGGCTTGGCAGGCAGCTTGGCTGTTGTCCTCTTTCTATCCCCCCTCTCTCTCATCCAAGGTTATCAAGGCGAGAAGGCTATGGAGGATGGTAAAAAATCAAGGAGACACCAACAAGGCGTCAAGGTGACGAAGGTGCCGGTACAGGCTGAAGTGCTGAACTGCCTTATCACCTAGGCGACACCTTGATATCTATGCTCTCATCTCTTCTTCTTTCTCTCCCTTTCCCCCTGCGTGACCTTTCTTGTTCTTATTCTTTTTGCTTCTTTATTTTTTGTGATTGATTCTCTTCTTCTTTTGGCAGAGGCAACAGAAGGTAATTGAGATGGAAATAAATGTTAGAAGTGAAAATAAGAAAGTTTTGTGGGAAAGAAATCAGATGGGGTCAGTATTGTGGAGAAAGGGTAAGGGGCCATGGGGTTGTAATGTAGGACTAAGTTTGAAAACTCAAACTAATCCAACTGCAGGAATTTTTAGTCAAAAGAACAACCACTAAGCACCCCAAAAGTAAACAATAAACAACAGTCCAGAAATAGGAATCGAACCGCCCTTTGTAAATCAGAAATTTTGACTCAGAACTAAATCAGATATCATACCGAGGACAATTCAATAGCAGAAAATAGAGTATTAAAACAGACCATACTCAGTAACAAAACCACAGGGACAGAACAACCAAAACAGAACTCAGTTCTGTGCAGAAGCACAATCAACCAGAATCAGAGAACTAACCGGACCAGACCATTCCCTTGTCTGATGGGCATGAAATTAGGATCGAACCTCCCTTCCGGCAGGGGGAACACTCGATCCAAAGGGGAGCTCAATTCGATGGCTAGATAGCCTAGTAAGAGTAGTCGATACTTGGAGAATTCTGGAAAAAAAACTCAGATCTGGACTTAACAGTAGATTAGTTCTCTTACCTGAGTTGCAGAACAATAACAGCAGCAATAAGTCTTGCCCACATTAAACAACAATAACACAATAAAGAAAACTAGAAAATAATAGCAACCCACTCGGACTTCTCGCCGCAGAGTGTCGATTGGATCAAACACCAATCCTTTGGCCTTGATCAAACACAAGGAGTAGTCATTGAAGCCAGCGACAACAGCAAGAGTCTTTTTTTTTTTTAAGCATAAATCGTGGCTCATTAAAAGAGCCATCATCTTTATTTATAATGATGGGGAGGGTTTACAAGTAATAGTAACTCTGAGTTACTAAATTTGAGTTACTAAAAATTGATTATAAGAAGTTACTAAAAACTGGAAATTAGAATCTAATGAAAATAGAAACTAGTCTAGACAGAAATTAGAAACTAACAATGACTTGAAATTAGAAACAAATTTAGGTACTGAAATTAGAAACTAAATAACCCCATCTGAAAAGGAAACTAAAGAAAAATGAAACAAATCACTGAATCCCGTATGCAACCTTAGAACCCCTAGTTTAGACCCATAAAAGTAGCCCAATATACTCCAAACCACATGGACTGAAGATACAACCCAACCCTAAGCTTATTCCTAATAAAACAAGCCTAGTTTGGTGAAGAATCTGCATCAGGTTGAAGGGAGAAAATTAAGAAAACTGATTAAATGATATTGCAATCACATGGAACTTGAAAGAAAGCATTTGTAAAGCCAAATAAGCCACGGGCATAAGGTAAAAAAGCTTTCTCCTCCCAAGTGTTGATTAGCTGATATAATTGGTCAAAAAAATATAGGAGAAATCAAATTCTTGATCACCTAAAGAAATGGACAGTAAGAAAACATTCATATATCACAAAATAGTTGCTTTGAGTTTCAAAAAGAATAACTAGGATCAAATAGCAGGTTCAAGAAGTAAAGAATCTCTAGTAAACTGTTCAACGTTCATGAGGAAATGGATTTTAGATGAAGATTTCAATTGTAGTTCAAGAGGACATCAAATATATCTGAATTAATAAAATAGGGGCAAAAACATGGCTATGTTACCAATCTAAAGGAGATATATCTCTCATATTCATATCCATACCCATGGTGAAACTTGACAATCTCCCTTTTCTATGAGGTTGACAGCATGTATAGTGCCACTCTTTCCATTTATTACCATCTTTCCTATAAGTAATCCATCATTTGTTTAGATTATCTTGTCTCCCTTTATGTATTTTCTGTTCTGATGGGGGCTTTGCTTGCACATTCACTAAAGTTTGGTTCTTAACCAGTTTGTGCTTGGCAGAAATAGGAACTTCATGGCCTATTCTTCTTGGTGGCCGAGCACATTGGACTGTGGGTCTTGTGGCAACCTTGATTTCTATTAGCAGCATAATTGCAGCTGATACATATGCTTTTTTAGGTGGAAAGGTATAACATCTTTGATGTTGATCATTATGGTTTTACATGAATTTTATATGTACAATATCAGTCATTTTTTTGGTTGAAAGAACTCAGACAGATATAGATTTTTTTTTTCTTCTGCATTTCCTTTTCATTCTAACTAATTTGATGCACTTCTATTTCACATTTCAGTTTATGAAAGTAGAGGGCATGTTGATTAATAAAAATCCGACCTACAATGTCTTCCCTTTATCAGCATATGAAAATTTCGATCCCTCTGTTAAAGAAATGCACATTGTAATGAATGAAGTTCTTTGTTAACACATTTGCTTTGAGGTGTGCTTATCAAAGTCTCCTAATTATTGTCTCCATCCGCTTGATACTTTTCTTCAGCCTAGTAAGAAAAAAACAAATGTTCTTGGGGTTATGGCTTTTCAGAATTCAGAGCGGCGCTTATAAAGGGTCATGTTCATATTTTCAGGGCATTCAGTAGTAGTCCTTACTCAACTATAAAATGAAAGAGGTAGAATATCATGGGGGAGGGGAAGTTATCTCCTACCTCAAGACGTAACCAGAAAAAAACCAGTGGAGATTCAGATATTCAAACTCTCTCACATGGTCATGGCTGGATCTGAAATTCCAGGTGGTAGATCACCACTAATATTCCTTCCAAATGGGACAGCAATCAGGTCGGATCAGCCAATATCAAAGGAACCAGAAGGGACTGAACTTAGATCTGACGGTAAGTAGCAAACCAGGTTAGAAACTTAACATGGGACTCACAGGTCATGCAAAATAATGACTCCAAATCTTGCAGGTACAATCACCCCAAGGATGTAAGCATCATATAAAATTCTAAAGGTGAAAGGACCAGAACTGACAGAGTTTGATCTACTCTATCTGGACTGCCGGTACTGCCCAGAAACAGATAAAGGAACAGTAACAGAAAATGACATGTAGGAAGAAGAAGAAGAAGAAGAAGAAGAAGAATATCAGAAGAAGGAAAGAAGGGTCTCTCAGGGGAAGGGGAGAGAAGAAAGAGAGCACAAACACAGGCAACTGGAGAACACAATCTCAATGTATTACAGGCATTATTTTAAAAGAAAAGAAATTACATTAAATAAGGAAACTAACTTAACAAGGAAACTACTCAAGTGAGGAAACTGGAGAACACAATCTAATCTCCTACTGCCCTACGTATCTACCAATACTATCTAAAATTCTCGAATATAAAATATTACAAGATAATTTAAAATAAATAAATGAACTTCTAATATCCTATTGAACCAGAACATGGTTGGTACCCGGTTCAGCCACAAATCTGCATCAATTCCCTCAGTGTTGAAAAAACCTCGTCTGCCTGAAGTCTGATCTATGATGACTGGTGGGAAGAATGTAAAACTCCAGGCAAGAGTGTAAACATTTTGAGTTCAGGATTTCTGTTTCCCACATCAAATATGAAGAATCTGTGCTTTGCATGCTATTAAAATCCTTGTAAATGATGTCTTAAAGTGGATCAGTTCACCTCAAACTAGTGGGTGTTTGAACTTGGAGCAGTCCAGTTTTAGTGTAATATTACTGCTTTTCTTATGTAGATCTATCAAGACTTTCCTGTCTGAATTAGGTGCTCAATTTTGTGTTTAACTTTTTACATATGGTTAAATTTCATGGAGAAATCCTGTGTTTTGTCTCAATGTCATAGAATAGAAGTGGCATATATATTTTTGAAGATAAGAGTGACATTCCTAGCCTATACTCATATCAAAGGCCCATTTAAGTGGCCCATTACAAAGAATACCTTGGAACTAAAGGTTCAACACATATATAACCCATCCCAAAGCTTATTTCTAATAAAATAAGTTCAATTAGATATTTAATCTGCGTCACTTCCATGGGATTGACTCCCATGGATTTCTTCAACCATCTGATGAGGAAGCACATGAACTCCTTCCATGTGATGGAAAATACAAGTGTGAAGTCCTTTTGATGAATGTTCGATTGGTATCTTGGACCTTTGGATAGTACCCAATCAGAGGATCTTTTGCTTTACTTCTAACCCATTCTATACCATACCACAATTTGATGTGCATAGAAGTTTACCTTGTAATTTTCTTTTCATGTACATCAGCACACATTATGCATGTGAGGCATCCTTATGTGCCTTGCTAATTTTATTCTTAAAGTTATTATAGATGGTTTGATTTCCTTACTTGGAGGATGTAAGGGCTTGTCACCTTCAACCCTGAGTTGAAGCCTTTAGCACAGGTCATATCCATGAATTGTGCTGCTCAACTAAATGCATGATGATCCTTTTTAATGCTTTTAAAGCAAAGCGTGTGGAAGACTTTGGTATTTTGACTTGCTCTACTTTAAAATTCTGAACCATAAAATGTGTGGGTGCTGGACCCCAAGTTCTGAAAGAAACTTTACTTTATGCAGACATTTGGTCGGACACCACTTACTAACATTAGCCCTAAGAAGACATGGGAAGGAGCTATTGCAGGCTTAGGTGGCTGTATAGCCACTGTACTCATATTATCAAAAATTCTGCACTGGCCAACATCCATACTGAGGTAATAATGACTGTTCCTTGTGTGGTCACATCTTCCTTGCTTTGTTTTTGTCTCATGAAGACATTATGATTTATTTATATGGAAAGTGTATACTTTATTCACTTTTGGCTTCTTGGCACCCCCTGGGCACATGTAGGTTTGAAGTTCACAAATTATGATGATTATTTCCACTGCTGCCAGCTTAACTGAATAGCTAACACAAAAGCTGGATTGTGATTGAACTTCTTTCTGTAATTTCAGAAACAATGACTATTTCATCTCTAGACTTGGGAAAACATTATTCCAGACATCCCCACGGTATTAAAAAATAAATTGTTTGTAAGTTGTAACTAAAACCTGTCAGGTTCATGCAGATATCAGTGCTCGCAATTTTGATCCTGTTACTTCCTCTAATGACTAACCACCTAACAGCTTTCCTGTCTCATGACATAAGTAATTATAAGGAATATCCGAGGTGGACCCCACCACCCCACGTATAAACAACAAGAAGGGGAAATTAAATTTGTGGCCAAGACAAGAAAGAAGCTTCCTACATTGCTCAGAATGTTGAGTGTTTTTTATTATATTCATTTGACATTTACCGACTGAAAAAAGAAAGAAAGAAGCAAAAGACTAGACTTGCATAAGCTTCTTAAAAAGAAGAAGAAAAGAAAGAAAAATAGGATGATGGTCCTCATGGGACGTTGGAAGATTCAAAGGTGAGAGTATTTCATAGTGTTGTTATGGAAAGGTGAATGGTGGCTTTGACTGTTCCAACTTTCCACACCTAAAAGTCCTTAAAAAAAAGTTTTCTTTGAAATCCTCCAGTTTGTGTTATATTATTGGTGAATGGTTCACTGGGATGGGTGCCTTTCCCTAGATGCGATGTCTGGAGTATTCTATTAAATTTTGTTTGGTTCAATTGAGAGGATGTGACTTGAAGTCAGTCAAACCTTTCCCTTTATCTTGGAGCTTAGTGAACCGTTTTGGATGAACTTGTGTACCTATCGACCTTGTTTCTGATTTTCTAACAATGCTCTCTATTGACCATCCAAGAAGAAATGAAGCAGGTGAATTGTTCTCTCTTGCGTTGTCAGAAAATGACTTGGCAGACTATCATTGCTAAGAACAATGTCATAATGATTATATTGTACACTGTTGTAAAGAGGGGCAAACCCATGGGGCCTTACCCTCTCCTCCCTCCAAAAGAATGTTTTAGAATACTCGTTGGTTTTTATAGGCAATATAATAAGATTCAGTATGTGTGGGTGAAAAATATATATAGCCTCCCCCCTCCCCCCTCTTCCCACTCTTTGTCTCCTTCAATCATTATTATGTGCAAAAGAAGGGGAACAAGATATATATATAACTTAGCTAAATAAGGGAAAGGTAGAGTAGAAATTTCAACCATATTAGATGCATTAAAAATGAAGATGATTCTATATTATAAGTGATGAGGAGATTAAGAGAGATTGAAAAAGTATTTCTACAACTTACTAAATGAAAACAATAGAAGTAATAGTGTTTTAGAAGTAAAAGGTGGTAATAACTATCAAGAAACCAAAAATCTTAGATATATATGAAAAATTAGGGGGTCTAAAGTAAAGGAAACTTTGAAGAAGATGAAAATAGGCAAAGCAATAGGTCTAGATGATATCCCAGTAAAGGTGTGAAAGCGCTTGGGAATCTGTGGAATAACTTGGCAACTAAGTTGTTTAATAAGATTATGAGCACAGAAAAATGTTAGATGAATGGAGGAGAAGAATTGTGGTTCTGATTTATAAAAATAAAGGTAATATTCAAAGTTGTAATTACTATAGAGGAATAAACTTATGAGCCATATCATGACATTGTGGTAGAGAGTAATGGAAACCCGCTTGAGACAAGAAACTAATATTTCGATTAAGCAATTTGGTTTGATACTAGGAACCACATAAGCTATTTTGTGCTCAGAAGACTAGTGGAAAGACTTAAAGAATGTGTAAGGACCTCCATATGATCTTTATTGGTTTAGAAAAAAAATATTATAGATTCCCTGGAGAGTTAATTTGGCAAGTGTTTGAGAAGAAAAGTGCTTCAAGTAAATACATGGACATAGTTATGTATAATGGTGTAATGATTGATGTAAGATCTGTTGGGGGGACAACTTAATGAATTCTTAATTACAGTTGGATTACACTAAGGGTCAGCTTTAACTCTGTATTTGTTTATGCTAATCATAGATGAGTAACTAGAGACATCCAAGATTAGATTCCTTAGTGTATGCTTTTGGCCGATGATATTGTTTTGGTGGATAAAACATAAGCAATGATAAATAGAAAGTTGGAATTATGGAGATCAACCTTGGAATAGTTATTTTTTAAAGACAAGTAGAACAAAAATGCCGTAGATGGTGTGTAACTTTAGTAACAACGGTAT
The DNA here is from genome assembly GCF_013358625.1 of Macadamia integrifolia. NCBI lineage: Eukaryota > Viridiplantae > Streptophyta > Magnoliopsida > Proteales > Proteaceae > Macadamia > Macadamia integrifolia. The sequence continues at coordinate 30,322,928 of NC_056562.1, forward strand.
TGAAAATATGGAGTGGTGAAAATTCAATATAGGGCGATACCGCATAGTGAAAATTTTAGGTACTTAGGTTCAATCATAAATAGATAAGGAGAAATAGAGGATGCTATTGCACAAAGAATTATAATAGGGTGGATGAAGTGGAGAGGTGTGTCTAGAGTGTTGTGTGATCGGCGTATTCCTTTAAAACTCAAAGGAAAAATTTATAAGATAGTAATACGGCCAACAATGATGTATGGAGTAGAATTGATATAAGACTAGATCACATGGGCCCTGATCTCAGTCATGAAATTATGGAGTTGAATTTTGGATCGAATAGAGATCTTATATGAGGGAACAAACCATCAAAAGTTGGACAAATTCTGCCACTGGATTGTCACTTAGGTTGTGACAGCCAAGAATACGGCAAGTACCAGACCCACTTGGGAGATCGGTGATGTGTCCCCATCAAGAATATGGCAAGTACCAGGGGGTTTGGGAGATCACTGGGCTAGTTAATAACCTCTAGCCTCCTTAACATGGCACAACGCGTTTTAAAGCCTTGAGGCCCATGGGCCAAAGAGGACAATATTGTGCAAGGTTAATGGGGCCAGGGCTTTACATAGGCTGGTTGTAAGAAAAATGGAACTTTTGGTACTTTTCCAATAACTCGATATACCAGCCTCTGATGGCCTTCAAACTGGTGTCAAAGGTGAGTCTTAATGAGCCTAACAAACCCTCCAAACAGTGGCCTGATCTGATGAAAGAATGCTGAGATATGGGCAGGACATGAAAAAGGAAAGTTCTGGTAAGTTTGAGTAACTGGAGATTCAGACCTCTGCTTGACAAACTGTGATGGTCGAATGGTCTTCAATGGAGGCCTAATAAACCCACAAAAGGGGAATAGGACTTACCTATGGGGAAATCTGGCCAGAATCGATGGACCTTCAAAAACCCTGACAATGGCTGAAATCGATCCTTGTTGTGGGCTGTCCTTCAAGCTGATCTGGTGGGTTCTGTTCAGGTCTTTAAACACTTAGTAGTAAGCTCCTAATCACTTAGTAAACAAAGTACATACAGAAAATCAGAGAAGGAAGAGGGTGAGAAGGGGTAGGGGAATGGCTATCTCAGCCGGGATCTCTTCATTCGTTGTGTAAAGCATGACAATAGGTCCATGCCTCTTATATAGGCTCTCACTGAATTACAATTAGGAAACTTCTAAATTAGGAAACCTCTTGAAAATAGAAACTTAGACTGAAAACTAATCTTTCTTTAAATTCAATTACTTTACAATCAAGTAAACATAAAAATAGAAACTTATACTAGCCTAATATCTCTTAAGAAGTAAGACTAACTTGTCATCCAAGACAAACCCAAAAAGGAAACAATAAACTTCCTAAGTTACAAAGCTTGCTTGCCAAGACAAAAACAAAGAAATACAAATAAGAACTAATATCTAATATCCTAACAACTACTGGCGGCATCTCTTCCAAGCCAGCTATCAAGATTGGACCCAAGGTATGTGAAAAGTAATAGCAGGTTGTGGGGGCTCTTCTTTTAGGGTTTCGAGTAGGAACCTCTGGTCTTGGTCTCATTTCACAGCAAACGGTGTGGTCTAATCCTAGCTATAGGTCTTTAATGGCACAGTAGCCTCCCATGGTATTTCTACCTAACGGGAAGAGGGTCCTGAATAACGGTCTTGTACTCGATTCCCCCTTTCCAAGCCCATCCAGGTCAGCCCTATGCTCAAGGCCAACAGCCCCTCCTTTTGGCAGCTCGATCTACATCAAGAAGAATGTTGGGCAGTGAAGAAACCACATATAAACAAACTTAGTGTAGCTGAAATGAGGATGTTGAGATGGATGAGTGGTAAAACTAAAAGAGATAAAAGTAAAGGAATAAAAGAATTAGAACTAATTTAGGAGTAGTTTAGATATATGATAAGTTGCAAAAAAGTCGTCTGAGGCGACATGGACATTTGCAACAGAGGCCTTTAAGTGCCCCAGTACAGATGTTGATTTGATTCAAATCAAAGGACCTAAAAAGCCAGGGTAGGCCTAAAAGGACACTAGGAGAAGTTGTGCGAAAAGACGTGCATAGCTTGGGACCAGTTACAAGTATGTATTTGACTGGAGTTGGGATAAGGCTGAGGTGAGTTGAATTGTATTCATTACTTATGTGCATTTATGTCGAGCCTCTTCTTCTTTTTCTGTTCTTATTCTTTCTATAGAAGTAAAAGTATTGTAACTAAGAAAAGAGGACCTTTCTTCAGTTTAAAAGGGGAAATTCAATCTCAAAAATTAATTTCTGCTTTAAAGACTAGTCTGCTATTTATGATTGAAAATGAAAACAAGAGGTGAATGGAATGACCATTATGACTTCTATAAACCTATAGAAGTCAATGTCTCCAGTACTATATTCCCCTATCTTGGTTTTGTTTCTTTCATTGCCAAAGAAGGTATCTAGGATCAGAGGATTGGAAGAATCTACCTCCTCTGCCAATGTGGATTGTTATTGTGATTGGCCAGTTTTTTGGGGTTTGCCAAAGATCAGGCAGAATTATGCTAGATTGGCAATCCTGATCATAATCGGCACACCCCAGTCCCATCTCTGATACCAAGTTTTAAGTCCTTGTACTCTATTGCCCAAACCATGCTCAATGCTGATTATTTGAATGCTCTCATCTCCTAGACCTAAGTTTCCCTGGTCAGGCAACACCCATCCAATCCTTAGAATTCTCTTGCTTTGGCCATTTCTTTGGGCCTATTTAACAAGGGCATGCTTAGTTGCCATTATCTATTCATGTCCTTATGCTGGAGATTGACATGCTTGTCAACATGGCTAGGAATTTTTAATACCTTTCTCTCCTTTTAAAAAGAAAGAGTGATATAGGGGGGAATGATTACCTGCAGAATGGAAAAGATGATTAGATACAATGTTTCAAATTTTGGATTTCGGTGCATTCTTCAACCCCCTCCTCCCATCAAGACCAAAATGTTTGGGCAAAATGGTCGAAATCCCGTCGAAATTGGGTTCATTTTGTTGGAAATTTTGAAATAACCGTTTCACTGGTCAAGACTTAGAATTTTACCCTAAAACTTCATGGATTGCCTATTTGAGTATGTTTACACATGTTTGAATCATTAGATTGGGAAAAGAAAAACACTTGAAGTGGTAGTTTGGCATTGGGCCCTATGACATATGACGACCATGTCATCCTCTGCCTGAAGAATCTCTCAAAGTCCATAACAACATGTGGGAAATTTGAAAATATGGGAAGTTTGGCCAGGTGATACTTCAAATCCACTCAAATGTTGAAGTGGATGCTCCTCAATTGACCACCAAGCCTTGATTCAGTAGCAAAATGAAGGTTTTTGCCAAAAGCTTTCTGTTAGTTTTGAAGCTGTACAGAGAAAGGAGGCAAAAGCTCAAGATTTCACTGAAATGAGTCAAAATGACTGAAATGCTGCTGAAATTTGGACTACTCTATGTTTTGCATAGGATTTCTTTCGTCCCATGTAAAATAGAATAATTTTTTTGCAAATTTTTGACATTTTTGGTCGAAATTTTAAGGTACGGTTATAAATATAATAGTAAGGAAGCATTGTTTGTATCACGCCTGGATGTTGCCTATAATAAAACATAATTATTACATACCTTTATGGTTGTGTGTATGTGTAGGGTTCTTATGGATGCCATGTCAGACACTTTTTTGGACACTGAACCAGTGAACATGTACTTGTTACGTAGCTTTTGACCATGGCAAAGAATTTGATTTAAGCATATCATTTCACCATATTGCCTCACTTTTTGGTTTATTTCCTCATTCCTCTCTTCTTATCTACATACAATATATTAGCAACTTTCACAGATTTTTTAATTAGCTCCCTGTTTCATATATAAACCCATAATGACATGCTCCTAAACTAACCTTTTATTCTTCTTCTTCTTCTTTTTTTTTTTTGGGGGTGGGGGGGGGGGTGTGGTCTTTGATTACTCTCCGAATGATTATCAGTGCTGCAGCTTTTGGGTTCTTGAATTTCATGGGATCTCTTTTTGGTGATCTTCTCGAGTCCATGATTAAACGTGATGCTGGTGTCAAGGATTCTGGGTCCCTCATTCCTGGACATGGTAAGTGCTCAGGCTACCCATAATTGAAATTTCTGGAAAGACATAGCAACTAGAAGCTCATTTGATCTTTGTATAGTCTTTTTATGCCTTTGAACTGACTTCATTTTTTATATTTGGTGCCAGTTTGGATGATAAACTAACGATGGTATTTTTTTCTTTTTTTGAGGAGAATAATAAATTCATTACCAAGAGGAAAGAAAAGGGTAGGGATTAAGTAGTTTTGAAAGGATTTTGTATTTTGGTATGGTGCAATAATTTTGTTTTTCCATTCCATCCTAAGGATCATACCCTTTTCTAAGCATAAGCATTTGAATTAATTTCCCATTTATCTCATTTTATTTTGAGATAAAATGGAGAAGAATAATGAAAAATATGAAATTAGGTGAGGCCCTGATGAGGTTTGCTAATCTGAAAAGACAAACACTATCAAACCTATGAGAAACCAAAATTGTAGTGAACCAGACAACTGAAATATGGCAGAAATTTCAAGTGAATAGAACGTGCAAACTATAAACCCGATAAGTGGAAACCTGATTATGTGGTAAAAATATCAAAGAAGTTAATGGTTGGATGGGCAGATACTTGCAAGAACAGAAAATAGGAAGTCTAGAAAACAGAAAAATGGCAAGCTAAGAAAACTAATATAACTCACGATCCAACCATCCGATTAACACCATACTTTGATCGAATGAAGTAGGAAGGGCGGGGAATTACTTAATTTAAGTTCACTCGAAATTGATGGCTAAAAAGTCAAACTGTTGACTGAAGATCAAGCTATGTTGCTGTCCAACAGTATATTGCAGACATGCAAACGGTACTGGGAATTAACAGAACTTAAAAGAGAACTTCGATTACAGTGTTAAGAATTAAATAAACAAAAAAGAAAAGATCAGAGATTTCTTGCTGGAATGTTGATCAAACAGTGTTTGAAAAGAGAAACAACAAAAGAAAAAAGGAAGAAGATATGACCGAAAGGCTTCACCACCCATGGCCTGTGGTTGGGCTTCACCACAGCTGCATAACACACTCATTGTCTCATGGAGCAAATCAACAGTCAAAATCTGTGGGCAGCATGCCCAACTCCTTTATTTATTGTAGTTGATCGCTACATCATAAATATAGAGATCTCTTCTTAATAGAAAGAGATCCTTCACAATATGGAAACTCTTAAAAATTAGGAAGTCCAAGAAAAAGGAAACAACTAAGTAGCAATAGTAACTTAGCCTAGAAGGAACTTCCATTAAAACTTAGAAACTATTATAAATAAAGACTAACTTCTTAATCCCGTATAGGCCTTAAATCCCTAATATTTGGGTTTATAGAATGCGTCCGTTACTGTAGAAACGCCAAAATTACGTTGCCCATGACCCGTATAACCCATTGGGAACTTAAATTTGGGCAACTTATTGAACCGAGGGTTCAACTTGACCCAAAGAATTGAACCAATCTAAATCCCAAAATTCTTCTTCCACAGGATGTGATCCGCATCAGGCCCTTCCCACAATTGAGAACCATAAGATCTAGTGCCAAGTTTCTCTTTTCCACAAAATACGTGCCCAACCTATCAAATGTTTCTCTTCATCTAATAGGCTGGTTTTATCCTCAAAATTTGAACTTGCAAGATAACAATCTTGACATGGCATAGATACATGTTTATCGACTTGATGGGGGTGGGTTAAATTATTTCAATAGGATCGCAGGAACTACTGGACCATATTACTAAACGAATGATTGGTCTGAAGGTTGGACTATATCTTGCTAGGTTTTATACATAGTTGTCACGGTGCCATGGCAACCCAAGGTGGTGGAGGGGTGGCTAATTAATGGGGGAACGGTGGGCCCCAAAAGATCCAACTAGGATGGGTGTGGGCCCACTTTAAGGATTTAATTAATTTAGATCTAAGATCAGGGGGCAAACAGTAAGTATGATGATGATGTTTAGAATCAAGTGGCAATCCTGTGAATAAATGGAAGTTCACAAGGGGCAATGGAACTTTTGTAAATACCCAGGAGTTTCTAATAGGGAGTGGCAGAATCATAATTCTAGGAACTCCCACTCAGAAATAGCAAAATAACATAGATGGGTTAAAGGGTATTCTAGGAAGCAAACATAAAATAAGGCAACAAAGGTATTAAATACTAAGAGGGGTATTAAGGGAAAACAACAGAAAGCAAGGGCTAAACAAACCCACGATTCTTGTTGGGGGTTGTCTTCAACCTCCAGAGAGTCTTGAAGTGGAGAGGATTCCCTCAATATGGATCGTATGAGTCTGAAATTTCAGGGAGATGCTCTACACTCACAAGGCTCTTCAATGCAAGCAACCATTAGGTCAGATGATTAGTGATTACAAGATCTAGGGCTGCTGAAACAGATCTGGTGGTGGACTTAGTTTCGGACCTGCAACTCAGGTTAAAAATCCCAGTTTAGGCCACTAATGGGTCCCAGATTTGGCAATGGGTCGCCCTTGGGTATTGGCTTAGTTCTTAGAATCTAAGATGGAAAGAAGAAGAGTCAAGGGAGATCGATACCTCTCTTGCTGGACTGCTAGGGCTGCTGGAACAGAGAAGGAACAGAAAAGAAGACAACGAAGAAGAAGAAGAAGAAGAAGAAGAAGAAGAGGGGCAGCCACGTAGGCAGTACTCAACTTAATTTTTCTTCATTAATCAACTAATTTTCTCATGAATTACATGTCTAATTTATAATAAAATAAAATTAAAACCTTCTAATTAAAATCAAAGACTAAGATAGAAATAAAATCTCCTACACCTAGGCTAACATAATTAGGAGCAAATAAGCACTCAAATAGGAAACAAATATTCTCAAATAAAAATAAAATCCTAGAATATTCTATTAAACTTGGAACCCAAATTGGATCTGGGTCTTGGTCCGGGTTTGGAGCGGGTTTGGGTCGATCTATCGGAGCGCTACTGCATCACTAATTGATTTGGGTGTGAATCGCCCACTATGGCATTACATGGCAATCAAATCGCCCATGTGTTATTTTTTACTTCCCCTATGACATAAAACACCAATCAACATTAAACAACATCAAGTCATAAAAATCAACATAGTCACACTCATCAAGTCATAAAAAATCAACATGACTTATTGACATTTAGAGAAATGCTCTTCTATAATAAGTTTTATTGGTCAAATGATTTTATTTTTAGATGAGACTTTGTATTAGGTATTATAACACAAAACTAGCTTTTCAACAAGTCTAAGATTACTTAAATATGAGTTGTTATGACAAAGTTATGTTCCGGTCAAACTTATTTTAAAGTGTGCGAATGTTAAATCACTTGAATGGAAATAATTTTATTGGCATTAAAACAAAAGATTATTTTACTGGACTTTTGGTTTTTAGCAATGTTCTACCATGATAAGATTTATAAAAATTTCAGAATTGAGAAAAACCTTAGCATTCAAAAGTTGAAAATCGCCCTACAGCCAAAAATCTAGTTTTTGTTTTTGGACTGGGGGGTTAACTTTTTATCATTTTGGAATTTGATTTTTAAACCATTTTTATTGGATTCAAAATAGGGGATATTTGGCATAAATAAGGGCAAAAAATATAAGGAGGCATACAGTGCAAGGATTGCTTCAAGAGAAGGGAGGAGAAGGTGAGAAGAGAGGAAGAGAAGAGGAAAGAAGTGTGCAACCTAATGAGAGAGAAATTACTCATCTCCCTTGTATTGATTTACTGACATAATACTAGGAATTATATAAATCTCCCTAGGGAGGTAAAAGGTAAAAATGTAAAAGTACAATAAAAGACAACAAGATAATAAACCAGTGCCCAAAGTACCCTTATTACATAAACTCTAACACTCCCTCTCAAGTTTGAGAATTAATGTCATTCATTTCCAGCTTGAACAAAAAGGTATTGAACTGGTGAGAGAAGAGCCCTTTGGTGAAGATATCAGCCAATTGATCGGCTGTCTTCACAAAAGGAGTGCAAATGTCTTCAAAGTTAGTCTTCGCCTTGATGAAATGTTGGTCTACCTCAATGTGCTTTGTATGATCAATTGGTTATGTTGCACAGGATTGTGAGCAATACTTATGGCAGCTTTGTTATCATAATAGAGTTGCATAGGTCCCTTCAATATCAAATTCCAATTCGTGGACTATCTCAACAATAGGAGTTCGCATACTCCATGAGCCATTGGATTAGACTTTGCCTTTGCACTTGATCTAGCCACAACAAGTTTTTTTTTTTTTCTCCATGTGACCAAATTGCCACCCACAAATGTGCAACCACCTGATGTAGACCATCCACTAGAAACGGAGCTAGCCCAGTCAACATCAGTGTAGCCTTCAATCCGCAAATGGTTGCTCCTGGCATACAACAATTCTTTTCTTGGTGTGGACTTCAAGTATCTAAGATTGCGATATACAACATCCAAATGCCCACTATTGAGAGCATGCATAAACTGACTCACCACCCCAACTATACAGGTCATATCTGAGCGAGTAAGAGATAGGTAAATGAGCTTCCCCTCTAGTCTCTGATACTCATCAACAAGGTTGGACCACAGTCCTTTCCGAGTTTGTGATTTTGCTCAATAGGAGAGTTTGCTGGTTTACAACCTAACATGCTCGTTTCTTTCAACAAATCCAACACAAACTTTTTTTGATAGATATTTATTCCTTTCTTAGACCTTGATATTTCAATGCCCAATAAGTACTTTAAAGGTCCAAGGTCTTTGATTTCAAACTGTTAAGCCATGTCGGACTTCAATGTGTTTATCTCAACCCAGCCATTTTTAGTCACCACAATGTCATCCAAATAAACAATTAGGGTTGTGATAGTACTATCATCCACATCACCTCACTGGGTAAATAAAGTACCAGCCTGACTTTGGGTATATCCATTCTCCAAAATAGCCTGCCCAAACCTCTTAAACAAGCCTTCAAGGATTGTTTGAGGTCATATAAAGCTTTCTTAAGAAGACATATCAAGACAAGCCTTCAGATGAGGGAAACTTGAAGCCTAGTGGAGTTTTCATATACATTTCCTCTTCTAAGTTACCATGGAGGAAATGCATTCTTCACATCCATTTGACACAATGGCTAGTCTCTATGATGCAGATTCTTCACCAAACTAGGCTTGTTTTATTAGGAATAAGCCTAGGGTTGGGTTGTATATGTGTTGGGCCTTCAGTCCATGTGGTTTAGAGTGTATTGGGCCACTTTTATGGGTTTAAACAAGGAGTTCTAAGGTTGCATACGGGATTCATTGATTTGTTTCCTTTTTAGATGGGGTTATTTGGTTTCTAATTTCAGTACCGAGGTAGTTTCTAATTTTCAGTCATAAGTTAGTTTCTATTTCCAGTTTTAGGAACTAAAGGATTTTCTATTTTGTAAGTTTCTATTTTCAGTTTTAGTAACTAGGTGAGTTTCTAATTTTTAGTTTCCTATTTCAGTTTTTAGAAACTAAAGTTAGTTTCTATTTTATGTAACCTCCATCATTATTATAAATAAAGGAAGGGCTCTCATTAGGAGTCAGACGATTTAATGAATGAAAATAAGCTATGTTCATGTTTTCTCTTAGCCTCTTATGAGTGTGTTGTGTGTTTGATCGCAGTGGAAGGGAGTGGTGTTTGATCCATTCGACACTCTGTGGCGTGAAGTCCGAGTGGTCTCTTCATGTTTTATCTTTCTTCTTTCCAAATTTTATTTTCAAGCATCTGTTACTGTTCAGAATACCGGCATATCAGTTAAGTAATCTGAACTTTCTGCAATTTCTGGGTTTTAAGAGTTCCAGATTTTCTCCACCGACCTGTACTGATCTAAGAGACCAGCCATCTGATGGCTTTGAATTTCGGGTTGAGTGTTACCCCTGCTGAGAGGAAGAATCGATTCCAATTTTAGAGTAATCAGGCTAGGGGATTGTCTGATATATTAAATCTCTCTAATTTGGTTGATCTCTGTTCTAACCCACTTCTGTCCAGAATTCTGGTTCGATTGTTCCAGCTGTTGATGCATTAAAATTGGTAGCTGTTGTTCATGGTTCAGCCTCTGTTATTGGACCACTAAGCCTCTGTTTTTCCTGATCTCTATTTAGCTACAGAAATTCTGAAACTCTGAGATCGATAGGGCTGATCTGTGTTAATTGATTTCTGTCTTCTAGTGCACTGTAGTGACCAGAATGGTGGTCGAGTAGTCTGGTTTATTTTCTGTTGATCTTTTGACATGTGGTTCATGTTTATAAGGTGGAGTGAACCTAGTTGATTCCCTTGCTAATCCCTGTGATTTGTTTTTGCTGATCTGACCAATAGCACTGTCTTGTTGAGGTCGATACATCACTGTTCCAGATCTGAAGTATTTTTTTATTTGCTTGAATTGTTCTACTTTTGTCCTTTGGTTTGTCCTGCTGTTTATTGTAATCTTATTAGCTATATTAAGGTTTGGGTTGGTTATGGTTGTTCTTTGGTTTAAAAGTTCCTGCAATTTTGGGTCTAGTTGGGTGTCCAATCTAGTCGGGTGTTCAATCTAGTCCTACATTACTCTATTGGTAGCCAATGATAAGAGGACGCTTATTGAATTATGTTTAACCACAATAACAAATGTCTCTTGATAGTTAACCCCATACACCTAATTATATCCTTTGGCCACCAATCTGGTGTTAAATCTCTCAATAGTACCATCTGACCGTTACTTGATTGTGTAGACCCCCCATCTACATTCAGTTGGAACTCTTCCCCTGGGAAGATCAACCAACTTCTAAGTATAGTTCTTCTTGGGTGCCATCATTTCCTCATAAATGTGGATTTAGGATATGGTAACAGAGAAAGCAACACCTGTAGGAGAGATAGCATTATGGGGAACAAACTGGACTATAGGGTTAGCACAAACTCTCTTTCCCTTTCGAATAGTAATGGGAAGATCTAACTCAAAAGGAGGGGAAGGAGTGTTACTGGATCTCAAAATGTGGATCCAAAGAGGACTCTTGACATGTCTTCTTTCCCTTTCTTTTGTAAACAAGTTGGAAGTGGCACAAAGATCGATTCAAGAGAAGGGAGGGGAAGGTAAGAGGTGAGAAGAGAAGAAAAGAAGACGAGAGGAAGATAAGAGAAGAAGAGAGAAAGAAGTGCACACCTGAATGAGGGAGAGCAATGATTCTCCCCTATATTGATTTACTAATATGGTATTAGGAATTATATACATTCCCTTGGGAGGTAAAATGTGAAAAAAAAAATAGTACAATATAAGACAACAAATATAGTAAACCAATGCCCAAAGTACCCTTATTACATAAATTCTAACACAATCCTTAATAGATCTATTTATGTTCAAACTGGGGATTGCTAGTGGATTACAATATATGGTGAGAAGGGGGGTGGCAAACAAAAGAGTGAAAGCTTGCAAAGAGATATTTTTGCGATCTTATTGGCGACTAGCTCGTTAGTGCAAGACGCAGGTTTAATTAGTTAATATTTTTATTCCATTCTATTACATATTTAACTCTTATTTAGCTAAACATTGTAAATAGTCATTTACTAAAGATATTATTTAGAAATAAGCAAATACCCCATATTTGAATCTAATTAAAAATTCAAATTTCAAAAGGATAAAAAGTCAACTCTCCAGTTCAAGAACAAACTGGATTTACAATTGTAAAGCTGATTTTCAACTTTTAAATGCTAGAGTTTGCTCAAATCTAAACTTTTTTTTTTTTTTATTAAATCTTGTTGTTATAGAACATTTAGTTACCTACAAAATGGGCGTCATACCAGCCAAATAGATTTCTTCCTAATTAAAGGGGGTTGATAGAATGTTGTGTAAGGAGTGTAAGGACTGTAAGGTTATTTTTAGGGAGAGTTTAACCACCCAACATAGATTAGTGGTCCTGGATATGTGCCTTAATACATAGAAGCGTAAGATGAGGGAGCGTAAGTGACTACATAATGTGATTTTCACACATTTGCAGGTTACAGGGTCATGCGCATAAAAGATGTTAAATGGGAGGATTTGATGCAATCTAGACACCTGTTTACCCATGGATCGACTCACATGTAATCAAGGACAAGATGGGAAGAAGTTTCACTAAAGCAATCAAGGGCAAATGAGGAATTTCACCTCAATTTAGAAGTTTGACCAAGAGATTGAGCAACAAAGAAGAATCGGACGAGGGAGGACTTACGCAAGTTTGAGAAGAGAAGTGTAGCGGCATGATGGTAATTTTGGAAGATGAGGAGTTCTCTGGAACATATTGGATATTGGGCTCGTTGCGTTCGTAATTTAAAGTGATGCATTTTTAATTCTCAGGTCGAGTCAATCTGGGGTCAGGATGGAGAGTTATAGCTGAAAATTTGTTTTTGGCTAAGTTGAAATTTAGAATTAAAAAAAAAAAAAAAGTAAATTCAAAATATCTCTCCTTCTCTCTCCTCTCTCCTCTCTCCTCTCTCCTCTCTCCTATGCGCAACTCTCTCTTTTTCATTCCTATTTCTTCTTTGTTTCCTTCTTTCTCTCCCTCTTTCTTCTCTTGTAAGTATCTTTCTCTTTCCTACTTGGTTTCTAACTCTCCTCTTTCTTCTCTTGCAAGTATCTTTCTCTTTCTTACTTGATTTCTAACTCTCATCTTTCTTCTTTTGCAAGTATCTCTCAATTTCCTAAACTATTTCTAACACTTTCTATTTAGCCTATAAATGGGGACCTAATTCACAACTTGAGAGGCAACTTTAGCGTGATTTTTCTTATGAAAATTTTCTTTTCTCTTAAGTTGTAAGTAAAGATTGAAGTTCTTAAGCTTGGAGTTCTGTAATACATATTCAATAAAATATTTTATTTTATTCTCCTTTTAATTTAAGATTTAATTCAATATCATGTCTTGTCCATCTTCTAATTATTTTTCATCTTTTTTCATCGCTATGGTTAACTAAATCCCACAACTTGGGGATTGGATGAAACCATGAGATAAAGAGCAACCTGTAAGCAATTGATGCCCGTTTTCTAATTCCATGTAACCAAAACCCTATTGCAAAGTCAAAATTATGTATGCCATTGATTACCTTTCGTCTGCCTTATTACCAACTTCCAATATGGTATTTCTTATAATCTAATGCTATGTATGTGTTGAATAACTCATGGGACATATTAGATTAAAAATCCATATTTCTAATTAAGCTATTCAAGAGTGCGATATAGGGCTAGATTGTTTGTAGGTTGTTCTTAAATTTCATGGTGGACTCTAATTCCTAAGTGCTTTCCCCACATCATAATTTCACACCTCTTTATTGCTTGCATAATGTTAGGTTCATTATTCATTATTGTCTTAATCTTAGGTTCACTTTATGATTGCATGTTTAATTTAATTCCATAGTTAATTCTTGCCTTTCACCATTGTTAGTTTAGTTTACCTAATTTATGACGATCCCATTAGTTAGTACATCCTACCTAGGTTAGAATTGAATTTTTCATAGAGCTTACCTCTCTGTGATCGACCCGCATCTACACATGACCTGTGCGCTTGCGGTATTACTTTATTTCTCAACCGTACCTTTGGGAGTCTTGACTGATCTGTCCGCTAACTAAAGCGTGACATTAGTTGATTTTAGCTCTCCCAAGCCTAATTGCTGGTAGACAGAGAAAGGTAAGAGATTAACACTTGCTCAAAGATCAAGAAGAGCATGGTCTATCTTTGTGTTACCAATAACACAAGATAGTGAGGCAACCAGGGTCCTTATATTTCTACCATTTGGTGAGATAGAATGGTGTTAACATTTGCAGCAAAGAAGACTTTCTGGGCACATTGGTAGATCGCTTTTGAGTGCATAAGTCTTTGAGGACTTTAGCATAAGCAAGGACCTGTGATCCAACAAAGGAATGTTGACATGCACATTCTTGAAAACATTATGGATTTTATCGTTGGAAGCCATTTTCTTGGTATTCACCAATCTCTTTAGGAATGGGGCAGTAGGCACAAATACTCGCTCAGGTTGCTTATCCTGAATTGTAATAGTACCAGGTTCTTTAGACGAGCCTATAATAGTACCATGTTCTTCAAACGAGCCTGGCAAAGGACATGGAGTACTAACATTAATAGAAGGGTTCTTGGGATTCTCAGATGAATCAAGTATATCATCCCGAGTGTACTAATGGTCGCTCCTTAATGCATAGATGGCATTGCAATGATTCGAGGGCTCTCCTTGGTGTGAACTTTATTAAATTGAATTCAACGAATTAGGTTGTCATTGGTCATTCAAATTCAAGTTCCTGGGATTCGGATTAGGTTGACTTGGCAGCTTCCCTTTTTCCCGTTCCCGTAAAGCCATAGCAATTCGGGAGATTTGCTTCTCCATATTATGTTGGCTTGTCTTGAAGGTACTCATGTGAAGTTCCATATTTTTCTCTAAAGAACTGATCCTAGCCGACTCACCCACTTTTGGAAACCCAGGGGGTTGCAAATTCGGAATTGGGGGTGGCGGCCTAACAAAATTGGAAGGACGGTTGGACCTTGGTAGACCAAACTGACCTTGATTCTGAAAATTTGATGGTCCAACTTGGTTAGTCCCTTGGTTCGAAGAGAAGTTTGGATGGTTCCTCCATCTTGGATTGTAAGTGCTACTATGTGGATTATTAGGGTACGTATGTTGTACTCACATTCTCACTACCATTGCTATATCCAGAAAGATTGGGGCATTCCTCCATAACATGGTTTAGAACATGGCAGTAACTGCACATAAGGATAGTTTGATTAACTTGACATACTTGAGATGGTCCTTTAACAACCATGGCTTCTAGTCTCTTGAGAATACTATCTAAATGAGCTTCTTTTGCCACAACACTTCCAGCAAAGAAACTTTTGGCGGTGATGGCTCTCTCACTCTCTTAAGTTGATTCCCACACACGAGTCTTTTCAGCCAGGTCGACTAAAAAGTTCCAAGCAATGTTGGCATCGATGAATGAAGTGAATCCTGTAGGGCACATGGATTCCAACATCTGCTTTGTGTGGTAGTCAATTCCCTCATATATGATTTGGCACAAATGCTATGTATTAAGTCCATGGTGAGGGCACTCTTGGAGAAGGTCTTTAAATCTTTCCATAAACTTGGAAAATGATTCACTTGGTTTTTGCCTAAATTGAAGAATGTCATTCCTAATCTTATTAGTTTTGTGCAAGGGAAAGTATTTCTTCAAAAATTCCACTATGAATTTCTCCCAAGTGGTAACGGATTCAGTAGACAGCCCATATAACCATTTCTTTGCTCCATCTTTGTGCGAGAAAGTGATAAATCTCAGCTTAACAGCATCATCTGTCAATTGCTGCATCTTTATGAGGACTCTCACTTCTTCAAATTCCCTAAGAGGTAGGCATCTTCAAGTGGCAGACCATGAAAATGAGGTCATATGATAATGAACTGAGATTCAAGCTCATAGTTAGTACCTTGGGCAGCTGGCAAACGTATACATGAAGGTTGTGTTGCCTGAGTGGGGTAGAACCTATCCCTAAGGGTTTTGAATATTTCCTCAGCCATGTTGTGTAATTTTATACGACCTTTAGAGTTTTTGGACCAAACACTCATGAACTGCACAAGATGTAGCAGTGAATACAACACTAAGATGAATCCTAAGTTTAAACTCTTTTTTTTTTTTAATAGGAAATAAAGGCACTCTAAATCAGTCTAAAACTAAACACAGAGGCATCGTCTCCCTGGCCACAGTGCCAAAAACTTGATTGGAAATTAAAGTTGTACCGTAAGCACACGGGTCGTGTGTAGATGCGGGTTGATCACAAGGAGGTGAACTCTATGGTATTTTATGATTCTAACCTAGGCAGAATGTACTAACTAATGGGATTGTCACAAATTAAGGTAAATAAACTAACAATGGTGAAGGGCAAGAATTAAATTAAACATGCAATACTAAAGTGAACTTAAGATTAAGGCAATAATGAATTAATGAATCTAAAATCATGCAAGCAGTAGAAAGGTGTGAAATTATAATGTGAGAAAGCACTTAGGAATTAGATCCACCATGAAAGTTACGAACAATCTACAAACTCTTGAATATGTTAAGTAGAAATATGGATTTTTAATCTAATATGTCCCATGAGTTAATCAACACATACATAGCATTAGATTATAAGCAAGATCGTATTGGAAGTTGGCAATTAAGCATCAGAATGGTAATCAATGGCATACAATAATTTTGACTTTACAATAGGGTTTTGGTTACATGGAATTAAGAGAACGGGCATCAATTACTTACAAGTTGCTCTTAATCTCATGGTTTCATCCAATCTCCAAGTTGTGGGATTTAGTTAACCATGGCGATGAAGAAAGATGAAAAATAACTAGAAGATGGACAAGACATGGTATTAAATTAAATCTAGAATTAAAAATAGAATAAAAAGAAATACTTTACTGAATATGTACTGCAGAATCCAAGCTTAAGAACTTCAACTTCAATCTTTACTTACAACTCAAGCGAAAAGAAAAAGCTCTCTAAAAAGTTTGTAATTCTCAAGTTGTGAATTAGGTTCCTATATATAGGGTAAGGAGAGAGTATTAGAAATAGTTTAGGAAAGGGAGGGATACTTGCAAGAGAAGAAAGAGGGAGAGTTAGAAACCAAGTAGAAAAGAGAAAGATACTTGCAAAAGAAGAAATAAGGAAACCAAGAAGAAATATGAATGGGAAAGAGAGAATTACGTATGGAAGAGAGAAGAGTTTTTTTTTTTAAGTTCTAAATTCCAACTTAGCCAAAAACGGTTTTTCGGCTATATCTCTCCATCTTGACTCTGGATCGACTCGACCCGAGAATTAAAGAGACGTCATTTTAAATTATGAACGCAATGAGTCCAATATCCAATATGTTCCAGAGAACTCATTTTTCAAAATTACCATCATACCCCTACACTTCTCTTCTCAAACTTACGCAAATCCTCCCTTATCCAATTCTTCTTTGTTGCTCAATTTCTTGGCCAAACTTCTAAATTGAGGTGAAATTCCTCATTTGCCCTTGATTGCTTTAATGAAACTTCTTTCTATTTTTGCCTTGATCACGTTTGAGTCGATCTATGGGTAAACCAGTGTCTAGATTGCATTGAATCCTCGCATTTAGCATCTTTTATGCGCATTACCCTGTAACTTGCAAATGTGAGAAAATCACATTATGTAGTCACTTTTATCATTGATTTAGAATAGAAATGCTCAATTAAAATGTTAATGGATGTATAAAAATACGACATTATCACACTCCCCAACTTGAACTTTTACTCATCCCAAGTGAAATAAATATGCAATCCTTTTTAATACTTTTTCCTTTTCCACACATGCTATTCAAGTTCGTGTAATGTCCTGGCCTCTTAAAGCTTTCTAAATGGTCATTGTAACGAGCTTTAAATCAATTACTCTTAAGCCAGATGGCTTTAAGGAACTAGATGTAAAACACCCCTAGGGCTTACTAACCCGAACCAAATAGGCTACAAGCCAAAACTGAACTAATGAGTAATATCTTAAAATTTTATTATATTTTTTTAATCATCCCAATTGTTTGACACAAAGCTCAATGCTTGTGGCAAAGAGACCCGATTACTAAGGTGATCTTTTTTTTTTTTTTTAAATGCATGAATACTAATTTTTTTATTTAGGAGTTCATAGATACATTGAAAATATCTTTAGCTTACAAGAGATGAAAACCCCCAAATTTTTCCACTGAAAACTCAATAAACAATAGAAAACTATAGTGTTCTATGTTTAACTAAGTGTTGAAGGAGTTTACAAATCACAGAATCCAAGCTATAACTCAAGAAAATGATATTTGAATACTTAAAAATGAAAAATTGTATTTATCGTTTTTTTTTTTCTTCTTTGTCTCCCCATTAGCATCAAATAATATAGAAAATAAAGAACAAGGGAGAAACAAATATGACAAGAGGGAAAGAGCAACACAACCTTGTGAATTGAAGTGCGACTACCATCTATCAGCTCCCAACTACGCTTGATATCTCTTCTTAACTGGAGAATTACTAAATGACAAACAAAAACTAAAAAAAAAATGGTGGGTTGCCTCCCATGAGTGCTAAGTTTACTGTCTTTAGCCAAACAAATAATGAGAACAAGAACAAAAAGTGGGAATGTCACTCCTCAAACTTAAAAATTGCTAGTCCTCAAGCAAACATAAAGAAAAGAAAATTAATGAAATATAAAAACTTAACTCACTTTCGTGGGAATCATGATTGCACTTAGCATATGCAACAAGTCTTTAAACCCCTCGGTTACCCTAGTGGACGAGTGGTGTCTCATGACGTTTGCAGGGAATGAACAGACAAGTTATACTTCTAAGAGATATGGTCTTGAATATAGAGGTTCATGGAGATCCATGACCTCTTCTAGAGCAGAAGATGGCAATTCAATGTAGGCCTTCAAATGTTGACCATTGACCTTTAAAATTGCACCTGTGCTAGGATTTAAAAACGTCAACAGCATCATGAGAAAAAACAGTTTGCACAACATAAGGACCATCTCAACTTAACTTGCCTGAAAAAATATGCAACTTAGAATTGTGAAGCAAAACTTTATCACCAGGTGTGAAAGACTTCCTAAGGATTTGTCTATCATGAAAAGCCTTGGTTTTCGCCTTATAAATCCTAGCATTGTTATAGGCATCATTGCAAAGCTCCTCCAACCAGGGTTTAAAGTATCGGTTTGTATCATACTGTATCGTATCGTATCGGCCGATATGTATCCATATCAGCCCTTACCGATACGATACGAATCGATATGATACATGGAATTTTAAAAATCATTTTGTATCAATTCGTATCTTACGATACATACCAATACGCACCGATACAACACCGATACGATACGATACGCATCGATATGTACCGATATTCTATGAAAAATTCAAAATCGAAGTGAAATGTATGTTTCGATATGTATCGGTACGTTTTGGTATGTATCGATACGTATCGGTATGTATCGACCGATACGGTCATAAAATGGCCAAGATGGATAATTTTTTAGAAAAACACAATTTTTTGAGGTTTTTTTTTCCAAAGTTACTGCCAATCATTTTTCTCTCTAACTAAAGTGGAAATCAAGGTTGGGAACAAGGATTTTACATTTATGGAACAACTACAAACCTTGGATTCTTAGTGCGATACTCTCAATTTACTGTTTATGCATAATACATGTTATATATAGCTTTTTTTAACTTTTTTTTGTGCAAAAGCGTATAAAAAAGTGTTTCCTATCCATTTATGTGTGTATCTTAGCGTATCTCCGATACGATACCCTCCAATATGTATCTTAATTTTGACCGACCGATACTTTAATCCTTACCTCCAACTCAACTAGTTGAAGTCCTCTATGAGTACCAGCAGTAGGCAGATCAAAATTCAGCTTCTTTATAGCCCAAAAGGCTCTATGCTCTAACTCAACCGGATGATGACATGCCTTTCCATACACAAGGCGGTAAGGAGATTGTCCAAGATCGGTCTTGAACGTAGTTTTTTTAGACCACTCCTTTCGATTAGGTTGACATTATTTTCCAGAATTTTCTTAATCTGCCTATTGGATACCTTAACCTGGTCATTAGTTTGAGAATGATAGGGTGTAGCTAGCTTATGAGTGATCCCATATTTCTTTATGAGGGCCTCAAATGGTCTATTACAAAGCGCTTACCCCTGTCACTAATGATAGCACAGGGTGTACCAAAACTGGAGAAAATGTTTTCCTTAAGAAAGTTAACTACTTTGTTGTCATTGGTCTTACAAGTAATACTGAAAGCGCACGGGTCGTGTGTAGATGTGGGTTGATCACAGGGAAGTGAGCTCTATGGAAAATTCAGTTCTAATCTAGGCAGAATGTACTAACTAATGGAGTCGTTACAAATTAAGGTAGACTGGTGAAAGGCAAGAACTAACTGTGGAATTAAATTAAACATGCAATAATAAAGTGAACTTAAGATTAAGGCAAGAATGAATAATTTAGAATTATGCAAGCACTAGAGAGATGTGAAATTATGATGTGGTAAAAGCACTTAGGAATTGGAATCCACCATGAAAGTTACGAACAATCTATAAACAATCTAGCCTTATGTCGCATGCTTAAATAGGTCAATAGAAAAGGAGTTTTAATCTAATATGTCCCATGAGTTATTCAACTCATACATAGCATTAAATTATAAGCAAGACCGTATTGGAAGTTGGCAATTACGCATACGAAAGGTAATCAATGGCATATATAACTTTGACTTTGCAATAGAGTTTTGGTTACATGGAATTAAGAGAACGGGCATCAATTGCTTACAAGTTGCTCTTCATCTCATGGTTCATCCAATCCCCAAGTTGTGGGATTTAGTTAACCATAGCGATGAAGAAAGATGAAAAATAACTAGAAGATGGACAAGACATAATATTGAATTAAATCTGAAATTGAAAAGAGAATAAAAAAAAATACTTTACTGAATATGTACTGTAAAAATCCAAGCTGAAGAACTCCAAACTTCAACTTCAATCTTTACTTACAACTCAAGAGAAAAGGTTCATAAGAAAAAGCTCTCTAAAAAGATTGTAATCTTGAGTTGTGAATTAGGTTCCTATGTATAGGCTAAGGAGAGAGTGCTAGAAATAGTTTAGGAAAGGGAGAGATACTTGCAAGAGAAGAAAGAGGGAGAGTTAGAAACCAAGTAGGAAAGAGGAAGATACTTGCAAGAGAAGAAAAATGGGAAGAGATAAGGAAACCAAGAAGAAATAGGAATGGGAAAGAGTGAGTTACGTATGGGAGAGAGGAGAGGTTTTTTTTCTTTTTTTTAATTCTAAATTTCAACTTAAATTCCAACTTAGCCAAAATGGGTTTTTCGGCTATATCTCCATCCTGACCCCGAATTGACTCGACCCGAGAATTAAAGATGCATCGTTTTAAATTATGAGCGTAACGAGCCCGATATCTAATATATTCCAGAGAACTCATCTTTCAAAATTACCATCAGACCCCTACACTTCTCTTCTCAAACTTACACAAATCCTCCCTTGTCCAATTCTTCTTTATTGCTCAATCTCTTGGTCAAACTTCTAAGTTGAGGTGAAATTCCTCTTTTGTCCTTGATTGCTTCAGTGAAACTTCTTCCCATCTTATCCTTGATCACATGTGAATTGATCCATGGGTAAACCAATGTGTAGATTGTATCGAATCCTCCCATTTCGCATCTTTCATGCGCATGACCCTGTAACCTACAAATGTGAGAAAATCACAATTATATGGATAACGAGGTTTTAGGATTAGTAGATTGAAGACGAAGTAAATGATGTGTATCTTTAGTCACAGTTGGATAACGATATGTTGAAAATTAAGGAAAGAGAGATACCACAAAGTGACTTTCAGATATCTGGGGTCAACTATAAATAAAGAAAGTGACATAGAGGATGATGTTTCATAGAGAATTAAAATGTGATAAATGAAGTGGAGAAGTGAGATCAGAGTGTTATGATGTATGTGGCAGAATGTTGGGCAATTAAGAAATATCCTATAGAGAAGCTATGTGTAGCAGAGATGAGGATGTTAAGATGGATGTACGACAAAGCTAGAAAGGATAAGGTAAGGAATGAACATATTATAACTGATTTAGGAGTAGCCCTAATCAATGACAAGTTCCGAGAAAGTAGTTTGAGGTGGTATGACCATGTTCAACGAAGGCTTGGAGGTACCCCATTAAGGAATGATTTGATTACAATTGAATGAGCTAAAAGAGCTAGGGGCAGGCCTAAACTGACTATAAAAGTAGTGAGGAATGACATGTATAGTCTAGGACCCTAGGCCTTATCCAATATGGCCTTAGGTAGAGCGATTGGAGGGCAAGGACCGACCCCATTTAGTTGAGATTTTCTTGACCTGCTGGTGTTGTGCTTTTTTTTTTTCTACTTTCATTTCCCTTTTTCTTTCATCTCATTTTTCCTCTTTATTTTGCATGGATCCATGAAGCTGACCCCAATAAATTGGGTGGGATAAGGCTGAGTAGGTTTTTTTTTGTCCTTATTTTTCTTCTTCATTAAAAACCAAAGAACAGAAAAATAAACTTTTGTTTTGATGTCTACAAATTTATTTCCATTTAGGGTGATTTTAAACTGCATTCGCACACACCAAATAATCAGAACATAACTCCTTCGATATAAATCAGATTTACGTAATCTTCGATTTGTTGGAAAGTTGGTTTTGTGTTGTGCTTAATACAAGAAGTCTCATATTAAAAAAAAAAAAAAAAATCATTTTGTTAGAGAACAAGAACATTCTCTAAATTGAGAGCAGTTTAATTACTTATAGTTAAGATCATATTTTCCAAGAACAATATAAAACCAAATGTGAGACTAGGTATACCAAGACAATGATCATTTCCAAGAACTGTATAAATCAAATGTATGTTTTGAATGTTTCAAAATTTCAATAGCTTGCTTATTTAGTTCTTTTGTCTTCTAGTTCAATTTTGATTTTTGATGAGTTGATGTGATCATGGTTCGAGAACTCGAGTGAGCGAAATTTCGCATGTTCCGTAGGCATCAACCTAGGTCGAAACGAAACCTTAGGGGATTTTAAAAAATCACTAGTTTCGACCAGGTTTCGACATATTTCGACCAGGTTTCCCATGTTTCGACCGAAACATGGGAAATTTTGACTTTCTCTTATGCATTTTTCTCTCTAGTGTGGGAAAGTTGGGGAAATAGTGGAGATTTTCATTTTTTTACACTTATTTATGCCAAATATCATTTAAGTAAATGTATTTTAGGGTTTACTTAAGTAAATGTATTTTAGGGTTTAATTAAGATATTATTCATAAATAAGGAAATACCTTCTATTTGAATCAAATAAAAATAGTTTAAAAATCAAATTCCTAAAGGATAAAAAGTCAACCCCTTAGTCCAAGAACAAAAACTGGATTTTAGTTATTCGGGCGATTTTCAACTTTTAAATGCTGAGGTTTTTCTCAATTATGAAAATTTTATAAATCCTAAAATGTTAAAACATTGCTAAAAACCAAAAGTCCGGTAAAATAATCTTTTGTTTTGATATCCCTAAAATTATTTTCATTCAGGATTTTAACAGCATTTGCGCACTTTAAAATAAGTTTGATCGGAGCATAACTATGTCATTACAACTCAGATTTAAGTAATCTTAGACTTGTTGGAAAACTGATTTTATGTTATATCTAATACAAAAAGTCTCATGTAAAAATAAAAATCATTTGACCAGTCAAACTTATTATAGAACAAGAGCATATCTCTAAATGTTGATTTTTTATGATTTGATGTGGCTAAATGTTGATTTTAATGACTTCATGTGGTTTAATGTTGATTTTTTATGATATAAGGTATATATAGCTTACTAAATAATGTTAGAAAGGATAACATGCATGCCTTGAGGGTAGTGAGTCACTACTTGGATGGAACCTCCTAAACACTACATGGAATTGAGTCACTACTGTTGAGTGTTGATAGATAATTGTTGATGATGTAATATTTTTATCTATTTTGGATCATTTGGATTATATCTTATGTTTTGATGTAGATTGTAGACTATATATAGTCATTATGTAGTAAAATTTCAGAATTTAAGCCAACAAGCCAGCGCAATGATTATTGAATCTTTGGTTCACCACACAAGTAAGACTTTATGTGTTTTTTTTATGAAACTAACGATGTGAATGTGTTAGAAATATTTAAAATAGACTGTACACAAAAAATCAGACAAAAAAATATTGTTGGGGGTCGAAACCTAAGTTTCCACCATACCGGAAAAAAATCCCCGGTATCCTCGAAATTTCCCAGGTTTCCACGAAATTTTGGTCTCCCCAAAGGTCGAAACCTGATACCGTGAGCCTTGGATGTGATTTAATGTTGATTTTTTATGACTTGATGTGGCTTATTGTTTATTTTTTGTGACTTGTTGTATATATGATGTTAGAAAAGAGGGTAAATAAAAATAAAAAATAATAATAATAACATTTGGGCGCCTTATCAGCTAAGCACTTGGGCACCCCTCCACCACCTTGGGTTGCCTTGACAACTATGGTAACTTTTAGTGACTAATTTTCTTGCATCCTAATGACAGTTACTGAGAGTTCCACATGTCTGGATTTTTTTTTTTTTTTTTTGTGGGGGGGGTGGGGGGGTGGGGAGGGAGTAATTAATGAAACTGATAATCAAATTTGCATTTAATGTACTTTCATTTTATTTTCTTTATAGTGACTACAATTAAAACTGATTTTGTCAGTTTTTATATGTATTTCTATTTCACTGAATCAAATAGAGTTGATGGTATTTAAAGTGTATTTTTTGGATGATTTATCTGTACAGGTGGAATACTTGACAGGCTGGACAGCTACGTGTTCACCGGTGCACTTTCATACTCTTTTGTCAAAACATTCCTACCACTTTATGGAGTTTAAATCTTAAAATCCCACCATCAGCCACAGAAAATAAGAAAACAGGGGAGATTCCTTGTTCTTCCATTCTGGAAATTGAGGCATCATGTGCACAAGGCAGGGAACATAGGATTAATATAAATTTGTCATCTCAGAAGGAAATTGGATTTAGGGTTATACCTTCACCAGATTTTGCAACATCTCTGTAAAATCCCTGGTCAGTAGAACTGGAGTCACCTCACTTGCATTATTCTGATGGGCAATACTTTGATCCAAGGTACCTCTTCCTATGAAGCTGGCAAAGGAATGGAATCCTTCAGCACGGATGGGTCTGTCTGTGGTACAGTTGCTTCCTGGGGAAATGGCCATACGAATGGTGAGACAAATATATGACGAGATTTCCTATTCTGTGTATGAACTTGAAAATTTGTTATTCAATTTACAGGTCACCTCAGTATATATACATGTTCTGAATGCAACAGACATTAAGAGTTTCAATTGTGTAATTTCCATTTGGCCCAATGTGGCAAAGCAAGATTCGTTTTTTCGAAGCATTACTACTCCAAAAGCATGAATGACCGATGGAAGTGTGTTCTGATCTGATGATTGAGTTTTAGATATTCTATATATTGGTGGAACAGTAGGGTTTATGAGGGGCATATTTTGTTGCAGAACTCTTCGAGTCTTCATCATCATATTATTATTATTATTATTATTTTTTTTAATTGTTGGAAATTGAGAATTTGCTTCCATTGGTTTACTAGCACTGTGAATCCCATTTGGCTTTTCTTTTTCTTTTTTATTTTTATTTTTTATTTTTTTCCCTTTGGGGGAGGGGGGGTGTTCCTTAGTCAAACAAAACTATAGGATGTTATCTTCAAATTGAGATTTTATCCCATATTTTGAACTCCTTAATTGCAACAGCACATTTGTTTGTCGCAGCTCTTAAAGTTCTTTCCACCAATGTTCTTTTCTTTTCCTTTTTTCCCCAACAGAACTGATTTTAGTGCTGTTAAAAAACACACATTTGAAAAACAGATTCAGAATGCGTGGGAAGCCTTCAGGCTGCCTTGGCTTATCTGCCGTGTACTAATGTCTTTTGGGGGGCTCAAATTTTTGTGGACATGTCCATGTCATCATCTATGTGTTCATTTAGTCCAATTTGATATTGGCTCGTCATAAAATGCCGGTGAAGCAAATGATATGGCGTCCTTACACGCATCAGTCAGCAACCTCTCCCCTTTCCTCTGTTTTTTACCAAAGTTTTTCTTAACCTTGGGTGAATAGAATCTAGCCATTGGGTATCATTTTTCTCTCTGCCCTCCTATTGTATGAAGTCCAAAATGTTTGTAATGCTATTACAGGAGTCCCATTCAACCACCAGAACAAGTGAATTAAAAGATTCTCTTTACCATGGGTGAAGGAAAACTCGTTCATATGTTTTCGGTTGGTTTTCGAAAGTCAAAGAAAATGAATGTATTGTACCATAATAATGTATTATATATGAAAAATAATGAATATACAAAAATTTTCAAAATATCCACAATAGCCTTGGGATTTTTTCTTCTTGGGGTTGCTCTTGCATGCAACAAATAACAAACAATTAATAAATTGAAGAAAAATATACAAATTAATGATGAAGTTCTTTTACATGAAAAAAGTGATACCAAACGCAGCTTTAGTACAGAAAAGAAAAGGGCTAAAACTCTCTATTTAAGGGCAGTAAATTATCAACAAACTTCGAAATAGAACTTCAGGGAAAGAGGAGAAATGGCAAAATAATAGTCCAAGGAATAGAAACAGAGAAACAATGATTGTAGATTTATTCCATTATCTACTGTTTTAGCTAGCTTTGAACTCTTATTGGTTTGTATATATGCTTATAGAATAATCCCCTTTTCAATTATTCCTTTTTCAATTTGATTGCTGGATTATGTCTTTGTTGCTGCAACTGGCACTATACTGTTTTAATTCTGTTTTCACCTTTGATGTCCTCTTAATGATAAAAAGGAAGAAAGGCTAGGCTATTGGAGTTTTCTGTGCAATAAAAAAAAGGGGATATACTCGGTGCACGACATTTCGCATGTGCAAGATAAGGGGACGAAAGCTATGCAGCCTTACCCTTCAATAATCTAATCATTAATAAGTAAGGTGATATTTTTTTTTGGTTCTGAATAAATTTTTGACCAATATTCTTTCCCATGATGCATAAATGATGACCTCTGCAATTTGGTTGTTAATTATTTTAGAGGTTCTTACTCATTAGTTATTAAATTAATTCCTTCCTTCCTTCGAGGTTAAGGAAAGTACTTACATATTAAAAAAAAGAAAATTAAGTTTAAGGATATTCAAAACCCCGAGCATCCTCTTTGATAAAAATGAAATGAAAGGTCTCCAGAAAAGGCAAAAGAAGTTCATAGATGCTAGTTTCTTGATTACATTCTCTACGCATTATCTTTGAAGATGTTCAGTATCTACAGAAATCCCCTCAAGTGTTAATTCATTAGCTTATTGCCCTGCATCGATTGATGCAATGTTTATAGATACTTCTTGTGTTTTATTAATATTTAAATTAAGGAAAAAGTGCCTCTAAACTGCCGGGTACCCAACATCCCCTCATAATGAAAATTTATTTTATTCATTTTCTAAGGAGAAAAAAAAAATGAATAAAATGTTCTATGTAATGGGGTGTAGGGTACCCAACAGCTTAGAGCCTACTTTAAGGGCAAGGTTGTATTGCACATTTCTAGTATTTTCTGAAAGTATACATTCCGGTCATTGAAATTACCATATTGAATATTGAAATCATGAATTCCTCCCCCCCTTTTTCTGCTTCCAACCATGTCAACTTCTTATGCTTTTTGTTTAAAAAATATGAAGGCATTTAAAAAGGATTTAGGAAGAATTACTTTAATTTATTATGACTAATATATAATTGAAAAAATGCAGAATCTCATTCCAATTATTACTAACCTACTCAATCCCTTCACCTTCAATTAGAAATTTTCTCTTCTCTTAGAAGTCAGGTTTGAGGTGGTTTATCAATTTAAATCCTTCATGGAGGGATACCCCGGAACTTAAACTATTGAGGTCCATAGTTTTCTGAACAAAAGTAAGTATCTTTGTAATAATTCTCTTAAAAAGGCAAACATTTTCTAGTTAGGGGTCTCACCAAGACACCAAGACACCAATACCCACAAGATCATCTTGGGTACTGACCCATTCTTCAGCATCTCCTAAAGGACCATTTAGAAAATTAAAAAGGGCTACTACTCTTTTTAATTGATCATAGTATGCTCTATTACTTGTCAGAAGTTTCTAGCTTTCAGTTGATTTATTAATTCTAATACTTTCTTTGTTTAATCCGGAAGATCTATCCTTTTTCTCCCTTTACAATTCCAAGATTGTCTATCTATGCTGTGCTCTTTATGAGTCCCTTTAACCCTTTTCCCACTGATTGAGACACAATGTTTTGCCATTAACAGACCAAGTTCTACACAAAGAAGACGGCTTCAAGTCCCCAAGCACACATGCTCACGTGAGCCCACAAACAAGGGGGAGGGGGGGGGGGAGCCTTGAAGCTTAGGTTTCAGTGGAATAATGAACCTATTGGCTGTGATAAGGTTACAGAGATGCTATCTGCAAGAGAAAATCTCTGGGGATAAAGCAAATAAGATATGGTTTGATTCTTCATTTCTTATTTGATGAATTGTCATCACTAAATAATAAACCCAGACATGCTTTTATCAGAAAGTAGCCATGAATTATAAAAATTATTCAAAAAAGCAGCAAAGAATGTTCTCAATTATTGTGTGGTTAGAATATCAAAACCATGGTTTTTATATCATAAAATATGGTAGAATGGAAAATTATATAACATATATATTAGCATTTTCATTTTTTGTAATCTAAAGTAAATCACAACTACTACTCAATTCTGATCCAGGTTGACCCATATGATCAGATACACATTAAAGCTTGATTCAGTCAATAAGGATCAGATATTAAAAATGCATTTTTGATTGTTGGATCAAATCCACATCTGGGTTTTTAAGATTCAATCATAAATTGAGTGGGAAGGGAACAGGGGTTGATCATATGTGATCCTGAATTAACCCCAGAGCATGAACTGGATAGAACCATTTGTGAGTTTTGAGCTTCCTGTATAACATTCTATGCTTACCCAATTCTAACAGTATTGCTACTACCTTTTTACTCAATTGGTCTCTCACTAAGTCCTCGAACTTAGTAGCAAAGGAAGTGTCAAAAGAAGTGATTGGAAGCATGTCAACGTAGTCTTTCTGATATAAGACTACAAGACAGAGAGAGTGTGGGAGAGAAGAGCCACGCAACCAAAGTAGTTCCAAAATCACCAATCATCTATTCAAGACAGTCATAAGACTCATAACTCATAAGGGTCACAATGTAAATCATTATATGTCAACAACACTTTGTGCCATTGGAAAGGAAAAGATTTTCTCTATCACTTATCCCAAAACCTAAAGAAGGAAAATAATACAGAAAAAGGGTCCCCAATTATTTCTCTATGCAACAAATATATATAACTCCAAACAAACAAAAGTGGATTTGTCTCCTTCAACTTCTTATTCATACTGGCTCTTCTGTCTCTGAATATATACATCATCATCATCCTTGGTTGAATATCTCAACAGTAATATGTGCAAGTCTAATTGCAAATATATAAATTATGAGGGCATTGACTTGGAAAAGGGAAGCACTGTCACAAAAAAAAACCAACACAAGATTTGATTTTTTAAGAAAAGAACATTAAGAGAGAGAGAGAGAGAGAGAGCATGATCGAGACATGAGTAGTCTTGAATGTTGGGTTTGACCTTATGTGATTACGTGATAAAACTTGAAAAAAAGAGATAAGAGGGGAATAAAAAGGGAAGAAAATCCTGATTTGGAAGCTACCCAAGTCATCCAAGTAAGGGTATGGTGGAGCCATACCTCCACTAATTAAAAAATGTGGTCCTTCCAAAGACAAAAAGGGTCCAACAACAACCAAGCCATGGGACCCATATGGGAAAATGAGATTACAGAACCACTAGATAGAGAGAGAGAGAGAGAGTCTTGAGTTTGAAGAGAGAAGAGAGAAGAGACGACCAGTAGTAGAGGAGGTATTTGGGTGGGGTCTACAAAGCTTGAAATGGCTTTTGAGATGAATGAGTGCTTACTTTTGGGTTTTGATATAAGAAGAAAATGTGTGGGAAGGAAGGAACGCGTTGTTTTAACGCTCACTAAGAAAAACAGAAAAGGGAGAAAAACAAGCACAGGAAGGAAACTTAAAAAGAAGGGTTTGGAGGAAGAGATATGGTGGCCAAGCATCTGCTAAAGAAAGAAAGAAAGGGAAAGCAAGGCAAAAGTTAAGTTTGTGTGATGACAACACTGACTTTTCTTGCACACACGCACACCCATGGACGTAGGTAGCTACCCTAATTAACCCTTCCCCCTTCTTCCTTCTTCCTCCTTCCTCCTTTCTCCTCTCACCCCTTCCCCCTTCTTGCTTTTTGTTTTATTTTATTTTTTTCTTTTTAACTTTAGCCGTTGCTTCCTTATCCTCACATGGTTTGTCTTGGCTTTAGTCTTGGCTTCATCTCTACTTGTGTTATGACCTTTTCTCCAAGATAAAATATCATACCTATATGGGTCCAACCATATCACTTGAAAGGCTGCCCTAGTCCTAGTCATTCTGTTATAGCCAGCCCCATCAGGACCTGGATCCTCTTTCAATACATCACAGCGCATCAGACAGTTGACAGCATCTGGACATGTAATTCCAGTCATCGAGGGTGCACTGGAGAAGATCTTGTTCTGCCCCATCATGGCTTGACATGTTAAATTATCCTCAAAATTTTGATTTATACATTAAGGGGAAGGGTTATCCACTCAATGCCTTGCCAATGTAGGGAGAATCTCTAATGCCACACTAATGCGACACAAGAAGTGGTCAAGATAATAAATAAAACGATGCAAAAAAAAGAATGAACAATTGTAAATAAACAATCACACAATGCAAGTGTCAATGGTCGAATATTTGATTATCTTCCAACTAGGTTTATCTCCTAATGTTCAGTTTTGATGATTGATTATGTTGAATGGTATGACTTGATGATTGGTATTGAATACTACTATACGAGGTCTACCACATTGATCCTTTTGGTATCTATAAATTTGGGCCTAGTTACTGAAGCAGGGAAGTGGGGTCTCATTGCATCTTTAATCAGAGATATTAAGAATTATTGGGTGCATGTGGCTTCAGCTAGGGGCATGGGAGATGGCTGTGTGCAAGTTGGCTTGACAGTGGTGGCCCACTAACCCTGCCCTACGTGTTTCTAGAGGGGTAAAAGCTGGTTCATGTCTCATGAAAGCGTCAATGTTGTCCTAACCGAATCCCTCACTTCTGGAAGCTTGTTGATTACAAAAGCAATGTCTCAATTCCTTAATGGAAAGGTGTTTATCATTATACTTTCCATGGGAAGTGTGGATTTCAGAGCTTGACATAAGAAAAAAAAAAGGGGGCAACTTTAGGTTTTCTATCTCTAGAAGATGGTCAGTGGTGCTCACTCTCTTCTACTCTCTTTCCCCCTTTCTCCCGTTATACATCTCCCTCCTTTCTGTATTGGAATCTCCTTTGACACACTGAGGCGACTAAAGGCAGTAATGGGAGGCTTAACGAAGGATTGTGTTGGGCTGTGTGAGAGTGATAAGAGAAACGATCTTTTCCATTCATTTTTCCCTTCATGATCCTTCTTTTCTTTCCTCTATGACGATTGTTCTATGGGCTCAGTCTCAGCACAAAGAGATCTAATAAAAACTTGGTTTTACTGCTAACCAAGTGGTAGTTAGTGACTTCCATCTTATATAAATCATAAAAACTAGGATGGAAACTCATGAAATCTACCTTTTGACTCAGCACTACTTAGCTAGGAGTGGCAATTGGGCTGGTCCCTTCCACCACTCTCTGCGTTTGGACCAAATTGAATGAGGTCAGGTTGAAAAGAGTAGAAATTGGTCATGTGATATCTATGTCTTATCTGGGCTATCATCATCTCAAATCTTCTGTGGACCAGCTCTATTGAGTCCAAGTTTTGTCCAAGATCAGGTCTATTCTGAGTCAAAGCTGCAACTTTTAGGTGCACTAAACCACTTGAGCCACAAGTGGAGCTAGCAGCTCCATATTATGAAGGTTTCCATGCCACAACTCTCCATTTGTACTTAAAACAAAGTCTTATTACAAATAGAAAATGACCTCTCATTTGCCTTCACAAACACATGAATGGATGAGAAAATTCTCCTTTGTTCCTACACCATATATATGACCCAATTAATATAGGCTTTGTTACCTATGAAAGAAAGTGTAACACTCACTCTTTACTACATAATAAAGTGTGTCAATTTTTAAATTTTGAAAAGTGTATTTTCTTCCAAGAACCTTCAGGCTTCTAATATCTTTTGAGCCTTTATAGTTCCAGTGGATATGCATTTGAATTAGTCAGTTTGATAATGATGGAGTGACAATGCTTCTCTCATCCAAAGTAACTTTTTACATATATTTAAAAGGGTAGGGGGATTCCAATGGGGGCAAAAACAGAAAAAGGCAAGGAGAGGGTAAATTTCAAAGTTTTTTTTTCTTTTGGTTTTTTTAATAGAAAATTTCAAAGTTTAATCGGTTTGGATTAATTCACAATTTAAGAAAGATTTTAGCTTTGGTTTGCAATTACATGCAAACTAAATTTAGCAATTACTGTGCTTAATTAGGGTTGAAACGCTACATATTTAACTTCAAAAGAGAAGAGGAGAGGAGGGAGGGGAGAGGGCAGTTTTTGTAAATATTTTGACAGTCATATATGGTAATTAATCAGTTCAATGCTTTTTGTTTTGGAGAATAATTTTGTACCCGGCATGCTTACGATCATGCACACAATTGTTGGATGGAGGATGGAGGTCTAAGCTGGTGATCCCCTCACAACCCCCCCCCACCTGATAATTGTGAACATGACCAAGCACAAAACCTCTCCCCTTTTGTTTTTTTTTTTTTCTGTTTTTTTTCTTTTTTTTTTTTTTTTTTTTGGTATTTTTAATAAAATAACGTTTGGAATCCATATAGAACTCCATAGAAGGAAAGGAACTCCACCTACAATCCTTTCCCTGAGCCTTTTCTCTTCCACTAATCTGAAACAACTCTTATGTGGCAAAGTCTGTGTCTCAACTCTTCTCCCTCAAGTTTCTACCAACAATTTAATCCCAAATAGAAAGGCAGCCATCTAAAGGTGGCAATTGAGTCCCAAAACTCCAAAAGGTAAGAAAGTGGTTGTCTTCTTTCTTTTAGATGCCATGTGCTTTTGAAATCACTTATTTGGATTCGGGTAGAATTCACCTTTAAAAAATTAGTCATTTAAAGATTATATTTGCCTAAGTCTTTATAAGTCTTCACATTGGACTATTCACCTGCAAGATAATAGAATCGATTGCATTCAAGTGAAACCTCAACGCATGTTTGGACTTGCAATAACCTTACCCAATCTATGTGCCACTAAATTGTTTATCCAATGTCTTGTTGATTTTACTGTATCTTTAACCATGTAGAGGTAGGTTCCCATTATCCGGGTCTATAAATTAGAATCTGATCAGAGTGAAATCATTAAAAAAAAAATCCACCCACAAAGCTGAAATGAGCTTAAATAAAAGAAGTGATGACCAGAATCAAATCCCACTTGATTTCATATATAACAAAGGAGAGAAAAAAGAGAATCCAAGTTGCCAGACACAGCTTTGATTCTAATCTTCAGTTATAAGCTTTCACTTCATGCTCTCATGGTCACTACAAACAACATCATCATCATCATCATCATCAAAAAACAATAGAAGTATAACAAATAGAAAGCAAGCATGAATGGCAGAGTAGAAACCAATGTTCATCAACTGTTAACTATAATCTTCAAAATATATGTGAGCTGCAGCTTCATCATTCATGGAGTTGAAAGCCAAATAAGGAACAAACTGAGAAAAACTTCATTAGATGAAGCCAACATCAATAGTCAATTAATTTCTCAGTTCTAATCTTTCTTGTTAATGTAATTTAACAAAGTCTTAAGTTCAAATATCACTGAACAGGGTATGATGAAGAAGTTCCAATTAATGGTAAAGGGTCCCACCTTGTTCAGAAGCGGAAAGACATAGGTGCACGTATCTAGGTATCATAGATACATGTGTATCATTTTGATTGGATCACTGTTGATAACTACTGATGTTTGAGGTTGGTTTCAGTAGACCAGAATGCCAGGGCTCCAAATATTGC
>NC_056562.1:30356743-30384899 GCF_013358625.1 Macadamia integrifolia
GGCCCCCCCCCCCCATCCTGCACAGAGCACCAGAGCCCAACAAGACTGCGAACTGCGGAGCTGTTTCACTGTCCCATCAGCCCATCACCACCACCGGCACAAGCTCCGGCACCGGCGGATCCGGCCGCACCACCAGAGCTCGCTTGGACATATGTGGCTAATTTCGAAGTCATGGCTGGCGGGAAGAAGTAATCCATTCCCTCCATCCATCCTATCCGTCCATTCTACCGGCTCCTTACACGTGGACCACCCTGATTGCGACTTAACGTTTTTGGTGGTACCCACTACCCACCACACACTTGGCCTTAGATGTTTGTTCTGTTACGTTAAGGACTTGGGAACAGCTCTTGTCATTTTCATCTCCCACTGCCCGAAAATGTGAGCATCACAGCTAAAACCAGCAGGAGAAACCCCCCGCCCCCCCCTCTCGAGCCTCAAGAATGGCAGAAGTAGAGGCCAACCTCCTAAATATCCACCACGTGTACAACAGCTCATGACCGTTGATTTTGCAGGTAATGCATGAGGCACTACGGCGATGTTTAACCTAAATGTTCAAAACTTAGGGTTAAAGATATATTTCTTAATATCAAAGCTCAACAATCGTTCACTACTCAATAGGATTATAAATAATTCATGACAATCTTAGCCATAGAGTTGCATTCACTGCATCAGTGATATCATAAACCTAACAGGGTCACACGTTGTCTGATCGGAATCAAAGTAGAATCCAACGTTCCTGACCATAGAGTGCATTCACTGTATCATTATGTAAGAACATAATTGGATGATATCCTTCTTAATATCACAAGCATACCTATCAAAATAAAGGTAACACTCGACATTCCTAGCTATAGAGATGCATTCATTGCATCAGTAATAAGAGCAACCCAATGCACGAGGTTTCTGTTATTGCTGGATTTGTGAAGAGTAAACTTGAAAGCGGCTATTTTCAAGTTTTAAACTTGTGTCCAACATGTTACAATAATGCAACTTAACTATACATTATTAACTATAGAGATGCATTCATTGCATCAGTAATAAGAGAAACCCAATGCACGAGGTTTCTGCTACTGTGGGATTTGTGAAGGACAAACTTGAAAGAGGTTGTTTTCAAGTTTTAAAATTGTGTCCGACATGTTACAATAGTACAACTTAACTACTCGCACATATCTGATATGAATAAAGGTAAAACCTAACATTCCTGGCCATAGAGTGCATTCACCACCTCTCAGTGATGTAGAAACATAATTGGAAATATAAGTTGGACATGAATGCAATTTGACCTGTGATCTTCTCAGTGAGGTAGTTTCTGAAAACGTCTATTAATTAATTAGATTAGCTCTTAGATCCGCCGAAAGGGAGAGGGAAAGATTTGGTGGTTAACAGGTTTCTTTCCCATTTAAACTTTTTAATTGGCAATCTTGAGATGCAGAGACCTTACCCACCACTTGCTAAGGACTTGAGCAAAGTTTATTTAAGCTTGGCTAGCCCCAAATTACATCATATGATGATGATCACCTGCTCACCTGCACAACTGACATAATCTAGAATCGTTCAATTAGAATCTAGACCATCTCCACCATCAGATAGATGGGGGACCAAACCCACATCGGTCAGATCACATGAGATCATCAAGTGGGTGGGTGGAAAGGTCATGATGAAAAAGCTCAAGAAGTGGGCCAAATAGATCCATTGGGTTGGTTGGACGTGGACCACTTAGGCACCCAACCATAGAGAGAGCCACCCTTCTGTTCTGTTCTGTTCTGTGATCTATTTAAGGGCTTTTTTGCTCCAGAGAAATCACTCCAAATGGGCTAGCCTGGTTGAATTAAAAGAAACCCTCCCCCCCACCCCATCACAATCCATCCCCATCACAGTACGACTTACCCTCATCAACATATTTTTTTATGGGAAGCTCAAAATAATTGAAACCGGCTTTGGAAACCTCTGCTTAGAACCCAAAAAAGAAACCATGAAAGAAAGATTATAAACACCTCAAAGTCCATTAAATTAGTATAAAAAAAAAAAAGAGGGGATTATCTTAATCCCACCATTATCGAGGTCATTTTGTAGGGATTTTTAGGCCTTAATTTTCAATGAAACAACAAAATAAGATATTATCGATAATCGCCTTCGTCCATACCAGTCATGTTCTCAAGCAATTTAATATACTCAATAAAATGTCTTGCATGTATATATATATATATATAGGTTATAGACTTCCATTCTTTTACTCTAAACCTGTAACATGATCTGAAGGTCTCCTATATTTAATTCTATATCTTTCCTAGATCAATAAAATACAAGATAAGAGACGAACTTACCTTATAAGATGATGAACAAGAAGAGTTTAAACTAATCATAAGGAAGACCTATGGAACATGAGCCATGTGGTATGATTGAGATAGGTATAAAATTATCCAACACTAGCAAAATTCAATGCACAATAGTACTCAGTGATAGCATATACAAATATATATATATATATATATGTGTGTGTGTGTGTGTTTGTTTCATTACAATATAAACAGAAGTCCCCAACTAAGTAGATTAATTAACCAAAACCTATAAACATCTTTGCGTGTTACGCGTTGTGCGTACTTGCCAGGGAGGATCTTAACCCAGCTTTGGTTGCTGAGGGCCCTACAAAGTATAAACCCCTCCCATGTCAAGAAAAAAAAAAAGAAGAAGAAGAAGAAGAAGAAGAATAAGAAGAATAAGAAGAGAAAAAAAGAGACAATCCAGTTAGCTTGAAGCCAAAAATATTAGTTCCTAGCACTAATTTCCTCCAAAAGTACAAATATCATCTGGGTATGCATCATTGGATCTAAATTCTTAAATAGACCTATATGTAAGTTGTTGTTTCCTAAATAGTTCTGGGATATTCAAGAAAGAATCAGTGTATTGAATCAGAGGCATAGCACAGATAGAGAAACTGTTCTTTGCATCAACCTAAGAACTCTGCAGATAACAAATAACCGATGAAGCAAACAGAGAGGGCTGAAGGTTGTTCTTCGTGCAAACACAAGATCTGAATCCAATTCCTGTGTAACAGAGGAATCCATGTCCTACAAGAAGTGACTATTGGATTTGAATGTCTAATGCTATCTGAAATAAGGGGCATCTGAACCATGGTCCAGTGGCTATAATCTAGAATTTGAAGAGCCTTATTATGCATGACACAAAGTAAGAGAGATACACTGATGGTAACAGCCTAACACCCAATCACCCACAGGTACAGAATTTTGAGGAAATAATAATGAGGTAATAGAGAATAACAATGGAGAATCAAATCAGCTAGGAGAGATGAAAGTAAGGCGTTCATCCTTCAGTTTCTTAAGGAAACAACCAATTTTAACAACATCCCAACTAAAACAACAATCTCTAACCACAAAGAACCATACTGCTTGCTGGAACCCAATTAACCCAATTAGACCAGTAGAAAATCCACCACCCACAAGGCCACAAATTAGATTGAAAAGTAGATAAAAACCAGGCACAAGGGTCAACAAATGAAATACAGACCTGAGAAACAAATGGTTTTTATTTCTTTTTTTTTTCATTCTATTCCCATTTGAGCACAATCTCTGAAGTTCTCCCTAGGAGGGTGGTGGGGTGGGGTGGGAGAAGGATGACTAAAAATTTACAATTGCACTTGGAACAGATCAAAAGTTGTCTTCAATTGGAACTAACAAACACAACCAGAATTAACATCTGGATCTGAACATGAGACCTCATATCATGTAAAATAAATAGTTCAATTTGAAGTAGAATACAGCAAATGAGATTCAAAAAAAACCAAAGCATTCAAAGAATCATGCACATCATCACCCACAAATAACTAAATTTTGGAGGGTTAAATTCTTTTTCCTTCTGTTTTTTGCCTTTGTTGTCAAGTGTACAACAAACAACCACCACCTGAACCAGAAGTGAAGTGCTGCTTTCTAACATTAACACTAGAACACCTTAGCTGTAATACCCATGTCCAAAATAGTCATAAAAGGGAGTGGAAAAAAAGAAAAGAAATGAAAGAAAATACTGTACTACATCTTCCAATTTCTCAAATGTTATGTTTTACTCAGAAAACAATCTCTCTAATCACATAGACAATTGGCAGACGAGAATCACAGGCAAGAAAATGCACAAGGAAGCCGTCACAAAACAAGGGCCACCACCATAGATAGTCCATAGTCTCAAGGTTTATTAAGATCAAAGGGCAGAGTAAGTTGTATGGCACCTTCGTGAAGGGTGTGTAACTGAGTACAAGCCAACCTTCTTGCCTGTTAACAAATTTTCCCTCTTTAGCACCTCCAAGCAGATGCTGAGACGAGCTCCCGCCGCTGCCAGCAGAGAACGAGCGACGCCTGGCGCTTCTCAACGTGGAATCCTCTAATTTGAAACCTCTTAACCAGGCATTCAGCCTGGGTCTCAGTGAAATTGCTGAATGTCAATGGGGTGAACCCAGCTTGAGCAAAGAGAGACCTCCAAGGTGGCAGTTTATCCGGGGAACGCTGCCGTCCCAGTACAATGCTCTCAATCCTTGGCTGGAATAGGAACCTCTCAATCTTGTGCAGAGCATCTGAATTAACGTTTACTGCATCCAATGAGTCCAGTAGGAATGAATACGAATGTAGAGCACTGAGGAAGTGCTGCGAGAAAGGGAGGTCACTGCGATCACAACCACGATCCACAGAGACCACAATTTTGGGGGAGAGCTGTTTCACAAACCGTAGGAGTGAGGGGACAGAGGATGGGTGATTGGAAGAAGAGCCAACGGGGAGGTTCACTGCAACTGCCTCATTCTCTGTGACAGGGAGGGAAAGTGACCATGAAGCTGGGTCAAAGGAATCGAGGCTCACGATGTCGAGCTCAAATGCAATGCCAAGGTCGTTAGCGAAGTGGATCAGGTTCTCTCGGGTGAGATCAAGCTCAAGTGGATCATGAGAGGACGGAGAGGCAAAAGCAGTGATCTTCAAGGAAGGGGTACCACCAATCCTCACTGCAAGCTCCTGCATTAAGGACGCCCATTGCCCGCCAAGACCAATATCGAAGTCTATAATGTGAACCCGATCAAACCCATCAAGTGTTTCAAGGAGGGCCTGGTTGCAGGTGAAGTTGGCGAACTGCAGCAGCGGAGATATCTCCGAGAAGGCCTTGTAGGCGCCAATCTTGAGAACAACATCGAAGGGGGTTGAATTCCTCTGTGGAGGAGAAGAGCCAGTGTTATTGGTAAGGAGGAGCAGTTGCAGGGCCTCCTTGAAGTAGAAAGCAGCCCTTTGGAGGGCCTTTCCTACTGGGAGCTGGTGATTGAGCCGCGCCAATATCCCTCGCGCGTGTACCGAATTCCCCGTCTCGACCAGCTCGGCGGCCTTGAAGAGCTGGTCGACCAACGCCTGCTGCTGTTGCTGTTGCTGTTGCTGGTGAACCACTTCGTCACCAGCGCCCATCACTT
This sequence comes from Macadamia integrifolia, assembly GCF_013358625.1. Taxonomy (NCBI): domain Eukaryota; kingdom Viridiplantae; phylum Streptophyta; class Magnoliopsida; order Proteales; family Proteaceae; genus Macadamia; species Macadamia integrifolia. The sequence continues at coordinate 30,362,196 of NC_056562.1, forward strand.
TCGGCTTCAGCCCCATTGTTGGCCTCTGCTGAAGATGAGGAGGCAATTGTAGTTGGTGAGGGAAACTCGATTGTTGCTGTTGCCTCCGCAGGAAAAGCTGCTCTTGACCCGAATCGGTAAACGGAACCTTGGGGATCTGAGAAGTCGGGTCAACCACAGCAGCATGGTGGCGCTTCGCTTGAGGAAGTAGGTGGTGCTGCTCTTGCTGCGGGAAAGATAATGGCACAAAGAAGGGCTGGTTCTGAGGATTATGGACTTGTTGCTGGTTTATCAGCAATTGTGGATTGAAAAGATGCGGCTTTTCCTCGGAGGGCTCAAGATGAGTTTGCTGTGGATAAAAAACGCCAGGAGGTATAGAAAGAGGGAGATTCAGAGGGTGGTTGTTAGGAGATGATGAGAAAATGGTGTTGGGAGGGTTACTGCTGCTGTTAGGAACAAAACAAGGCATTTTGTAATTAGGAAGATAAGCTGTATTGGGGAACGAACCGACCCTTCCATTTTGGTGGTTGGTGGTGGTTGTGGTGGTGGTCGTGGTGGCGGTCGTATTTGCAGGGAACCCAGAACCAGGAACAGATAGAGAAGGATTGATGGTACCCATCACATTACCACCAGTACTAGCCGAAGCACCTCCGCCTCCTCCACTGGGCTCAAAACCGAAACCGTGGTCGACGATCCCGAAGCTAGTAGCACTGGCTTCGAACTCCGAACCACCACCTCCTCCTTGCAACAACTGCTTCAAGCCCGAAGAAGGATCTTCGACATCGCCCATAATCCATCGGATCAGCGACTGTTCCTGCCCAGGCGAGGCTGCTGATTCTGATAATATGTTCTCCCAATCCTCCATCCCAAGGCCACATTTTTCTGCACCAGTGCCACTCCCGCTAACAATATCAAACGCAGTCGGAATCGGTTGAAGCTCCGAAGCCCATTCGTCCTTGCGTGCAACACCACCAACGCCAGGTGGCTCAGCCGAGCTGTCCTGCTGTTGGGTAGGCAGCCATTTCTGTGGGGGGTTATCGGAAACCGCCGCCACGCCGGCAGTGTCGGTTGAGCCGCCGCCCCCGCCCAACGAAGAAGACGGGGTTGAGGTCGATGTAGGTGGGCTGGGACTCCTTCTTGGATCCAGTACAGAGGTTGGTTCGCTGCCCACGCAGCTACCCTCCTTCCACTTGTTCCCCGATACCGAAGAAATCGAAGAAGAGAAGTCTGAAATCTCTGCAACTTCTAACACCCCCTTCCCCTGCAAACTAAAGGGCATTCCCCTCATCTAAATACAAGTTAAGCCCAGAAAAAAAAGCTCTCCAAAAACAACACCAAAGAAAATCCAGATTCAAACAGATGGAACACGAGGATGATGATGATGATGATGAAGAAGAACAGAAATATAGATAACTTTCAAGATAAGAGTTCTCAGAAATACTACTCAGTGAGACAACTACCAACAAAACATCTCAGCCTTTAATAGGAAATCTGAAAACTCTTCTTCAGTCGGTCTTCAACTCCAAAACCACTCCTAAGATGCATGCACTTCAAGAAACCCATTCCACCAGAGACCAACAACAGCTACCAATCTTCCATCATCTTCTCTCCCTTTCAACCTTTTTCTGTTTCCAACTCCTCAAGTCCATTTCTTCTCTGTTCTTCTCTTCTCTTCTCTCCCTTCTCTTTACCCTCTATGTTCTTCTCTTCTTCTCTGCCCTCTTCTTGTGTCGCAGACTCCCAGCAGTAAGTACTCTGTCCCTTCTCTGTTCTGTCATGGATGCGTGCAACATAAAAAAGGTAATAAAGTTCCCTTCCCTCCCTATCTTTCTCTCTCTCAAAAATTTTCTCTTTCTTTTTTTTTTTTTTTTTTCAATTGTGTGGCTTGTTTTGAGAAGGGTTTATCTCTCTCTGCTGCGTTTTCTGTCATCCGGGTCTCGCCTCCTCACAGCAATTTTAATTTAATTTTTTATTTAAATTAAATCCGGCCCGTCCCCTTCGCAGACCCAGAACCCAATAAACCCCGGCTCTTAATAATTAAAATATTTAATAAATAACTTCTAAAAAAGATATAAAAGGTGTACTGCCCGAAATATCGTTGTTAATTCTTAAATTCCAAAATTACCCTTACATATCATTATTAATTCACAACTCCATCAATTGGGTTTTCCCGTAATTGCGTATAGGGTCCACTTTTTGCTGGGCCTGGTTTTCGAAACTAAATCTGATGATGCGAGACTTGAGAATATCACGAGATTACAGCGAGAAATTGATGAGATAGAGATGTGTGGTTGCGATTTGAAGCAAAAGGAGGGAGGGTCTGTGCTCGACCAATGGCGGCGATGTGTTCCGGTCTTTCGATTGACCGTCTCTTTCGCTCTTTCTCTCTTTCTGTGACAGATGGGAAAGTGATGCCAGACGAAAAGCCATAACAGTACGGTCTGTCATGACGGGATTTTTTGTCATTTAATTTGATGTATAGGGCATTTTCGAACATTCGCTGGAATACTATGGAACACAATTTTTGATCCCCCGATATGATCTGAACAAGATGATCATGAAAATCCAACTGTCGGTATTATTTACGGATCAATCCATCAAACTCCCTCCTTACAACAACCGATTGGGTTGAGAGTTGAGACTTGGTATCGTAGCTCGTAGTCCGGGGTATCAACTGGTTGGTCCAGTCCCTTTTGATGGAGTTTAATTGACCTTCATCGATTTAAGGCATCGTATCATCTTTGTCTTGTTTATATAATCGTGTCTTGTAAACTAAGGCATAGATATATTTTTACTTCATTAATCGATTTCAATTCATAATAGAGCTCAAGATAACTTCCCTAAGTAGGATTTAAACTTGCTAATTGAACTATATAATTGGGCTATAAATAGACTATATAGATTTAAATGGACTAATCAGGCCTACAAACAATTGATCATAATAATATTCTATCACTATTGGATGACCGTTAGGCCACTACCTTACATCAGATTGTGCTAATTGATGCTTAAACCCAATACATCTAGTAATCGATTGATCAATCTCAATCTCAATCTCTCAGACTTCACTGTTTGATTTACATGAGATCCATCGGTGAGGGTCAACTTCAAACACCCCTAACTTGGTTAATTCAAGCACACAGCACACAGCACACTGCACACTGACATATTTATCATTAAAAAAAAAAAAGAGAGAGAGATATTTCATATTTGAGACTGCAGGTATAATGCTACCCTTGTTGTTATTCCATATTTACATTTATACCCCTGCAAGCTTTAAATGTGGAAGTTAGCTGTTTTTAATACTGACAGAGCTTGACTTAAATGTTTAAAGCTCCAAAGATGATTTATATTGTCCGTACAGTTCTCTTTAGATACTCTCAATAAGATGGATCGTACGTGAGATCGTCATATAAGACGTTGGATCAGAATAAGTAGTGGGGGCCTATCGATACATTTATGCCAATCTGATTAATCTCACAAGAAACGGGTTCAACATGATTAGTACTACGACAAACCAAAGAGAAATTCCGAATTTATCGCGAGAATATGCCGAGATGGAGTTAATCCAACCAAATTAGTTTAGTTATCTCATTATGGTTTATTTAATTATTAAAGATATAATAATCACCTTTATTTGCGGACCCGAATTTTATATTCTCTTAAGATAGGGACTTACTTATAATCTTAATAAATTATAAAGAAAACTGAGGACAGCTCCATCTCCCTTCTTATAAAAAAAAAAATAGAAAAATAAATAAAAATAAAGGTCATTAGTTTATATAATAGAAAAAGAAAACTTATATAATAATATCATACTTCAAGGGAAGAGCTCAAAAAAGAAACAATTTGAGATGCATTGAATTAGATTGGACTACTCCAGGGACACAAATCATAAATCACAAAACTACCAAATCATATTTTATTTTCTGAATAATTCACTTAAATACGCTTTATCATACATAAGTTCATAGGTATCAAAATCAATGGTGGCATGTATCAATATCAAGTATGGGAAATAAAATATCTATCGAATCATATGATATCAATACCTTAATCCATGATTATATGATATTCTCGCCTAGCTTTGCCATTTGTCCATTCTGTGAAAAATATCCAATCGTCAATATGAATGAAGAAGTCGAGGTAATAGAACACAAATAATAGCAAAGTCCAGTTTCATGTCATACGCCAGTCGATCATTGAGAACTTCTAGATCCATGGATCGGTTGATCCAGTAAGGATCCATTTGTTGGTGGGTCCTTGTGGTTGGTATGATTGCTAACTTTACTATCAACTAGATCTTAGGGGAAAATTGATTAGTGAAAACTCAGCTTTCAGTATTAGTGTTAAAGTGAGATTGCTCCTTTTAATCACATTGATTAAGGGGACATGTAAGAGCTTTTTCCAATGTTGGTAGTGGCTTCCACTAGATTATAGTTGATTTATCCATTATTGTAAGGGTCGGGTTCATGATATTGGCCGTTTTGTCGGGTTGGGATTAAAGAGAAGGTGAAGTCAACTCCTAAGAGATGAGGGTTGGTAATTCGGGTCAATTATTGCCCACATGGATTGGTACTAATATGTGAACCTGCGTAAGCTTTGGGAGGACTTTGGATTGCCGTACGGTCTCCTTGTCCTCCAGTAATGATACGTGACCTCCACTCTAAATGACATAAAGGAAGGAAGAGGAGAGCCAGGACAAGGAACTTTTTTGTTGTTACAGAAGTTTGTATATACTCTGTAAGACAAAACTGAAACTTAAGGTGGTAGTGGTAGTGGATGATGGTGGTGGTGGTGGAGGAGGTGGTGGTGGGCTTCATATACCAAACCATTTGGGCTTGAAGGGGCAGCTGTAATATGGGGGCTTTATGTTTCCATCAATCAAATTAGACATGGAGGGCCAACAACCTACACTAAAGAGTACTGAGTGAGAGCCAAAGGGTCCTCAGGGTCTTATTTTCTTTTCTTAGCCATAGAGGAATTTCCATATCCTCAACAAGTGCCTTGCTAGCTCCACCAGTTTCCCATTGTTTTCTCCTCCAATTTTCTTGGGCAATAAGTAATCAATTTACCATATTTTCTCATCACCCAACCTTCTTTGCCAATAATCAACAAGACATCTCTCGAATTTCCATATCCTCAACAAGAGCCTTGCTAGCTCCACCAGTTTCCCATTGTTTTCTCCTCCAACTTTCTTGGGCAATAAGTAATCAATTTACCATATTTTCTCATCACCCAACCTTCTTTGCCAATAATCAACAACAAGACATCTCTCTCTCTCTCTCTCTCTCTCTCTCTCTCTCTATATATATATATATATATATAAATGATGGAAGGGTGAAAATATGATTTCAAAAGCTAATGGGGTCATGCTTAGGCACTGTTTGAATTGTTTAGAAAACTATGATTTGGACATGTCAGAGAGAAGGCTTTAATTTATCCCAAACCCCATGTGATGGTTAAGGAGACCACCCCACCCCTCTCTACATATGCCTCCATTATACGAAGTGGAAAGTGACTACCCAACTGAACCTCTGAACCCCCTCTTTGCCCCTCTCTCTCTCTCCTTGTTGTTTGCATTCCACCCTTAATTGTTTCAAATTTCTTCTCTCTCTCTCTGCCTTTTAATTAATCTTACTATTATTTTTTTATTCTTTATTTTTGGCTTTCCCTTGAGGGGTTCCCTAAAAAACAGAAGGATAGTGACAAGTTCTTTTCTCTCTTCTCAAGATTTCCTACACCCCAGGTCCCCAAGCAATATGAACGATATAGTGACTTACACAGTATAACATAATCTTAACCCCATCAACAAGGCTAAGCAAAGCATTTTCATATCAAGATATAAACCTTCTTCATGACATAACAAAATGTTTTTGATTTGATAATTTGTTTATGCCGCTCCTGCTTAATTAAAAAGACATTCATTTGTCTTTCATAGAACTGCATGGAACATGGAAGTAAATCGATTGATTAGGCTGACCATGGCTACACAATAAAGATTATTGGCCTGAAAGAGATCAAGAGCTAAATTGATAATTTATATATAAATTTAGATATAGGAATCTTTGAGCCAGCGGCCTACGGAAATACACCCGTGAACAACAACTAAACGGTTTTATATATATATGTAGTCAGAGTAATCATTTCAAAGTTGTCCAGATGGTTAAGTTGAATTAGGGATTGTGTGAATAGACGCATAGTCACAGATTCGATTCCCCATCTGTGCATCTACGATTTGAATAGACTGTGGTGGTGGGTTACTGTGCTAATCTCCTTAAGAATTAGCCAAGTGTTTCTCCCATAAATGTGAAAAACCATAAGATGATAGGATGGGTAGAAATAATAATGATTTGAGCCATTTTAAATGTTTTTCAGATTTTTCCCTTCTTAAATCAAAGGAGATTTTAATTTTTCTACTATGTGTTTCCATTGATTGCTGGTACTTTCCTCTGTTTTTGGAATTGAAAATGACTCCACTGATTTACATCACTGAAATTAAAGATGGCTACTGGATTTGGACTTCAAGTGATGATGGTGTATGACTTCTATGGTCCACTTATTATGTGCTACCATGAGTCCATGAAGGCTTATAAATGGCAAGGCCTTTAAATGAAGATTGAAGGCCACTGGCACATCTTTCAATATCTAAGGTGTCTGGAGTCTGGACCCATTTGATATGCTTTGCATGGAATTGTGACTATTATTGATTGATCCACTCTCATGGATAGTAGTTGTCTAGATGTAAATGGGTCTCATTCAATTCCATCCCCTGTGAGTGATCAAAACATCAAAACCACCCATTCATGGACCCAGTTCATTAATTTATGTAATCGTCATCTGAATTGAATGATTAGAACCATTGACGCATTTTGTCAAACAGGTTATAGGTCAAATAATGCAGCTAATTAATCTACATATTGAGGGGTTTTGGCTGGTTTGGACTTGAAGACTACCATTCAAAGCAACAACCATCATTAAACATAAACAATTAAGCTGCACCCATTAAGTTAATCAATCCATTAATTAGTAAACGTAGAACTAGATTTTTGCTGTTGTTGTTGTTCTACTATTTTAGATTGGATGAGGCGTCAGAGGAGGTGGTGTCGGCGTGGCCATGGAGCTTTTACGTCATAAAGCACATCCAAAGTGCAATATAAAAGTGAAGACTTACAAATTTACAAGTCATTGGAAGCTAATAGCACATAAAAGATAGATAAGAGGGTAGCCAAAGGAGGAGACAACCTTTGCTTTTGGTTGGGTTTGCTTGTTGATTGAGTTTTATTTGGCTTTGGCTGAGGCTTGCGTGTGTGTGCCCTTTCCTCCTCCTCCGTCCATGCGGCCGTATTGGACTCTCATCTTTCTCTGTTATTTCTTCGATGCAACTTATCAAAAGCTGTGCTGCCAACATTTGTTCCTAACAAAAAATAAATCAAAATGGCCAAATTTTAACATGAAAGGTTACTTTCATATGGATTATATCTTCTACCCTACCCTTTATTAAATTAGTTTTGGTGTCAAAGGAGCACGCTACAGTATGCATCACAGATTTAAGGGTTAAGAGTCCTTAGACATGCAGCTCAAGGCATGGACGTACAGTCCAAAATGCTTTCAATCCTTGGAACAACACTACACGGCATGTCGTGTGACAGAGGATCTCCATCCATATACAGTGATATGAAAAACCCATATTGTCAATATCATGGATTTTTTATTTTTTTTTTCATCTCTGCCCTGATTTTGATTTAGAGTATCTTTCTAGGAACCTATTATGGATACTTTTGGATGATTTAAACAAGTTAGCTATATAAATGTCATTGTCATCTCTTCCGTATCCTTCCTAACAAAGCCCAACTTGCGTCATATCTATGGGTCACTTTTTGTGAGCATATGTTGTCTAGGTGTTCATACAAGGAGCTGTACACTGGGCCAGGTTGGGCCTTTTGGTGCAATGCAGACTAAGATTGTTCTAGATGATGGGCTCTGGCTGTAAACCCAATGGGTTGACTTGGGCCAGCATGAACTTTCATTCACTTTGGTTTAAGAACATATGATGGGTGTATTAAAACAAGGGTTAGGGTTCCTGGTCTGCACTCATTTACTGCCACATGGCAAGACATGTGCTTGTCTCACTTGTGGTACCCAAGGGCATTTCAGTAATTAAACTTACGCTCCCAGGAACAAAACTAAGTGGATTAAGCCGCCGCCCCCCCCCCCCCCCCTCTCTTTTGCAAGAGGATGGGCTTCTGGACGATCTAGGAACCAACAAAAACAATACAGAAGAAAAACGATGCCTAAGAGACAAAATATCAATTCCGATAACAACAGCGGCCCAATCAATAGAAGAAGAATAGGAAGTCCTGTTTGGAAAAGACAAGAGAGGCCTGGCCCAATTTGCAGATTTAGAGACTTCACTGGATAACCTCATAACCCCTCTATTTGGGCAACCTAGGAAGATGATCTATAGACCCAAACACTCCCTTATAGGACCCTTGGGCCAGCCAATTAGAGGACCCCACATCGGATTGGACTTCATGTAATGAAAACTTCCTTCCTTTTTTAAACAACCCCCACAAAATAGGTGGAGGGGTTTTTGAATGCCAAAAAAAGTAAAGGCTTTTGAGTAGGACCCACGAATTAAAGGATTTTATATCGTCTCCAGAGCGAGAGAGAGCCTAGACCCCAACAGTAGGTTGGATACTTGGATGGGATTAGCAAAAGTGAAACTAACAGTGGGTTGGGCTTGGGTTTGGGCTTGGGCTTGGGCATTGGCTTCAATTAATAATTGACCCAATTGAGCCCAATAAAAAATATTTTAAACTTTTGGTGTCCAAGATTAGACCAAACCCACTACTGGAGGATGGTTCGCCAGCCCATATTGGACATTTCAAGCAACTGATTGGTCCTAGGGTGAAGAGAGAATCTCTTAATTCACAGAATTTAACTCCCTTATATGACTAAAGAGGTGAGGAAGAATATTTCGAACTTTCAACAGTAGGGAATGAAGAGATTCTCTCTTCACCCTAGATGATGAAAATAGGACAATCATTTAGCTATTTAGGTATTGTGGGGGCTCAAGATATTCTTGTCAAGGGAGTGAGGTGGTTAATGGCCAAAAGCAACAACGAAGTTTGTGTGGAATGCTAATAGGGCATTCAATCACTTAATATTGAAGAAATGAAATTGTTAGGACATGGATTTGTATACTCTCATTTGAAAGACAATGACTTAGTACCAAAAAAAAAGGACGAAAATGACTTAAGAGTTATCCAACTCCTATGTTGTGATAATATAATGGAAAAATTAATCAAGCATTACAATCTCTAAATGAAAGGTCTATTTATAATATATCAATATCATAAATAAAGGCAAATGTTATTGTCACAAGGGTTTGTTATTTTTTCAAAAGTAACACGTTATGCATTTATTATGTCTATGTGGACAAATGATGTGTCCATTTTGATTATTAGATAGAGACGAAATGGTCTATATTAGCTATATATCAAGTTTTAGAGTTTAATTCAATCAAAACACCTCATGTATAGGCATGTAACCCATGAATGTCCATGCCATATGCATTAATACTCTAACTATTATTGTGTACTGTTTCAACTCTAACCAAGAATGTTGCAGATTCAAAAGCATGTGAAAATGAATAATTCTTGTCCTCTCAATAACATCATAAACTATTGTGACACCGATAGCTACCCTTATAAAAATCCTTTCATAGGGTTTATTCTTAGCCATATTTTCCTCTCGTGGGTCTGATGGATGTTATCATATCACCAACCCATTTTTTTTTAAAGGGCCCTGGGCATCACTATTTGGAAAACAACCTCTATGCAAAGCAGGGGGTAAGGGTGGGTACCCTCGCCATAGTGGTTGGAGCCACGAGCACTAGGTATGCACTTACAGGCCTCGATATGCCTAGTGAAGTAGAACACTTAATTATTTGTCACTTGACAACACAAAGGTTAATCCATGCAACGGAGAACCCCACATACATCTCAATGTCCAAATTTTAGTCCAAAGTAAATAATGAAAATTGTTGAAACTCTTACCCGAAGGTTTAGTAAAATTATCAAAATCCATCAAATAGGGATGAAAATAAAATACAAAATGTTATATTTTGTAATTTTAGTTACTTCATCCACTCATTTTAAACTGAAATTGTATCAATGATAAGTTTTTTTGGTCCTCTATCACATAAATTAACTCATGTACTGTCATGTGGTAAATAGTAAAACATTACTTTTCACTAAGCATAGTGATGGGTAACAAAACACGTACAAATCATATTTTTCCCTTTTGTGTGTACAAACTATGCTTTTTATTTTTCCTAATCTTCTCATATTAAATATCAAATTTTTTTTTTTAATTATTAGTTCTTATGTTTCAAAATTTTACGACGTAGGATTAGCATAATTACCTACCCTCATCTATCATGAGAGAACCACTGCCTCGTGTTCTTTCTCTTTGCCTCCTTTTCACAATCAAGAGGTTAAGTGTCCCATTTTTTAACAAAAAAAAGAAGAAAAGTGTCCATTGTTTCAAGTAATAAAAAAAGAAGTGTTTCAGGTAAATATGTTAACATAATAAAAAATATGTTTGATGGATTTGGAGACTAGTCTATGATTTGTGGGGTATCAAGGTAGTGAATTTCCAATTACAATTGGGTTACATTAAGAGTCAACTATTTGTTTGTGTTTATTATGGATGAATTAACCAGAGGCATTTAAGATGGGATTCCTTGGTGTATGTTTTTTGTTGTTGATATATTTTTTTTTCTTTTTAGGTGAATTAATAATGCATTAACATGAAAGAAATAGAAGGAATATATAGGCCCGGAAGCAAAAGAAAGAAAAAAGCCACAAGAAGGCGAGCAAAATCTTGCAGTAGGGGGGAGGGGGGAGAGAAGAGGAGGGAGACCCAATGACATAATAATAAGTCATTTCCTTGGGGTGTCACAAATAGGCTGATGATGGAGCGGACGAAGCTTAGAGATAACCTCAAAGAAGATGACATTTCAATCTTGTAAAAAGAGCCAGAGTTAGAAGTCTATCTACAAATATTTTTCTTCGTCCAAAGATTATTTATGGTGGCATAGAAAGCAAACTTCCTCACAATATCACAAATAGTAAACATAAGGTATTGTTGATGATATTGTTCTAGTGGATGATATCAACTCCAAGTTGGAGTTTTAATGATCAACCTTGGAATCAAAAGGTTTTAAGATAAGTGGAATGAAGACAAAGCATATAGTATGTAACTTTAGTTACACGAGGATGAATGATGAGGTGGTGAAGATTGATGAGAGGGAGTTTCCGCAAAGTGATTATTTTATGTATCTTGGTTCAATTATAAATAAAGAAGGTAATATAGAGAATGATATTTCACAAAGAATTAAAATACGATGGATGAAGTGGAGAGGTACGTTTGAAGTGGTGTGATTGATGTATTCCTTAAAACATAAAGGAAAAATTTTTAGGACAGTCATACGACCGGCTATGATGTATCTTGTGGAATGTTAGGTAGTTAAGAATTATCATATGGATAAATTCAATGTAGTGGAGATAGGATGTCGAGATGGATGAGTGATAAATCTAAAAAAGATCATATTTAAGCTGGTTTGGGAATAATTCTAATACATGATAAGCTACTAGAGTCATTTGAGGTGGCATTGCCATGTTCAACGGATGGCTTTGGATGCTACAGTATGGGGGATGATTTGATTTAAATTAAAGGATTTAAAAGAGTTATGAGCATTATCTAAAATTACCCAAGGGGAAGTCATGAGGAAAGACATGCATAACATAGGCTATGTATCAAGTATGATGTCGAATAGAACTGATTGGAGGGCAAGGATCCGTGTAGTTGAACCCATTTAATTGGGATAAGGCTGAGTAGTTGTATTGCTGTTTGGAAGAATTTAGTATTTGTTGAATTTGACTATTATGTTTAGATTTAAACATATATGATTGTGTTATCCATACAACATAGACATAAACAAGTTATGATTTAACACATAATGAGCAAAAAATGGACCACTCGCCTTCAGTCCCTCCCTCTTAACTATTCAGCTTGACCTAGGACTCATATCCATGACCAGTGGGTTCTGGTATCATATTTAGAAATGATGGAAGGATGATGATTCATAGTGCCAGCAAGAGAATCACTGAGAATAGCAGTCTGATGTCTGAGCATGGCAATCCCATCTTCATATGAAAGTAGATTAGGATATGATTATCATCCTATTCCAGGACCAAGGCAGAGTAAGAGAAAAGGAAGAAAGAAGAGGAGACTATGGATATGGAAACTGGCCTACCACAGGCACCTGCCGGCGGAGTGCTTGCGGCCTAGTTCTGCCTCTGCTTTTGTTGTTAGCACCTGATGCTTGTGGATTGTGTCCTTACCTTATTATATGAATTTGACCCTATGGGTAGGGGTAGCTTGAGGGCACTCCAAGAATTTACATGTGAGTTAGTATGTCGGCTGTAAAGAGTTGTATAGGTTCAGAATTGAACCTATAGTGGTAGGTGTTAAGTATATACTTATTTAACATTATGATACATTATTGCTTAGGCACCCAAATTATCGGGAAAGGACACGAGGTGGATCTCGGGGAATCCATCGTACCTAGTGATTTGGGTAGTAAGGTGAGAGTGGGTGTTGACCTTAATTTATGAGTGTTTTTGCATTTCTTTTATATTTTTGCATGAAGCATATATTGTGATTGATTGATATATCTTGTTAGTACTACTGTTATCATATAAATTTGACTGTGAGACTGTGGATACTATGGACTGTGGAGGCAAGAAAGGTAAGACGGGATAGGTAGGGCCGAAGGGTGAATTCCGGCACCGTGTGCCCGCTTGTATTTATATTATGTGACGGATGGTGTGATTGTGAATTGTGGATGATCATGGTTGTAATTGTGGTACTGATAGTCTGGGGCATGGTGTGGCCGAGGTGTGTTCTGGTACCGTGGGCCCAGAGGTTAGTAGTATAGTTATGATTGTGGTTCTGGCATTCTAGGGTACGGTGTGGCCGAAGTGTGTTCCGGTACTGTGGGCCTAGAGGTTAGAGGTATGGATATATGGATTCTATTGGTGATTGTATATACATTCTTGTAGATTGCATTTGGTTAGGATAACAACCCTAGTGCTACACCCCTTGCCCATAAGGGGTGAGGTATTGGCTAATCCCAGTGGGATGGTATGTTTGTTGAGAACACCACATCCACAATATGACGTATTGTACTTAGAGGCGGATGAAGCACGGGTGACCGATGGGCTTCTCGAGACCGTGGTTGTCCCACAGCATGGGTGACTGATGGGTTCTGTGGGATGACCGATGAGTTTTTCAGGACCTGTAGGCTTTTGACTCACAACTAGAGTGTATCACTGGGTGACTGATGGGTTTTTTCAGGACCAGGGATACCACCTACGCTCCAGTAGCACTAAGATTCTATCTTGGACTTAGTAATTGTTGCTAGGTATAATGTGCTAAAATTGTATCATGCAATATCATATAATATGCTTGAGCATGCATTGCATCATTTGTTTGCGTGTGCTGGCCTACACCCCATCACTAGGCTTATGAATCTTACCCCATGTTGATTCTTTTTTTTAGATGGTGGAACCAGTGATAAGGCAAAATTGGATTTCAGCGGCGGATGAAGCTTGTATCTGCGAGACACCAGGATGCTAATAGACTTCATTTCTATTATTTTAGTTATTTCTTTTTATGCAAATATTTATAAATTGTGTAAGAAGTGATATTGTGACATGTAGTTGTATTCAAACATTAGTAATGTATATGATAAATTGAGCAGTATGCAAGTCATAAGACTTGTCTCTGCAGCCAATTACAATTGGGCTTAGAATTGTACACTTGGGGTCCATCCTTTCAAGGCTGGAGACCCAACTATATAATTTGGATTATATGAACTTGGGTTTCACACCCTTGCTGTTCAAAAATTTAGAATAGTATATAGACCTAGGGTGTGGTGTCTATAATTTCCTACAGCCAACCCTGGGATGGATGTTTGGGATCACTGACCCAGAATTGGGGAAATTCAATTGTGTAGGGTTAATGGCTGTTGTCCATATAATTAATCCAGTGTATGGACTGCAGGGCTAGCCCTTTATTTCCTCAAAAATGAACATCAGACCTTATATGAAATGGGGTTCTTGTCCCAGGGCTGAAAACATAGTTGCTGGGATAGGACTTAAGCAATGTACTTGCTGGAATTTAAAAATGGAAATTTATAGCATGCTAAGCCTATAATTGGGGGATGTGTACATGTCTTTACATTATCACCGTGGTTACCCATGGTCTAGTACAGACCTGTTATAATGAGGGGAACCCCATTTCAGAGCTAGGACCACCATCCCATAACTGAAATAGGAAGGTTGAAATGGTTCAAAAACCCACCTCCATCCCTAACTCACTTCCAAACCCTAGAATTTGGAAATCGTAAGTTAGGTCTGATTTAGGGTACAACCTTTCATATGAGGTTGTACAGCCCTAATTAAGAGGATACTCATATTGGAGAACTCAAATTTTTAGGTCTCCTATTGGTGCACTATTGAATTGTGTTTAAATTCCCTAGTAATCCTTCTATGAACTTTCTAGTTCAACAGTGAGATTTTAGATGGGGCTTGATTTGGGCATGTCTATCATCATATGGCTACCTAATTTTGATTTTGGGTTTGTTCATACCTAATTTGGGAGATGTTTATACTGAAAATCAGAAGTCAGTAATGCTTGCCTGTGCACTACTAAAATTCAGCTAAGAAGGCCAAATATGGGCTTATGGACAATGATGGAAAAGGGGTAACATACTTGGAATTGATCTCTAGGGTGTGGGACATGTCCACATACGTAGAAGGAAGTCGAGCAAATCAAGTTAGGTGTACAGAAGGGCTCGATTACTTCAGGCCAATGGCGAGTTCAGAAGCTACTGGGAGTAACCACCATTGCTCACTATCCCCTGCACTTGGATCATACTTGACGTGTTTATCATAATTTATAGAGTAATTCTTAAAAAAAAATATTTCGGACAAAGTTTTTTATCCCTACATCAGGCTCGCAATGACCACCATGCCCTCATGTTAAGGTTCAAGGGTCGCTCTTGGACGTAAAACACTAGTCAAATTTTTTTTTGTCATGGGTAGATTTAGAACATTACCTGGCATATGGGAGATCTCATACAAAATAGGGCTAAATGTGGGAAATACACTGGGCTGGCAATTGCCACGTAAGCTGCCACGTGGTATTTGTAAAGTTGAACTCATTACTCATATGCCACAGCATGCCGTTGCCAGTTTGCCATTTTACAGAAGGAAAGAAGGAAATGTGCAAAGACCGAGCGATGCGAATTGCGAAACGAAAAGGGAAAGCCAACAACAACAATGGTATAATTGGCATCACAGAACCAGAATTTTTTGCATCGCCATTTTTTCGTCTTGTGTTCCGGCAACAACCACCTACCTTCTCTCTCTCTCTCTAAGGTAGAGAGAGGGAACAGAGAACAGAAAACCCCGACCTATGTCATCATTCTTTCTTCCTTCGCCGAATGGGGTACGTAATTTTATCGATTTTCTTCGTTTCAAATCTCAACATCTCTGTTCTCAGAATTTATTTATTTATTTTTTTCCTTTGGACGGATTTATAGGTGTAGATAGTGGAATTTTTGTTTTTGTTTTGTTTTGTTTTGTTTTTTTTTTTTGATTTTTTTATTGATTGGGGTGTCATCGGCACATCAAATGCGTGCAAATCGTTGTCTTCTGGAGATTTTTGTCTATGTGAATATTAATTGGATGATTTAATCTATGTTTTGAGGGATTAAACTTTAGATTTGTTCGTTGAGGTTCATTGTTATGCCTTCTGGTCTTGAATTACTTCTTCAATGTTGTTGAATTTTATTCTCTTTTTACCCTTTTAACTGATTTCAGGATAGGTTTGGTTATTAGTGTATTGTTGTATGTTTATGGTTAAGGTTATAAGGAAAACATGGGTTCCTGAATTAATTTAAAATTACTTTGCAGGTTTTCTTTGATTTCCTTTCCCGTATTCTACATGTTAAAATAAATCATTGATGAAGGAGAAGAGCTATGAGCCTACTAAGTGTGTTGGCGTTACATCTGTCTATTATTTGTGCCTTCACAACTGTTTGTTGACTCCTGCTTCAGGATATTGTGGTATCCCAACAGTCTTGCTAATTCAGTTCTTATGAGACTTTGGAGGACTGGTGGTGGTAAAGAGGTTGCATTCACTGAAAATGGGCATCAATAAATTTTATATCTCAGCATTCTCTACGGTGTTAAGCTTGGTAGGGCTTCAATGGTGGACGGAATCCAAGCTATGCCAACTCAAGTTAGATGGCTCAATTGGCATGGATGCCATTTACTCGGGGAATGCTAGCAATGTACTACAGCTATTTTTGGGTTCACATATCACAATTCTGCTGCTAGCAAATTTTGTATTCAACATATTTGTTTTGGGCATTCTATGTCTTAAGGTAAATTCAATTTCACGACAGGGGCATTGATGCAAATGATGTGGGGGCTGGGTTACTTCCTTTGATAGATTTACTGATTATGTGTATGTAGAGTTAAAACAAAATGGCCAGCAGTAGTACTCCTGTCAAATTGTATTTTCTTAATGTATTGTAGTGCATTTATCTTCTAATTTCCAGAAAATCTTGGCTTTTTATTGCTTTCCAAGTTGGTAATGTTCAATTGTTTTATAACATGAAATTTTAGATTATATGTTGGGAAAACGTATGGATATACATGTAAGCATATATACAGTTTTAGACAATCATAAAACAAAATTTAAGTGAAAATGATAGGAACATGAGTCAAATCTCCAATTTGTCTTCTCTTATGCCTTTCTATTATTGGTCTGCTGTTATATGTTTAATTCTGCCTTCTATTATACTTTCAAAATACTCTTTTATGAGTAGGAAATCTGGATATTTGAATTCTTAATCAAACAAACATGTTATGAAACCACGAGGCTTGATAATAGTTTATGCCCTACTCTAAATTTCCAACAGTTCTTGCTTCAAATCCCCCAGCTCTGGAAATCCTTGCTTTAGTTCTAGATATTCTGTGTTGTCACTCCATGAAATGCGGGGTTCTCTGCAGAATTCCATGTTTATGAGGATGATATTCTGTGTTTAGTCACTCCATGAAATACAACAGCATAACTTGCAACACATTTGTTTGTACTCTGATGGTCCTGGTTTTGTTCCCAATAGTCAATTATTGGAACTCATTTGTGTGATATGACTTATGAGCCTATGATATTGGTAGAGGTATAGGTTTAGGTTTCTGAAAGGTATAGTGAGTTTGATTTTCTCTTGTGTGGTTTATTCAAATGTTTATTGCAGTAATTATTTGAAGAATTGATGAAGAACTAAAGAATGTGAAATAAGCTGAGGAGAAGAAAACTTGAGTAAAATATATACACAACCAAGAATCACAGGGACGCTACAAGAAAGCATAGGAAAAAGTTTATATAGAACTTGACCACAAGGAGAAGAGGTATAACAGAGGAACGTAACAGTTTTTTCTAATTCATTAACCAAAACTGTCTTTGAAACTGATCATAGACTCCTTCCTGCCCCCCTCCCCTATAACATTTTTAGATCATACTCCTAGTAGAAACAAGAAAGCAACTCTAATGCTTCGAATTCTAAAAAAAAAAAAAAATTGCCACACTTTGTACATTGTTCTTACATGAATTAAAACTTCTAACATGATTCTAATTTCAATTTTAGCAACCAATGTTTATCCCTTCCTCAATCGAATGAACTTGGAGCTTGGAAAATAGAAGATACTTGAAACTCATAATCAAATTAAAATTCCTAAAACTATAATTTCTATTGTAGCTTGACACCTTTTATGTAAATTGGCCATAAATTCTATGAAACAGCTTAGAACAGCAAGATCTGGTTCCTTTAAATATGTAGATGATTAAGCTTTCAAAAGAGACCAAAATCATGCTAAATAGGCATGTTTTGACCTTCAAAAAGAGTCTACGGAGAAGTGATGGAAATGATCCACAGTGATGCAGAGCAGACCACAAAAACATAATTGGTGAAAGCATCTAATGCATACAGGATTTCTGTTTATTTGATTAGGAGCTTTCCAAATGAAGAAACACCATTGCATGGTGTTAGAATTTTGAAAGAATTAACAGTTATATATTGTAACAATTTAAGAACTTGAGAAACCAGAACCAAAGAAGAAAGGAGCAGAGAGAAAGACAGAGATGATAAAGAGAGGATGTGCTGAGAACGACGATAGGTTAAACTTATATATATATATCATGGACAGTAAATCTTTATTTATAATGTTTAGTCACAAAAGCAGAGTCTAAATAGAACTCCTACTCAGAGTACACATTCAACACCAAGGTCGTTACTATTCGTTGACTAACCTTCGCTTGTCGTCAGACGACGAAGTAATGTAGACTAGTATGGACAAACTACCAAGCCTCTTACTGCAGGATTCTTAATCAGAGAACATCCACAAAACAGCCCAACAATTGCACAGGAAATCAAACTAGAAGAAATTCAGACAAAGCTATGGCAAGCTATCGATTTCACTAGTTAGGGCTTCTTAGGTCAGATCAGTAGATGAAAAAAGAGGGACTATCAAGGACTGAAATAAGCTTCACATGATCCATCAGACATGCACAAAATCACAGAGGATCACTGAGGTCAGATTAGGTCCAGAGATTCCGATTGATTTCAGGGATAGGCTGAGAAATCACTAGAAAACTGAATTTGGGAGATTTTCAATATCTCTCAGATGGCTAGTCAGAATGACCAGATCTTCTGGTCGGTTGGGGATCCAGATGGGAGGAGGACTTGATCCAAGTTTCAGCCAATTCTGATGGCTGAAACTGCTTCAGGCAACCAGGAAGCAAAATAGAAAGTTTTGAGATTTCTGGACAGGACTGGGTTTGTAAATATCTGATTCAATTAACAACAGTAGAATACTTGAGGAAGCTTGGAAGAAAGAAGAATACTTGAAGAAGAAGGTCCTCCTGGGCTTCACACCGCAAGGAGTCGTCGGATCGAACACCAACCCTTCATTGTGATCAAACACACAACAGTTCCCTTACAGAGAAGAATCAGCAGCAGCAGCAATAGTTTTTTTTTTCAAAATCGTTCAGCTTCTATGGAGCCTTGCATTAATTTATAGTGATAATGGGGAAGGGAATTATATCCTAACAGCAGGTTCTAAAAATGGAAACCAAATATTCTCTTAATACAATTGTTTCTAAAAACTAAAAAAGGAAACTTTAAAAAAGGAAACTAACAACTAATGACTCGACTCAATTAATAACTTGACTCTAAGAAAACATATATAACTTAAATTGGACCCAACTAAAAAGGAAACTAATGTAGAAGGAAAAAATCAGTTAATCCCATATGCAACCATGATCCTTAGTTTAGGCCCATAAAAGTGGCCAATTACACTCAAAACTTATGGGATCAAAGGCCCAACATATATGGAACCAAACCCTAGGCTTATTCCTAATAAAACAAGCCTGTTTTGATGCTGAATCTGCATCACTAAGCAGTTACCTTCGCTCTACTTGAACACTGTTCTTTCTACCTTGACCCACCCAATCTCGACTTTGAAATCGAAATTCTAAGACTAAAGTGTTCCTTTAACACTGCATCAATGCATGTCTCCCTCGGCTATATTTACGCCCATGTATACGCCCACGTATACAACTCAAGTTATAAACCAATAAGGAAACTAAATATATACTAACAAGGAAACAAAGACTTACAACTACACTACGATAGGGACACTCCCCCTATCGTGAGTAGTCTTGCACATTACCCCTCAAGCTGGAGTATAGATATCAATGGCTCCAGCTGGAACGATGAGAATAGACATTAAAAGCAATACCAAGCTTGAATAGCAGTTGTAGAGGCTAGTGGGCACAGAGAGAACTTCAATCAATCATCATAAATCCAGCAGCAATATTAGCTCAAACACATCAACATCAGTAGATAATACTATAGTAGTAGATAAAAGTCTTTGTGTTGAATAAGTCCAAACAACAATGAGCATAAATTAGCGGTAGTTAACACCAACCGAAATGTAACACATATTATAGCAGTGACAACAACATCAACAGTTTTTCCCAAGGAAGGCAAGTGGTAAGTAGTCATCTTGCAACATCCGATAACTGCATTAAAAGCCTTTCTCAAGAAGGCGAGTTGTAATCTCCACAGTGAAGATTATAATAAAAGTGCAGCATCCAACAATTACATCAAAAGCCCTTCTCAAAAGAAGGCACTCCAACAAAAGGTAACAATAATGTGATTACTGAAGACCACATAATTAGAGATCTGATTAATAAAGATTAGACTCACTCTTGAGCCCCAAAAATAGGTTTCAGATAAAATATCAGCAGACAACATAAGGTTGCTGTAGACCAGATAACGTAAGGTTGCTGTGAACCAGACAACATAAGGTTGTTGTAGACTTGATATTGCGTTGTTGCTAAATATAATCATATTCAAAAGATAAAAATTGTTGATGAGGATATAAACAAATAAATAATAATAATCTTCATTGAAATAATCTTTAGCAGATAATAATTTCCTATCTCCCCCTCAAATATAGGCATACAACATTACAAGTGGACAAATAATGCAGGCTACGTAATAAGAGAATATATTATCACTCCAGATCCCAATAATCAAGAGCATCACGATAAAATAATTTCCAATCTCTCCCTCTCGTTAGCAAACCTGAACAAATAATCTCCAACCACCACGTCATCCAAGTAATGATTTTTCAAAAAATTGCAACCCAAGCTGATGTGATCTGGGGCCCATCATGGCAAAAATAAAATCCCAATGGCCCTTTTATAATAATACATGCAACTCCGAGTTCAAATCCAATTATTAGCCACATGGATGGGAGCACCCAAACAAATATACCAAATAATGCAATCCGGGATTCCAAAACCCGACTTGGATTGAGCCCAACCGATCAACAATACTTCAAGTATTACAAAAAGACAATGGTTGTTTGGTAAATGTAGCAAAGTTAAAAATGGAGTGGCATGCTCATAAATAACCAAACAATAGTGGGTCACTTGTAGATTTAAGGAGAGGACACAATAGGAATTAGAAATTATTGATTACTGGCAGGCTTGGGAATAAGATGAATAGGATAGGTGCTGAATTAAAATAATTGACAGGGGTTTGATGGAATACAGACTAAAGATTTAAGGAATTAAAGGCATAAACTAGGGCTGGGCTTTTTTTTGGGTGAATAATATATTCATTACCAAGAAGAAGAAAGAAAAGTATACAGGAACCACAAGGGAAAAACAACAACAAACCAAAAGAACAAACAAAAGCAACAGGGCTCTCAAGGAGGGAGATGAAGAAGGGATATGGGCAGACCCCTAGGACACAACAAGAAGTCTGTTCTTTGGGGAATCCCTTATATGGGAGTGGGGGAGCATAACAAGTTTGTAACTGACATCAAAGAAGATGGCCTTCCAAATCTTAGCAAAAGATCGGGAGTTGGGAGTCCATATTCGAAGATTGCACTTCATCTAGATGTGATTGATGGTGGCACAAAAAGCAAGCTTGCCAGCAGTGTCACAAATAGTGTCTCCTCTAAAAGTCATATCAAGCCAAGTCCATTCTCTATGGAGGGGGATGATCCTTCTTCTAGCCGTCCAACAGGAGCTAAGGACTCTCTTTTAGACAGTGGAGGAGAAGGTGCAGGAGAAGAAAAGGTGGTCAACGTCTTTGAGGCCCGTTCCAACAGAGGCAGCAAGATATAGTTTTTAAGGCGCCGCTAAGGCGTCGCCTTACTAGCGCCGCTAAGGCGTCGCCTTACTAGCGCCTTGGTGCCGATGCGGTCTAGAGATGGTAAGGTAGTGTTCCGCCTTATGTGAAGTGGCGCCTTATGGGGTTTTTTTTTTTTTAAACACATTTTAAAATTACTTGATGAAGATTCCAAATATAGATTTTTTATTGGTAGGTGCATAGTTTTGTTAACACTTGAGATGTATGGGTTCAACTTTACTCCACCAAAAATAACCAAAACAAACAAAACAAAAACACGATTCACAAACAGGGTTTAGATTTTGTCAAGGGTTTTAAGAAAGGGCTTTGAGAAGAAATCAAGGAATAAGGAAGAACCACTAATTCAGGCAACCATTTTGCTCCGGCAACAATGAGGTTGCTCCGGCAGCGGTAAGCTTTATTCTTCTTTGACAGGAGTAGAAATATAGTGGATGACCTTAGGGCTTAGGCACTCATTTTGGCATCATAGAGGTAAGTATAATAAATACTTGTATTTTTTATGTCTCATTTTCTTTATATTTATAGTTTAGTTCATAATTATGTATTTATATTATATGTTAATATGATTGATGATTGATGATTGATGATTGATGATTGATGATTGATGAAGATGAACTTAGTTTATTCACTTTATTGATTTGTTTTCTTGATGAATATCTTACATTGGTATGAATATGAACTTTTAATATTTATTTAACATATGAGTAATAGGATTCAACTAGGATTTGAGCCAAATAGATTGGTTTTATAAAAAAATTACACAGGAACGCTTTAGTAGATAAGGCGACGCTTTATGCCCGTGTTATGGCTAAGGCGTTCCGAAAGACCCTCAAACGCCTCCGTCGCCTTACCGC
>NC_056562.1:30389445-30500911 GCF_013358625.1 Macadamia integrifolia
AATATCATTCCAATTGCCATTACTAAAGTAATTAGTATTTTTGCCATTAAAAGATATTTTTGGCTAGTAAGTATTCCAAAAAATACTATCGATTCCGCAACAAAACCACTCATTCCAGGCAAGGGCTTACTAAGTGAAGGGCCGAAGGCGGCTTTGCTATCCATCCTACTATACCACCGAAGGGTGGCAGGGGAAGCTGCAAGGAGATAGTGCGGCTTTCTTTGTTCTCATGGCAGAGTGAGTTGTCCATAGTGTCCGCCAACTTCTACCCAACTGTAATCTGAACCTTGGGGCATTTTCTTTGGTTTTTAACTTAATTATCTTATCCAATGGTTGAATTAGTTGCGTATTTTGTTGAATAAATGTAAATTTTCTTAGTATGCATTCATTCTTAATTTTTTGAATGTTTAAGATCATCATCATCATTATGTCTTCTTCTCATTCTTTTGCTTTTCAATAACTGATCAACTTGACTCATCTCACCCTTACCCCAACTAAAAGGGGTTGTTGGCTACGTGAATCCTTTCTCTCCAATCAACCCTATTCAAAGCCATACTTTTTACTAGTCCTAAGATATGCTTGTCTTTCCCCTAGCTCTCTTAGCTCCTTTGATTTGAATCAAATCAACCTTCCGTACTTGAGCAGTCAAAGGCCTCTGTTGCACATGTCCATCCTGCCACCTCAAATGATATTCTCGCAACTTATCATGTATCCTAAATTAGCTCTAATTTTTTTTTTCTTCTCTAATTTTACCACTCATCCATCTCAACATCCTCATTTCAGTTACACTAAGTTTGTTTATATGTTGTTTCTTCAGTGCCTAACATTCAGCTCCATACATCATTGCTGGCCTTATAATTCTCCTATAAATTTTTTCTTTGAGCTTTAAAGGAATTTTTCGATCATACAACACTCCAAACACACCCCCTCCACTTCATCCACCCTATTCAATTTCTTTGTGCAACATGATCCTCTATTTCTCTTGCTTTATTTATAATTGAATCTAGGTACCTAAAATTTTAACTTTGTTGTATCTCCTTATCATCAATTTTCCCCACCCCACTTTTGATCCTATTGTTACTGAATTTACACACCATATACTCTGTTTTTGTTCTATTTATCTTAAAACCTTATGAAGGTGATCCCGGGATCAAAATACCATATTGGATTCGCTATGGCCCCACCCAGTTGTATAATAGGAAAAAATAGGAAGAAAATGGCAATTCTGTAAATAACTCCAATTTACAAGGGGATGACACTTTGGTCATTTAAAACAGAATCTTAAAGGTAACTTAGAAAGACAATGAAAAAAGGATAGAAAGGGAATTATAAACTCAAGAGGGAGGGCTATCTTGGTACCGAAACAGAATAAGGGATGGAAGAGAATTAGGAATAATGGTAAGGGTATTTAAGGAAATCAAATACCAACCCACGAATGAGGTTGTCTTCAACCTTGGATCAAAACAGAAAACAGCTGTGGCGTATTCCCTAGAGTTCAATCTGGTTTTCCGCATGGAGAGCTTTAAACATTGGGAAATCTTAGGAGCAAGTTAGCGATCACCAGCAAGCAATGGCCCTAAGATAAATTCCTGAAACCGAAGGTAGTGCTAGTTGCAGGTCTGGTCTTGATATTCAAGGTAAGAATCTCATGATAGGTGAAGTGGTAGGGTTCTGTGTTTAAGGTTGCCCCTGGGGAAGGAATTAATCCCCAGATCTTGAAGCCCACAGACAGGAAACGAGTTCAACTCAACTTTTCATTTTATTCAATTCTGTCCAATGCATTGTGTTACAAGCATGTTTAAAGAAAACTATAGATTCCTACAAATAGAAACTACTATCAAGCTAGGAAACTAACTCAACAAGGAAACTAAGCAACTAGGAGACTTGAAATAGGACTCAATACATATATACTCTATCTAGAAGTTCCAATAAAAAGATTACAAAATAAGTCAAAATAAATTCCTAATATCCTTCCGTACCACAACCAAACTTGGCAGGACTCTCAAACAGGTTCAGCCGGTCCAAGGAAGTGCTCCTACATCACCTTTTGATTCCCAAGTTGATCTCCATCATTCCAACTTTGCATTTATCCCTACTTTTGCCTTTCAATAACACTTTCCATAATAATAATTATTATTATTATTATTTTTTTTTTTCAACTTGACTTATCAAAAATTAATTTTATTCGCTCCCCAAAAAAGAATTTGTCCAAATGGGACCTGATACAACTTTGATGTCTCTTATATATTATGCTTTTGGCTTACAGGATAAAGTTGTGCATAACAATATTCAAAACTTGGCATTCAACTGTGTTTCTTCTGTTATTCTTTGAACCTCTAAGTATTGCTTTTGAGACATTGCAGGTAATAGGTTCCTCCTCCCTCCCTCCCTCTCTCTCTGTCTGTCTCTGGTTTCCTTGCAAGTGTTATAAAGAAAAATCTTGTTAGAGATCACACACTGCTTCTCAGGAGAATTCTAAAACTCACTGCTTCTTTGGCATTCAAAATTTACTTGGTAGGCCATTGTGGTTCACGGATTTCAGTTACTGGATATATGGCACCGTCATTCCATGGAAAGCAGCACTGATTGTCAAAGATCCCAAGTTTTTGATAGATCAGCAGCAGGTATTTCAGAAATGTCCTGTTTGTCCATGCTTGTGACTAACTGAATTCTGCACTGGGAATGGGTTCTTTGAAGTTCTTGTAATTTCATTATGTTATTTTTCTGATGATAAGTCAATACCAGACCATAAAAACCATAACAATGGCAATATGATTACACGGAAAAGGATATTTTTGGGATCTCTACGGGCCCACAGGAATGATAATTAACTCAAATTGAATGATCAATGGCAGTTTCATAAATAGCTAGAGTTTAATTTAAGACTCTTTTGGGAAGCCTACAAAACTGAAGACAGAATTGTAAATATATTTGAAAGGAAAGGAGCAATCTGGTATTTAATATGGCCTTGGGATAAGATAGAAGTAATTTTAAAAGGCAAGGGCAGTTTGGTAAAACCAAGGGAAAGAATCCTTTAATCTAAATATGCAAACTTGGTTGTCTTCAACCTTATGATTGACCGTCCAGAGATAGAGAGAGGTCCTTTGGTAGACACCCAATAGATCGGAAGACTTAGATGGAGGTTGCTAACTTATGAGTTTCTTGAATCCAATCGACCAATAGGTCCAATACTCACAATAAAGAGCAGAGAAGTGGATTTTAATTGTTGAAACTATTCCAGGTTGTAAAACTGAGACCAGTCTTTGTTGCAGGCCTCTTACGGCAGGAGTGGTATCCTGAACCACGAGTCTAGTGTTTGAGTCGCCATAGTGTGTAGAAACAGACCGCTACATATCCGCTCAAATTGTGGAGGATTGACTGAGTTCTAACGACTCTTCTCTCAGCCAATAGTATCGCCACAGCTGCGAAGTTAATAGAAAATAGAAACGGGCACAAGGAATGAGAAACGGGGGAAAGAAAATAATTAAGAGTAGAACATAAAACAGAAGAACACAACCCCAAGGGGGTAGCGTAATTAGCAAAAGACCAACACCTCACAATTAAGAGGTCATGAGTTCAACTCTCCGTGGGGCCTACCTATCAAATATAAATAAAACAGAAGAACAAAAGAAAGGATTGTGGAAGAAACCCAACTTGAGCAGACAAAGAATCAGTAGAAGAGATCCAAGTCAGGGAGGAAAACTTAACTACTAGTTGAACCTGGTTTCATGCTCTTGCAGCAGCTGGCAAGAACTCAAAAAAATTGCATTTGAAGCTGAATATTTTGATGGACTACATGCATATTTGAAGACTAGTGACATAATCCAAACCTACTAAAACTCAGTGATTGAAATAGAGTTTGAATCAAACTCCACAACCCTATCCTATGACTCTATCAACATGAATAAAATGATAAAAGGAAATTATAGAAGTAACCCCAAACTAACCCTAGTGAACCAAGCAACTGCATCATCCACTCTGTGTATTGTCATTTTATACACACACACACACACACACAGATATATATTGATATATGTAATTTTTTGTATATAATTGTTTCATTTTGTTCCCATTCTTTGATCAACATTGCAAGCGGTCCTTGATGGTGGATTTCTCTGTTTTTTTAATCAAGAATGAGAAATTACAGTGGAGCAAAGCATGCAGGAAGAATAGTATAATGTTACAAATGATCTTGTTGATTTTCCCGCACTTCTTCTTCTTCTTCTTTTTTTATTATTTTTTATTTATTTTTATTAATAACTGTGTGTATTAGTGAAACATCTGCAGTTATATGTCACCCCGTTAGAAGGGGAGAGTTGTCTAAGTCAAAACATATATGCACATTCAAGGTCATAAGTGAAGAATCCTTGTCCCCGAATGACTATGAGAGAGAAATATTCTAGTATTTCATAATGGATCTCATTATTGCAACTTTGGCATGATTGTAGTTGTTTAATTTGTGAAAGATGATAATTCTCAAGTTGTTTTTATTTCTGTAGTTGTGTTTCCTGACCGGGGAAGTGTTGACTGCAGGTACTTTATGGGAATGGAAGTGCATTCTTACTCTGGATTTTGGTTTTTTTCTAGACATGATGACCTTGTTAATGGCCCTTGGTCATTATTTGTATATTTGGTGGCTTCGTGGCATGGCATTCCATCTTGCGGATGCAGTCCTTTTCCTAACTATACGCGTAAATTCCTTTATTCAACTTATTTATGGTTGTCGACCCTCTGATTTGGATCATGATGACATGTACTGTTCCTGTCACCTTTATTCATTTATTCAGTGTACCATAATCAGGCTTTGGCTAGCACAACATATAAGCGGATCAAAGGATTTGTCAAGCTGAGAACAGCTCTAAGTGCTCTCCATGAGGCTCTTCCTGATGCGACTTCTGAAGAGATAGAAGCATATGATGATGAATGTGCTATTTGTAAGGTAAAGTTGACTTTTCTTTCTTGTTTATTATATTTATTTCACTGTAGGCTCTTCCAGTGGTAATGATGTGTGAATAACAGGAACCGATGGCAAAGGCTAAAAAGCTATCTTGCAATCATCTTTTCCATCTAGCATGCTTGCGGTCTTGGTATGATCTGCTGATCTTAATTGGTCATTATTAATTCCCTTTGCTTTTGTTTATTTGCAATTAGGCTACTTAACTCTGATGACTGGTTTGATGTCACATAACAATTACAGGTTGGACCAAGGTCTAAGCAAGATTCATCTGTGTCCTACATGTCGAAGGCCACTATTTGCGGTCAGACCTGAAGAAAATACTAATCACCATACTGGAGAAGTCACAGATAATGAGCAGCTTGCTCGTCAAATCAGTTCAGGGTTGGAGCGGCAAAACACATCTGGACATACGCTTCCTGTGGGGGCATTCTCCAACATGCAACAGAACCCCTCAGAAAGCTTCGCTTGGAGGTTCAGTTCCTTGCCTTTGTCTGCTTTCTGCAATTTCTCTACATTTGAAACCCCACTAACCACCGCCGATATTTTCTTGGTCTGTAGGGGGGTGAGGCTTGGTTCAAGTTGGATTCAGCCTAGGCCAAGTCAGAGCCTTGATGGTGCTGGCCCTTCCACTGCAATTAGATCAGTTGGACTCAGCAGAGTTCAGATGATGATGAGACACCTGGAAGAAGCTGTTTGGAGCCTTTGGCCTGTGACCAACCCTCAAGCTGTTCCAGGTTCCCCTGTTCCACCTGTTCCAACCACTGGTGGTTTAAGTTCTAGAAGTGCGTCTCCCTTGGTTAATGACAATATATCACGTATAATTGCGATGGCTGACACAGTACGGGAGGTGCTGCCTCATATTCCTCATGAAATAATTTTCCAGGTACTTTTTGGATTTAACTCAATCAGCTTATTTCGATTTTCTTAATAATCTTATTGAATTGATCGAGCTAGCTTTGAGTTATGCTTGTCAGCCAGAAAGTCATATCACTTGGTGTGGCCAGGATGAGATTTTTGAAGACTTCACATGCAGGGTCTAAGTCATGGGATTCAGTGTTTGTCCTGACCAGTCATCACATTAGGTTCTTTTATTTGATTAATGAAAAATGACCACATATGCTTACACACATAGGAAATAGTAGCTAATTACTCTAAATAAATAAGACAATAAAAAGGCAAAATTTCCATAGGCAAGATTTAGAGTTTGTGCGTAGAGTGAATACTAGAGTTGTCCACTCCCCTTTTTTTTTTTTTTTTTTTTTGGGGTGGGAGGTGGGGTGGGGGCTGGGTATTTTTTATTTCTTTATGGATGGTTAGGCTCCAAAGAGAGTTGAACTCATGACCCCTTAATTTTGAGGTGTTGGTCTTTGCCAACTGAGTGTTGCAATCAATTCCTTCGATAAGATTCCATTTAAGAAACTTGATTACCCTATTTGTATGGGTTTTAAGATAATGTAGCTACGTTATCTTAAAATCATACAAATATGGTAATCAGTTGCTTAGCGCAATTGGTTGGTGCATAGTGCAGTAGAGTACTAGTGCCCAGGAGGTCTTGGGTTCGAGACTCCCATTCCACATATACTCCCAACCCCCTTCTATACCCCTACTATATGCTAATCTTAGCCATTGGATTCCGCTTGTAGCACAACAGTGGCTACCAGCTAGTGGGTCTGGCGTAAGACCAAGGAAGTAGTGTACAACTTAAGGGAGGAGAGAGTGTTTAACTAAGTAAGAAATTAACTTCTTACCAAAATAAAGAAGGGAAATATAATTAAATTGGTATTAATTAGGATAACATGCAAGGTGAAGTAGCTTTTAGTGGTGGTAATATTTTACTGCCGTTAAAAGGTATTCTTCAGAAGCAGGAGCAAAAAAGCCACTAAACAAGTAAGTGTACAATATTACTGCCATTAAAAGGTCATCTTCAGTAGCGGAAGTAAAAAAGTGCCACTAAACTTTTCAGGTTAACATAACCTTCAGTAGAGGCAAAATATTATGCCGCTAAAAGATCTTCTTCGAAGAGGACATTATAAAATGCCACTAAACAAACACTTAATTAAGTGATTTTAATGTTAAGATAACATTTAGTGGTGGCAAATTATAAATGCTGGATCTGCTTTCCACCATGATGGGAGGGACTGACGAAGGCAGAAAGCAAGAAGAAGACGAGGAAATGGGGCAGGGGGTTGATGCTGGCTGTTACATGAAATCCAGTAGACTGGACCTGATTATCTTGGAGGTTAGATAGAGTAGCTGATGCACTACAAGCTGGCTGGATACACTGTAAAAACTGGTTGATTTTAATCATGGTTCCCAGGTCCTTAATCTGGAGAGCATCCTCTATTTTTATAATGGTTTTATACCCCAGTTATTGTAGACTTCCTGTTGTTTATGGAATAAATTACAGTTTCAAATATAATTTATTCTTTATCTCCAACTTTAGTTTTGTTCCCTTTTCCCCATGAAAATAACCATTTTAGTATATAAATCCTCATAGATAAAACGTCTTACAAATCCCTTTTAAGTATATTTATACAGGTCAAGAGGAAGAGTTCTTAGTTGGAAAATTTGAGCTTTTGATGTATTGCAATTGCAGGAATTAGGGAGATTAGACTGGAAAAACAGAGAAAAGAGAAAGAAGAGGCATTTCCCTTCTCTTTTCGATGGAAGTTTTGACATTCTCTTTTGAAAATGTTTTCTAAAATCGTGAGTTTAATATTCCACTTTTTCCTTTTTGGACTCTGACATAACATTAAGATTAAAAGCATAAAACTGTAGTTATATCGAAGCAAAACTGACAAAAAATCCACTAGGGGCATTCTAGTATGCATGTTGTGAATTATAAGGCTGTTGTGATTGGAAATTAAGGATGCTTTTGTAGCTGCCCTTTGTTTATTTTCATAATTGAACTTGGGATATCTGACCTGTCCAAATATTGCAGGACCTGTGGAGAACAAAATCTGTTGCGGTTACCGTGAATAATCTTCTTCGGATGTGATTTTCCAATATCGGTATGTTTTCTTGTAATACCATTTTGCTTGCTCGAAGAACTCAAGGAGATCATATGCACTGTATATTCTAATCACCAAAAGGTGAGGCTGTTGAATTTGCTGGAGAAACCTCTCTCTCCCCCTCCTTTTATTCCTCCAATGATGTTCTTTTGCCTCGGTTCTGTACATAGGGAGTCAACATCTTACACCAGGAGCTACTGATAAAAATTTATGAAAATTATGCGATTCAGTTATCTTGCCAAAAAAATTGCTGTTCTTACATGGACAGGGCAACAGGGGGTGCTACATTATGATCATAATAAAAGCAACCAAAGGATTGAAGAGCTTTCTAAGTTGCAGAGCAAGTGATCACCTGAACTGTTGTAATATTTTGGGTTTTTCTAAATTTTAGTTAATCTAAATTTGGCTGACAAAAAAAAAAAAGGGTGTTGCCACTGTGTGAGGTTCAGTAGTTTTCAGTAGTTATTTCTCTACTTAAGGAAATATATTCATTGAGTGGTTGAAGATATTCATGCCGGCCCTTTCTGACCATAATAAACATGCGCTGGTGAAGTATGCTGGTGGAACAATTGATTTCATCAAAGAGAGCTGCTAACATATTGCCCCTGCTCTGCTCTCACTGCAGTGCTTCTCTCTATGATTGAGAAGCATACTTCTAAATCTCAGCAGGTTTGGGCAGTTTTGGCCAAATTTATGGCATATCGGTGGACCTCGAGATGTCGGCAGTTTCCACAGAAATTTTTCCTGGAATTGAGTGGTGAGCGTATTTTTAATTGTAAGCCAGAAAAGTACCTGGTTTTGGCCCCAAGATTTTGAACCTTGATGAGAAGTGAAGTGGACTGGTGTATCATGTTGACAGTTGGTATTTATTATAATTATTCATAACTCGTCATATATTTTTGCATAGATCCTCACACTTGTCCTTATTTGAAATCTTCATGTAACCAACCCTATTAAATTGGGATAAGGTTTGGATGTTGTTGATGGGAAGTGAAGAAGGAATATGCATGTAAGTAGGGTGGAATTTGTCTCTTGGGTTTGCTTTTTGCTGTTGCACAACTCTCTGTGGCTTGGACCATGATAGGGTGAGAGGCTAGCAAAAAATTCAGCAGAGGTTGTACAAACTTCTCCATAAAAGAACTGATGAGGACCAACCTTTCAAAGATTGCTATACACATGCTGGCAATTCCCCAATTTTTTTTAATGATATCTTGGGACTTGGCCCCTGTTCTGCAAATAGTGTTGATAACCCTATTCTTTGTCAACAACTACAGATATTTCTCAAATAATTTGAAAGCCTTACACTAACAAATAAATAAATCTGGTTAATCTCAGTATAGACAAACATTGAATGTTAGCTTTTCAACTGTGGTATCGGTCACGGCTGATATGGATATGATACCAATATGTATTAGATGGTATCAGTTGATTGCAAATTTTAAAAAGTGTCATCTTCTTGATGCCAACCATATGTATCAATATCAGTATCAATTACGGCTGATCTAATATCGATACTTAAAGCATTGTCCCCAGCAGTAGCAACAATATTGTAATATGAATTTTGCCAGATTTTCAAGTCTAGCTTTCTTTTTTAATTTTTTATTTTTTTGGGAGAATTTTAAGTCAAGTTTTTTCACCTTTCATTTGATACGAAGATGAGAGGGATATTTTTAAGGAGGTAGGCAGACATGCCTTAATATTTTGTGGTCCACAGTCCACTAAGATAAATTTCTGTTGTTCCTGTGTCTAGAAATAGTAAACATGGTTTTTCACTTTTTTGTTCCTAGAAACGGAGTTTTTGGTGTTTGATAAACTTGTTTCTCGGATCGTCCACGTCGAGATCTACAACACCAACAATGGTGTCAAGGACTACCTTCAAGGATTTTTTGGTGTTTGATTAACAAGTTGCCTTTTGATTGATTTTTTATTGGGTCTTTCCCCAATATTTTGGTCTCAACTTGGTTCTAAAAACAGCAAAACAAGTATAACATGTTTCGCCATTCACATATAATAAATTGCCATAAATTTCTATTTACATTTTTAAAAACAGGTGGACAGAAACGGATTTATCAAACATTTTTAAGGCCGTTTTTCCGTTTCTCGACACAGAAAAACATAGAAACACGTTTCTATGAACGTTATCAAACGGTGCCTAAGGTTACATTTTTTTAGCATAAATAATGAAAAAAAGAAAGCTATCTTGTCATGTGCGTTAGATATAGGGACATGTATGTCCCACTCCCATGAACTTAAAAATTCCAGTGTTGATGTTTTTGTGTACTCTCTCATTGGTCCTGCCACTAATGTAAAAATAATGCAACCAAGCAATGATCTCTTATCCTAAAATAATGTATGATAAATATTTATTAGAAGAGAAGTTGCCCAATGGTAAATGTGGACCAAAATGCCCACTCATTGTTCTTAGCTGTACTTTTTTTGGGGGGGGGGGAGGGTTTTGGACTGTGAGGTTATCAATTTTATTAAGAAAAAAAAAAAAAAAAAAAGATCAATTTATGATCAACATATTCACAAGCCACGATACTGTTTGCTTGACCAAGGTTCGCCACATGGTTTAAAACGCGTTATTACATGTGAATGTGATCATTGTTTGTATGGACATTCTATGGTCAAATCACAATCCATTTGAGACGAAATTCCATGTCAACAAGAAGAAGTTCCTTTTGCCCAAAGGAGTTCATTATTTATTTGGCTCATTAATGCTTAAAGTTTTTAAGCTTGATTTAGAAACTATATTTTAGTAACTTAAAATGCATCAAGATGATAAATGAAAAAACAAAATCCTTTATTCACGATCATCATTTCTGGTGGATTGTGCCTTTCAACCTTAATGTAACTTTATTTTTGTCCTAAAACACCATGACCAAAAGCTTTGAGCCAATCCTATCAACAACGGTTGTATGTATCGGTGGCATTTTTCTATTATGAAGATGAATATTCCTAAAATGCATTCACAATTGTATACAATCATAGTATTCAGCTTTCTACTAAAAATAAAAAGATAAAAAAATTTGTGCTTGGAGTTCCTACAATTGAATTTCAGACATTCAACCAAGGATATAGGGGACGGTATTGGTATCGATATCAATATTCAATACCAATTTGGATTGAATCGGGTCAGTGGGTATCGATCGGTTTTACCCCTATTTTTTTTTTAAAGTATTAATTTTTTTACTATTTTACCTCTGAAACTAGATGGATCGGTCAGGGATCAGGGATCTCAACCAATATCAATCCGATACAATCACTATATCTGATATGAGACTGATACTTGAAACCATGCATTCAACTATAGGGGCCAACAAGAGTTAATAATCACATTCGCTTGAGTCTAATCTTAAGGAGAACTAGATTGTTAAACTCTCCATTGCCTTAATTATATGATCAATATCTTTTTTCACCATGTTTGGACGTCAATAAAATAAATTTAAATAAAAATTATAATAGCATAGTGATTAATTTACGTGTCTCTCTATTTTTTTTTAAATTCAATATTATTCAAAATTTTTAATTTTTCAAACATTCAAATGCCTTTCCTTTTTCCCCAAGAAATCTGAACGCATTATTCTGCCCTTGTTCCGGATTCCATGAAGTAGTAGGGTTGCTTTTTAAACCATTGGTTGACAAAATATTGGAATCATTTTTTCAGTTCCAATCTAACGGTTGGGAAAGAATATCTGATGCGAGATAATTCACATTAATTGGTCACTAATTATTTTCATCTTATAGACTATTTCTGAAAAGGAAGATAGATACGGATAACGGATTAGGATTGGAAAATACGTCAACAGACAAAGAAGACCCCAGACGGCCACCGTTCGGAGGACACGAAGCTGTGCTACTCATTAATTATTGTTTTCCGTTCCCGTATAAAGAGTATTAAAGGTGCCATCCTTTCCCCTCTAAATCATTACCATTCTGTAGTTTCCGGAGAGAGAGAGAGAGAGAGAGAGAGAGAGAATCTTCCCCAGTTTATTCCTCCTTTTCGCAAAAGAAGGGTTAGGGTTTCTATTTACATCTCTGAAACTTCTTCTTTTGCATCAATTTCTGATTTGGATTTGTATTTCATCGGCAATCGGTTTATGAGTATGATCAGTCAATTTACTGAAGTTGTTTGATGTTTAATTTAATAGTCTTTTCATTGTTTCGATGAGTTCTGAACTTCTGATGGCGTTTTCTTTTTCTTCTTTATTAAAATTTAAAATCCTATGGGTAATAACTTATCGCGTTCTTTGTTTTAGTTGTTTTGTCTGCTGTGTGATGTGATTTTATTGCCT
Organism: Macadamia integrifolia; assembly: GCF_013358625.1. Taxonomy (NCBI): domain Eukaryota; kingdom Viridiplantae; phylum Streptophyta; class Magnoliopsida; order Proteales; family Proteaceae; genus Macadamia; species Macadamia integrifolia. Next base: position 30,401,709 of record NC_056562.1, read on the forward strand.
ATAACTATAAAAAATCTTGAATTTCTTTGGATTTATAGTAAAATTTTCCTTTTTTATTTGTGATCTTTTATGAAATTATGGTTCTTTATACCCTTTGGTTGTGTTATTTGCAGGTTAAAGGTTTGATTTTTCTGTGGCAGTAGTTTCAGGAGCAATGACGAAGAGTTACTTCAAGCAAGAACATGACTTTGGTATGTGGCGTTTCTTTTATGTTTCTTTTTCCTTTTTCTCCTCATATGGAGGAAGTGATGTTTTTTTCTTGATTTTCTCAGAGAAGAGGCGTGCTGAGGCTGCTAGAATTAGGGAGAAATATCCAGACAGAATTCCGGTGATTATTTAGCCTTAATATCTAATGTAAAGAATACTCTTTTCGTTTGCTGCTTTAGTTTGAGACTCTCAGATGATCTTTGGTAAAGTCTCAACGTTAAGAATTATCTCTTGCTTGAACTGTTGTTTGTTTTTCAAAGTAAAGAATCTACTCTTTGTATGCGCATTCTCTTTAGCCTATCTGTTGCTGAAGCAAAGGGATGTGTCACAATGTTGGGAAATTTGGTTCCTTCGTCCTCAATATGCCTGCTAATTTGTTGTGATTTGGTCTGTGAGAAGCAAAGTTGTTTTTTGTTTCTGAGCTCTCTGCTGTTTGATGTTGGAAATTTTAGGTCGTGACTCTATAAGGTGTAACCATGTTCATTGGTCTTGACATATTTGTGGGGATCTGATTGAATTGGTTTTGCTTTCTTGCTAGTATTATGATTTCCTCAAATTGGTAGGATGCATCTATGCTGTATCTATTATGTTAGTTACGGTTTGAATGTTATGACCAAGGGCATTTCCTGCGCTTACTTGCATTGGACTAAAAAATGCAATTCTCTCATCTAGTAGTTGTATTTACATCCCTATATCAGAAACCAAAAAAGACTCTACTAAGGATGTTTTAATATCTTCTTTGGATCTTATTTTTGGCCTTGGAATGGCAATTAAACTGGTTAAGAAAAGATTTAGATAAAGATTCATTCTTTGGAATGAATTTGATGCAAGTTAAGTTTTCGATTACTTTTTTGCTAGTAGGTTTAGAATTTAAAAGTTAGATTATTAGAGCCATCATTTCACTGAAGGATTCCAATTCTTCTTTGTAGTTTCAACTGTCAAGGTCTGTATCACCAAAAGTAGATCCATCATGTGTAAAATAAGACTTAAGTGTTCAATGATGGAGGTCAACCAATGCTGTATGAGCTTCCAGTATCTTTTTTTGAGGCTCATGCAGCCCAAGTTGAGGGGGAGCCATGAGTAGTTGTTGAGAAGATAGGGATTAATATTTTTTCCGCCCTTTAGCAATAATATGAACATATCAAGAGCTGGATGAGTCAGGGGAGGACGAAGGGGTGATGTTTTGTTCGTTGTGCTTATGGCAAAAGTTGGTTTTGGGGCGCTGTTACAGATGAAAAACAGGAAGTGGGTACATGTTCTTGGGAGAAAAAAAAAACATTTAGAGCTCTTGAGAAGAAATTTCCTGAATGAGTGGATGAGAGAGCAAAGGACACAGGCAGTGAGCAACGACCAATGGACCACTCTGGTGGAAACACTGGAATTGACCTTGGTGTACTTGATCTTAATTAGTCCTATTTAGGCCTCTTAACTTATGTCTGGTAAATAGGGCAGTACGGTGTCTTTCTAGATCATGGGGAGCATATAGTTATTATATTGATGTTCTATTATCATATTATCAGCATCTGAGTCCAGATGGTAAATGGATCTCTTTGTTATTTATGAAAACAATCCCTGCGTTAGAGAGATCATTGCTGATTTCAATTGTTTCTTATGGGTGGGTTTCAGAAATACCTTTGTCACTTTGCCCTCTCGACCATCTCTTTCATTATCAGTTGGTGCTTAAAATTCTGGCTCCATTTCTCCTTCTTTACTGGGATCCTGTTTTGACTAGTTTATAAACTGGCTTTAATTTCAGGTGATCGTGGAAAAAGCTGAGAGAAGTGATATTCCAAACATCGATAAGAAAAAGTAAGCTTCACTTCCTGCTGCTAATGGCCTTGTCTCATTAGATTTCACTTGGCTGTTTTCTGGATCTTTTCGAATGCCAACCTGTTATTCCTCGGAAAAGATGGCAAAAGGGAAGAAATGCAAAATCATTTCAAGAAATCATGTACTTGCAGATAACTTATTTTGAATTTTGAATTCTTCTTTTGCATGTGTTTTTTTTTCTCCATCATAATTAGAAAAAAGGGCATACCCAGTGCACGAGGCTCCCACCACTGCGGGGTCTAGGGAAGGTCATAATGTACGCAGCCTTACCCTCTATTTTGCAGAATGGTTGTTTCTTGACTCTGAACTTGCGACCACTAGGTCGTAATGGAGCAACCTTACCATTATGCTTATGTCCACCCTTTTAAGTGGAACCAATTGTAATCAGAACTGGTTACTTTTTATTGATTGCACTGTTCTAATTGTAGTAGTGAGATTTGTCTTGATAAACCCGAAGAAGAAACTGCAGGTACTTAGTCCCAGCTGACTTGACAGTGGGACAGTTTGTCTATGTAATCCGTAAAAGAATCAAATTGAGTGCAGAAAAGGCAATCTTCATTTTTGTGGACAATGTCCTCCCTCCAACCGGTAACAATTTTACAATTTGTGTTGCTTCTTTAACACACCCTCCCCCCCCACCAAAACACCCCCAAAAAAAAAAAAAAAAAAATGTTTGCTTTCCTAATTGGAAGCAGCTAGACTTTGAGATGATGAAGGTTTTGCATTTGGTTTTTGCCAGGGGCAATAATGTCTGCCATATATGATGAGAAGAAGGATGAAGATGGATTCCTTTATGTCACCTACAGCGGGGAGAACACATTTGGTCACCAGATGCTACTATAGAGCGAGGCTGATGGGGTCAGAGACTACTCTGATTTTCATCTCTAGCTTATCTTCTTTTCTTGCTTTTGTGTTAATAATTCCATTTTCAATTCCCAAAATGTAGAGACCTCTACACTGATCAGATGTACAGTCATATTATGTACATAGCTTCGTGAGGTTGGCAAACATTAGAATGTCTGGTTTATCCTCATAACTTTTCCTTCCGTTTCTTACATATGGGTCTTTATACATGGTGATGCTTCCACTTGATTTTTTTTTTTCGGGTGTCAATGCTTCCCCACTTGATTCAAATGACCCAATGAAAAGTAAAATTTAAAGTGTGCACTCCACAGCATAGTTAGCAAATTCGGATTCGGGAATTATTCAAACGGAGAATTATTCGGAATAATTCGATTGATTAATTTAAGGATTCGGTCAAAAAAGCTTATTGGGTTTTTTTTTTTTTTTTTGTTTTTGTTTTTTTTTTTAAAATACTGTTTAAGTGGACCGAATAATTCGGTTTAATTCGGATTCGGTCCGAATTATTCGTGTTTTATATTCACTTTTGAAAAAATCGTGAATTTTACCGAATTTTATTTTTAATTCGGATTCGGTCAGAATTTTTGATAAAATTTAGAAAAATTCGGTTCAATTTTGCATGTCTTTTTTAGATATTTTTGTAATATCTGAGAAAAATGAAAACTATTATTTTCGACAATTTTCTTTTGATAAATTTGAAGCATTCCTGGGGTAGTACATGCCTTGTTTTTTTTTTTATGGAGACAAGTTTGTCTGATTTTATGAAAAATGGGTTTTTCATGAAAATCAGTAAGAAATTTAGAGAGCTTGAGAAAATTGTTTATTTTCTCATATTCAATGTCATTGTCAAATTTCATTTGGATAATGATTTTGAAGATCAATTCTTGAAGACGTTTTTGGTTTGTAAAATGTTGAACAAGGGTTGTGGAAAGAGTATGCATATCTTGTCTGAATTTTTTTTTTTTTTTATTACCAGAGTGTGATTTCTATACTTGATTATCATGTAATAAACATCGTTGGGGAGTCCTTGATGTCTATGAAATTCAGTGATTTTGAATTCAGAAACTTCTGTAGACTCTTTCTGTAAGAGATTTCAAAGTCGAATATCATTTGAATCTGAGTCACTTGTAGGCAAGTGAGAGGGGTCTCATATGGGTTTTGTGCCCACTGAATTTGAGAATAAGGCGTTTGAGATAATGGAGTTTGTGTCTATTGAATCTGAGATAGTGGAGTCCATTGAGATATTCCTGGTGTAGGAGAATATTGAAATGGTTTGCTTGGGGTAAGTGAAGCTTGTGATAAATCAATCTTATCAGTAGGTCGTGTATATGACGTTGAAGATTTTTTTCCAAAAGGCTTTTATGCAGTTGGTTTGCCAGAAGATTCCTTTGCAGGAGGTTTGCTTGAGGACTCTTTTGCCTTGCCTTTTCCTTTGATGATTATTCATCCATCATTGCTTTGTTGTTTATCTATTGTCTACTGAGATAATTTGCAAGAATTTTTTTTGAACTATTAATATATTCTACTTCAAATCTATATTGACTAATTTCGTTATACCAATTAATTCTTCTGCCATTTTCTTCGGGTTTTTTGGATTTCAAAAAATCGCAAACTGCCTGATTATCAGTCCGTATTAAAAACAGTTTTTTTGGAGCTAAAAGTTCTTTTTCAAATATAATATAACGTATTTGTGTATGCATGAATTTTCCTGAATTGTATCCACAAACTTGTTCGTCTGTTGGATTTTTCAGGGGTCTGGCTTTTAAAACTGCTCCCCAATGTTCATTAGAAGCATCGGTTTTTAAGATGAGGAAATCACCTGGAGCAGGAAAATATATTGGAGGAATATTTGTTAGCTCCCTCTTTATTTATTGGAAAACCTGTGTGCCAGAACCATTCCATGTCTATTCACTATCTTTATATACTTTTTCAGAAATGGTCATTTTTTAGAAATGTCCTTTATAAAATTTCAACCATAATTGAGAATTCCGAGAAACTGTTGTAAGTGTTTTTTATTATATAGTTTATCAGAAAACTCATTTATTTTTCTTAAAATATGTTCTTGTAATTGTAACCCATTCTGTGTTAGAATGAGTCCAAGAAAATTAATAGAGGTTTTCTCTAATTCGATCTTTTTTGGATTTAAAATTATTCCATGTTGTTGGAATAATTGAGAGGTTTGCCTGAGATGTTCTTAATGTTCTTCTTTAGTAGAAGAGAAAACAAGAATATCATCAATATACATTGCCACAAAAGGTAGATCTCCAAATATAGAGTCCATCCATCTTTGGAAAATTTGAGGGGCTGTATTAAGACCAAAAGGCATAGCTGTTCATTGATAATATTTATTAAATGGGACACTAAGAGCTGTGAGTGGTTTTCTTGTCAGTCAATTTGATTTGCCAAAACCCTGATTTGCAATAAAATTTGTTAAAATACATAGCGGTTTTAGTCTTATGAATAATAACATCTTTTCTTGGGATGAAGTATCCATCGAAAATTAAGCCTCTTATAGTTGATTACCACATGGTTGCGTATCATAAATGCTAGACTAGTGTGAGGACTTATTGATGGTTCAATTAATTTGAGTTCTTGTAGCTCTTTTAATTAAATATCAAATTCCTTAATATTATCTTCAAAATATAAAATTGGCTTTACTCTAATGATCTTTAGTGGATCATCGAGATGAATATGGCAAAATCTTGGGCTTTCATCCCATAACTTTAATGAGTTGTCACTAAAGTTATTAGATAATTCCTGGTAAAGCCAATGAGTGGGTTCTAGAATTCGAATAGTTGGTTTTGGTTTAAAACCTTTCTCAATGAAAAAATTGTGTTGAGGGAGAATTGGTACGTAACCTTAGTAGAGTTCAAAGTTATTTTTACAGAATTATATAAAATTGTTAAAGGAAGATGATTCTGTAAAAAGGTATTTCCAAGAATAAAATCACCATGCATGAAGGAAAAACAAAGAATTTTGGGAATAATAAATTATATATTAGTCAAATAAATTGGAACTTTATGAGCTTTGTACTCTAAAGTATCCAAAGGTCTTGTGACACCATAGACATGGATTGGGTTTTTCCATTTTTTCCCAATAGTGTTTGGGGATTACATTCCATTGACAAACAACATGTGTTGCTCCTGTGTTAATGAGGATGTCAAGGCTATATTCTTCAAATTGTGGGAATTTAAAGATACTTTTTACATAAATATGTTTTTTTCCTTGATTTAATGATAGTATGAGCTCTTCTTTTTCTCATTTTTATCTTCCAACTCATATTTATGATAAGAAAGCATATTTGATTCAACTTCAGATTGGGTATCTGATTGTTTAGAAGATTGCGTGGGATCATAACTTCTAAAAAATAAAGGATTATAAGGAGGATATTTAGAAATTGAATTCCTTTCTTGAACAGGAGATGACGAAGAAGATCCTTCACCGGGGGTAGAAAAGGAAAATCTTCTTTTGAGATATAGAGTATCTCCAGAAGCTAAGATATCAAAGGTTTGGGGAATTCTTGGCGGTGCTTGAAGTTTTAGTAGGATGTCTGTCAAAATCCAGTTTTCTAGGATCTTTAAATCATGCCCATTTAAGAGCGTAGGTTCTAATTCTGTTTCATAAGCACGAGGTTCAAAGATCTCAATTATTCTTTTATCAGCTGGTTGTAGCTTTGTATAAGTCATGCTAGTAAGTTCATGAAGACATTTCCATGAGACCGCAAAATTATGACTATCGAATCTCATTTCTAAATTGTGGATTTTGATCTTTAGAACTACTGAATCACAAACTGCAGGGTTTGTGATAGAGACAAAATAGTTTGGTTTGATTTTGAACCAAATGTGGCTATGTACCATATTAGATTCCATTCCTCCTACAAGGGCTTTTACAGGATTTTTTATAAATATTTTATCAAAAAGGGCAGCAATAATTGGTACGTCCATTCCCTGCCTAAATAAAGATGTAATTTTAATTTGTATTAATCCTATATGAATATATCGCAGTTGAGGGTGTTTCTTCTGCATTCTTTTAATTTGATTAATGTTAAAAATCAGAAATTCTAATGTATTTTCATCAATTCCCCAAGTAATGGTGTTTCCATTGGCTTGATAAAAAAATCCTGTGGTTCAGAGATTTAATTTTGAAGATTTGTAAACCTCAGAATGAGAAAGTTTTTTATGTTTATTAAAGCAAGATAGTACATAAGAATCATTGAGGATAACATCTTCTCTAACAAGCTCAAAGAAAGCAACAGAGTTTTGTTCCTGTTGTGGAACTTGTTGCAATTCTGCTTCTTCAGAGGGTTGAGAGCTGTGGGAGGGTGCATCATAAAAACAAATTCGACATCTTAGTCGGAACAAGTAGAAATCGAAGTAGTTTCTAATTCATAAAGGATATCTTCAGAATCAGAAATCTTTGTTTCAAAAATGATATCAAATTTATTTTGTTCAAGAAATTTTATCATTTTTTTACGATTATTTTTCTGGTTGGGACATTCATTTGCAAAATGGCCCAATTCATTGCAAAGGAAGCAACGACAATCTTTTTTAGATTTATGTTGTCCTGTGAATTTGGGTTTTTTAGGTTGTTTACGTACAAAACGCTTTTTTGAAAATTTATTTTTTGGTTGAAACCTATTTTTCCAAGGTTTCCATTTTCTCCATTTAAAATTTTTAATTATCTTATACCTTCTTGAAGGTTTATAATGAGAAGGTGGTTTACCAAACTCATAATTTGCTGAATAATATTTTCGACATAAAGCTGAGTTAATTTTATGTTTAATTGCCTTAACTGCTTTAGCTTTGAGGCCGTTGTCAATAATAATGCGAAAAATGAAATTGATTCAGTTTCCTAAAGTATCTGAACTCCCTGAACTGGTAAGATATTTAGAATAATTTTTTACGCATAATTCATCCCAAGGTGGTGGTAGTTTTGGGAAGAATTGTTGTAACCAATGGTTAGAATGGGTGCCATCTAACAGATGATAATAATGCATGTATGCTTTTGCAAAGTCCTTGGAACTGCGCTCTGTGCCAAGTTGTGCAACAGAAGATCCCGGTCCCAAAATGTACTGCATGATGTCCAATTGAATCCTGGGATCCGGGTTCCATCCAACTGAATCCTGGTTTGAGGAATCGATAGATATTCTAGCCTATTCATGTCGAATTTCTAGGGTTCAGGCCGATTCACACCTATTTCAGCTGAATCAACAGAGGCAGATCTTGTTGCCGATACTGCTTACTTGAACCAGAATCAGTAAGGTCAAATGATGCCTTTCCTGTAAGAGTCTTGTTAGGATAAAAAGGGTAGGTAAAAGATAACAGTTCCACCATGAATTTTACCTACTTACTGAGATGGCTTTTGTTGCTTGGACGCCCAACATGGCATCCTACAGTTGAGAGGATCCGAACACATACCTCAACACATGAACGTGCACACTGGGTTATAATTCTACCTATGGAGGTAGAACCACTTCTTACTGAGGTAGTGATCGGAAGCAGCTTAGAAGTTGTGACTGATGCTTGCTTATCTTTCAGTAGTATTATCTTTACGGAAGAAAGAATGCTGAGAGCCACTATTAATAGTCCAGCATTGGTGTGAATTAAGCAGAGCCCAGATTGAACAAGGTTGGGCCTCTTTAGGTCTTATGAAATCTTTCTGGGCTTGGGGTTAGAGGCCCAATTCATAACCTTCTCTCTATATACGCATACACACCAATCACAATGCACCTGCTTTACGACCGTGACTCTTGCGAGGAAGAAGAACAGAGTTCACTCCATGGTATGAGGAATCGGCTCAGATCGGTTTGGATTGGTATCGGTCATATACCATATCGTTGGATCGGTATGAATGAATGGTAATTAGGTAAAAATCAATTTTTTTTTTTAATAACAATAAAAGGTTTTTCTGTTCAATTGGGATTCCGGACCGTCATGTCCAATCCCAAGACTGTTTCCTATAACTTAAACCATGGTTCACTCAGCTCAATGGCGGCTTTCGACTGGAACCGTTTTCAACACAGAGAGCTTAATTCGCCGTAGAGACAATGGCGCCTAAGCCGATCAAGAATGTTCGACCTTTCCGAGACAAGACAAAGCTCGTTTTCAAACGCCGAGTTCCGAATCCCGAGCCACCCTCGGGACTAGCTTGTCGCGCCGTCGCTCCTAAGGCCAAGCCGACACATACATATAAATAAAATAGGAAAGAATACACACCACACCCAAGAACGAAAAAAAAAAAAAAAAAACCCACAAGCAAACAAAACAAGACCCACAGGAAGCAAGGCCCTAGGTGGGACCAGACCCACGTGGCTATACTTCCCTCATGTCTAATTCGCACATGCTTTTGAATGCCACGTGTGAATCTTGTCCATTACTTACAATTGGGAGCTTCCCCCTTGAGGCCTCCATGTCCCTTACATGACGTGCAGAACGTGTTTGGCCATGCAACTTTGCCTCCTCACACAAATCTCTATCTTCCATTCTTCCTTCTCCTGTTCCCACCGTTCACGCCTCCCCTGGTCCCACTCAAGTTTTTTTTTTTGTCCCTCTGATCCCCAATCCAAAATTTTCTCTTTCTTTTTTTTTTTTAATTGTAGTTTTTGGCAAAGGTCCCCTTCTCTCTCATGAGCCTGGAATTGGATCTAAAAAATGTGGTTCTCTTGAGAACCTGGCCATGCTCACCTATGTCATGATGTCATGGAGAGAGAGAGAGAGAGAGGTGTTCATGCTCATCCTCAATAGAAGTATAAATCAGTTTTGAGTCGTATATTGAATAAGCAAGCATCATGGATCAAAGTGAAAACATTTAGAGTCGTGTCCGGACCACTTCTTGACCAGCTTCGCTTTAAATCAAGCGATGCGATTGCACAAATGTTGGATTAATGTGGGTGACATGAAAGCTTGAAATTTAATCATACAATTAGAGGAAGAGATGAAAGAGAGAGTGAACAATTCATATTGTGCGAATTAATAGACTGCGTCCGGTATGCATTCTTGGAACAATTCACATCTCTCCTCTTTTCCTTTTGACACATGGAAACTAAGAGGGAGCCAATTGTGCCCATGTGTTTTCCTCATCAATTTTTTTTTCTCAGTTAAATAACCACCATCTTAATCAAGTCGCAAAAGCAGATTAACTCTTTCACACTCATGATTTATTTATTATTATTATTATTTTAATTCAAGGGTCGTTTATAGGGAAAGAGTGAACTACGTTGCGGGCTAAAGTGGAGAAAGGAAGCTATATATATGTGTGCAAATGTTTTATATTTTTTTGGGCCTGGTGTTGGGATATGATATCTTGTATTCTATCGCTTGCATTTGTGGGCTGGTTCTGAAGGGACATTAAAAGTTTTTTTAGGTTTACATGGGTATTTTGGTAATGTGTGTCTATGTAGGTTTCATTGTAAATTTGTAGCGAGAGTTTCTTCTTTGTAATGTGAGAGAGGCATGCAGATGAACGACTATAACCTTATTCTCCATCGATTGTGAAACAGATGCCATCTCATTGTGAACATAGGCAATTTTGGCAAACCATGTAAATCATTGTGTTGCTTTGTGTGATTGTTTGTTTATTATTTTCATTTGTATTCTGCATCGTTGTAAGTATTCGTTTATTACATCCGGATCACCTATTTTTTACATATACACTTCAAGTATAGTTAAGTGATTACTCGTGTCCCATTTATTATCATTGAGAGTGTATGAAGAGGCATTCATGGAAGCAAAAAATGTCACTGCAAGAAAAAGCAGGCCACAACCCTTGCACATGTACAAGACATAGGGGGTGGTGTGGGAAAGAAGTGGGTGGAAGTGAGAGGAAGGTAGGGATGGGGGATGGGGGATGGGGATGGGGGATGGGGGATGAGGGAGAGGGGAGGTAACGGAGGCGACGGGTGGGGGCTACCAGAAGGGGCCGCAGATGAAAATGATAGGGGTGATGGATTTTCAATGGTAAAAAACAAAGAGGCCGGAAAAGGTTTTGGCAGTAGTTTTTGGACTTATAATGGTGGTATGTATCGCGGCTAAAACCCTTATTTCTTATAGTATATGTCAATTACCTAAACGTACATGGAATTTGGGTAGGTGATCAAGAATCAATTCTTTAGGTTTCCTATCCAATAAACTATTAACAACTTGCATTTGCCAAGTCAGATTTCCACTTAGTAGCTAGAATTTTGTGATGACTTCGGAAATTGAGTAGAAAATGTGAAGACACATTTTTTCAACTGTTCTTCATTGAAGTCTTCAATGATCTGAAGAACAATGGATGTATAATCTATTTCTTATTCTTATTTCATTTCTCAAAGCAGTTAAACCAGATCTAGCCCTTTTCTTTCTATGTTTTAGCTTATTGGCTTGAAATTTATTTATTTTTAACCAATCATGTCTTTATCATTATAAACATAATACCATAGAAAATAGATTAGAACAATTTTGTAACCTAACTAGGTGACAAACGTTTGCCAAAGATATATGTTTCCATCAACCCAAGAAGGTTTTATACTAATTACTACTTTCTAACTTCCAAACCCAAAAGAAATATAGGATAATGGATAATGGAGTAAATTTTGGAAGAAAATAAGGTTGGATAAGCAACTAACACGGAGCCACAAGCCATGAAGTGGAAAAATCTCACACAAAGACAAGGAATGAAAGTTACTCCATAGAAGCAACCGGTGAAGGCCCTAACTTTCACTAGGATTTTTTACTATTTTCACACTCCTTGACCTGAAAGAAGTCTTCAATTAATTTCTGTATAATGTCATTGTCTGGAAAATAAATAATAGAGAGAGAGAGAGAGAGAGAGAATAAATCCTGCTTCTTTTGTTGAATTTTTTGGGACTCTATCCCTTGGAATTTTTTTTGCTGCTACCCGGGTTACAAGAACTTTTGTATTACCTCTGCTCATAGTAAAAAGAACTAGAATAATTCTCTTACCTTTGAATTGCAAGCATCTTCCTAAATTTATATTTTTCAAAATACCCTTCGAGATTCTATTTCTTTAGCTGTGAGCCCAGATAATAGAAAAGTTCCTGCAACCCTCTCACTCTAATCTATACTGTATGTATATAAATATATATATATATATATATACACATATATATTCACCGAGAGGCTAATAGGTATTTTCTTTTTCCTTGGTAGAGGGGTCTATCATCTATGATTTGGGTCCCAATTCACTTAAAATTAAGTGAGGGAAGGAGTGAGGAAGAGAGGGGAGACAAGTGAGGCCAACCCATCTCCATTTTCTTTTCTCCTCACGACTCACCACCTATAGAACACAGACCTGCATGTTCTACAAAACTTGTATTTAATGCTCCTCTCCTTGTAGTACAAATACCACTTGCCCCACCCACAACTCATAAGTCACAAAAAAACATAGAAACCTCTAAGTCACCTGCAAACCTCCAACTCCACAACCTTCAGAGAGTCATCTGTATCTGCTGCCACAATGTCAGTAATGTCTTCTCTTCTTCTTTTCTTCCTTCTAAACCTCAGTGATTATTTATGCAATGCTAGCCGCTTCAGTTTCATGGAGAGGGAAGAAACCAGTAGACAAATCCAATTACTTCCTGGTCAGGTTGGTGCAGAATAGTTAATTTCATTAAATTTATTGTTAAGCTTTCATATGTTAATATAACTATATTGATTCTTTGGGTTGGGTGCAGGATATGGAGAAGGCCATACCATTGAAGGTGAAGCTTTCCATGTCTAAGGAAGTACTCCAAAAGCGTGGACAAGGGCTGGTTGGTGCAAACACTCCGCGAAAGCTAAAGGATACAAAGGCTTTTCCAAAGGGAGTGGAAGAAAAAAGAGAAACAATATCAGGTTTTGTTCAAATTGATGAGTCTCTTGTATCGGTTTCAAGGAATGTACTTCATGAGAAACAAAGGGAAGATCATCCTCCAGTACTTAACATGGACTATTCTCCATCCGAAACAAGACCTCCTATCAACAACTAAACTACCCTTCTCTCTCCTTCTCTTTTCAACTAGTTATCTCTCCTTATATTTGACATTCACAAACCCTGAAAGACAATATGGAATGAAGACCATATATATAGCCATGTGACATAGGATCCCTGCCTTTTTTCTCCTGTTTATGACCAGTTTAATTATGTACTTCCATATGTTCCTAAATGAGAAGATCACTGATCACCATATTGGGATCCATTTTATTATATTATCCTCTAGACCTTCATCATCATCTTCTTCTTCTTCTTATTATTGATGGTACCGGGATGTGCAGGAATAATTCAGATTATTATGCATTCCTCTGATGATGTGGTTTTGCGACAGGCAACTACATTAAAGGTAAAGACACCATACTTTCATTTATTCTGAGACGGATATAGGAGGAGAGTGGTAGTTAGGGAAGTTATAGTGTGGGTTTTACAGTGACAAGAACTCATGGCCCATGATCCCCTTCATGTTGGGCTATATATGTATTTTGGTAAATCAACATGGATAAGGTTTCACTATAAATTTGTAGTGAGAGTTATTTCTTTGTATATAGTCAATCTGAGAGAGGTGTGAGTACGAGTATTCTAACCCTATTTTCCATTGATGGTGAAACAAATCTCATCTCACTTGACGTAGGCAATCTTACAGAACCATATAAATCCTTTTGCATTGTGTGATTGATTGTTTGTGAATTCCATATGTTTCATGCATCGTTTTAGGTTTTCTTTACATCTCACCATGTCCTTGATGAGGATGGCAAGGGCAAATGGTCTGCACATACATGCATGCATGTATATCATTGTATTAGGCAAGCTTGTGGCACAATGGTCAAGCTGCACTATTGCAACATGTAAGTCACAGGTTCGAAACATGGAAACAACCTCTCTTGCAAAGTAGGGGGTAGGGTTGCTTACATTTGCCCCTCCCAAACCCTGCAATAACGGAAGCCTTGTGCATTGGTTCTTTTTTTTTTTCTACATGTGCATGTATTATTTCTATACGTGACCATGTGTGAGGTCCTAAACCTTCTTTAATGAATGATGCAAAATATAGAATTGTAAGGGAAGTCTGTGAGAGGGCTGGATTGGTTTCATATGCAAGGGATGGATGATGTTGTAACATGTTATTTCATATGATGCTTGTGTAGGGCTCAGGGAGGCGAGTGTGTTCGTTGGTAGGGTCTGCATCACCTGTTAACAAAGAGATGGTAGATTCTAAGGAAAATGATGATATCAGTGAAGATGTAGTAGTCATGGATTACCAGCAACCTCACCGAAAACCACCCATCCACAATGCTTCACCCTAGATGAAAGAAACTATATTTCTGAATAACATGGCCACTTATTTGATTTTATCTTGTTTTTCAGTTATTTTTAAGCTTACAATTCATTAAGTTTGAAGAACAATAGAAAGTGTTTGTGCTTCTTCTCTTAGAATTTTATTTAATAATGATAAATAAAAGAAAGAAATATAAGATTTGGGTGTGTGCCATGGCTGTGAAATTGTGGTGTTAACTAATTGTATAAAAATAATGATGATGTAGGAACTTCTATTTTCTTTCCTTGTTTGCATATGAGAGAGAGAGAGAGAGAGAGAGAGAGAGAGAGAGAATCTTATATTGAACTTCCAGTGAGAACCAAGGTTTGAGAAGACATAATCGGGGTTGGGTTTGGTCGAGCCAATATAATTATTGATCTGATTCTGATTCAGATTGACTTGAATCGGACAAAAATATCTCCAGTTCAATTGTAAAAATATTGTTTTATTGTTTATTCTGTTCATATTGTTTCATTGAGGACCAGTCAAGACTGATACCAATCTAATTGACCAATTCAAGCTAATTCAACCTAATTCCTCAAATTATGGTGAGAATTGATATGAAAAAGGTTGATTAGAGATAAAATGTTACCCCAGATCCTCATAAAAAAAAAAAAAAAAAAAAAAAAAAAAAAAACCATTCAAAATAAAGATGGTCCAGAGACATGGTAGACAGTTAGACACCCATTTTAGGATGATGAATTGATGAGATATTTTTAGGATAAAGTTGTCCTTCACTAGGTGGTGAAATTCACCACTCTATTCTAAGGTTTACTAACCCCCTATAGGGTTTTAGGAATTTAGATACTTTTTTTTTTTTTTTTGTAAATACTCTCTAGCCACCCCAACCAGAGTGGATTTGAATCCAGATTTTAATACCTACCCAAAAAACCATCACGATACCCTCTAGATGCATTTAAAGCATCCATGGTATGTGGGTAGGAAAATCTCTTCCATACTGTTGTCGAGTCCATATGAATCCATAGGACTAATTAGGTCTAAGGCCGAGATACCCATCATTAGCAAAAAAAAAAAAAAAAAAATAACGAAACTCAATCCATATTTTTATAGGCAAGGGTACTTCTAGCTGCGTGGGTTTTCTATACTCTCTCACATGAAATATTTTATTTATTATTTTAAAAAAATTATATGAATACATAAGAAACCCTAGCATTCTGAGTACCTTTTCCCTACTTAATTTTATATCTAGTTTCATTTTACTTTTCCATGTAACTTTACACATCTAACCAAAAGGGCCTAAATGAAATCCAAGTTGCCGGCCTCTCCACATACATTACCAAAGTCCAAAGCTGAAACCAGAAAATAAGACATCCTTGTGGAATACTGGACGAAACATATCGGGTTTCATGTAAGGATCCTGTGGGAACCATGTTCTGAACACATTTCCAAGGAAAACATTGATTACTTGAAAGTCTCATAAACTACTACTCTCTGGCCAATGGTGATGTTTTGACAAGAGAGGTTCATGGAAATGCCTAATA
The DNA here is from genome assembly GCF_013358625.1 of Macadamia integrifolia. Lineage (NCBI taxonomy): Eukaryota > Viridiplantae > Streptophyta > Magnoliopsida > Proteales > Proteaceae > Macadamia > Macadamia integrifolia. The sequence goes on from NC_056562.1 coordinate 30,417,393, forward strand.
GATGTCAAGCTCCATGAACAAAAATTTCTGCTTACACCATTTTTCTAAGGGCAGTGTTCCTATCTATGGAGGGGTACCACGTACCCACCTAATCTATCCTTCCATAAAATAAGGAAAAATCAAAGCAAGCTTTTCAAGAAGAATAGGTATAGCTAGCCAAGAGCAGCAAACAGTGATGAGCCACAAGCCATGTCTTGGTGAAATCTAATAAGAAGACAAAGAAATGGAGTTCTTCGAAAGAAACAAATGGGAAGAGCCCCACTACTACCTTCTTGAATCACTCTAATTCTTGTTTTGTTTCTCTTCATTATTTTAAAATTTACATTAAACTTCTCACTTGAATTCTATAAATATTTGCAATGGGACACTAATTTTCTCTTCTCTCTTTCCTTGGTGAGGATCTATGTTTTTGCTTCCCAAGTTCATAAGGGATTAACAATTAAATGTAGGAGGAGACAAGGGGGTCCAACTAAATCTTCCTTAACCTTCTAATGTCTCTTCACTAAGACACTACCTTCAATAAGTAGAACCCATAATAGTTAGTTCTACTCTTCTCTCTCATAGTGTCAATCATGTCTTCTCTTCTTCTTCTTCTCCTCCTCTTTCTTACTATACATGCCTGCGGAGCCCGCCATCTCAATGTCATCGACGAAAAACCCAGTGAACAGGTTCAGCTTTCTGTCAAGGTTGGTAGAGAGTGATTATTTCGTTCTATTAACTTTATTTTGGTGAAGTAGTGGATCTCTCCCCTGTTGATGGCCATGCGGAAGGTGGGAGAGTGATCCCGGAATTTATTCTCTTTTATGTTGTATTAGTCTCTGGTGTCATTTCGGTCCAAGCTTGTATATTCTATTTTCTCTATTTTTTTTTTCTTAATGCAAATGACCTTTTAGCAGAAAAGAAAAAATCTAATTAAGTACTTTGGAATTTTAATCTTTCCATATATGATGCAGGAAGTAGAGAAAGAGAGATCAATGAAAACTTCAATTGGATCAGAGGTGATGACTTCTAAGTCATATGAACTCCAAACAGGACAACAAAGGGCTGCAAATGGAGAAAGCGTCATCATTAAAGGAAGAGGTGGTGCAATCACTATAAGGCCAAAGCATTCAGGAGTTCGTAGCAGAAAAGTGAAGAAGAAGAAGAAGATAGGAGGAAAGGTTGCATCTGTTTCTCCAATCCAGTCCCTAGTTTCGGTATCATGGCATGTATCTCATAACAAGCAAAAGGGTCATCCTGGCTTTAACTTGGACTATTCTCCACCCAAGATACACCCCCCTTCCCACAACTGAACCCATCTCTCTTTGCAGTTCTGTTATTCTTACATTTAACATCCACAAACTCCCAAAGAAAATGTAGAAGGAAGAAAAAGCTGAGCTTTTAGAGTCTTAGATCATACATGTTGACATAACTGTAACAACATCAATTATAACCATACTATAAAAAGGATTTTGCAATGTATGTGTTAACATGTTTGGCTCTACACTTCATGTCAGTTAGACAATTCTTTCTCTGAATTGAAGAAAAACATTATAACCGTCTTGCTATGGTCTATGCATGTATGTAGAGAGAGAGAGAGAGAGAGAGAGAGAGAGAGAGAGAGAGAGAGAGAGAGAGAGAGAGAGAGAGAGAGAGTTGAATGGTTCACTGCTTGGGGCCGTTCACACGGGGTGTTTAGTACTCTTCACTGTTTTTAGTGAAAGTTGAAAGGTTCTCATTCAACCTCAGAATAACCTCCGATTGTGTGGTCAATATGGGCCCTCAGGACTAGTCAAGCCGAAGGCTTGAATACCCTAAGAGAGAGAGAGAGAGAGATAGAGAGTTGAAAGTATTGAGGTTCATGAATGTAATCCTGTGGAAAATGCCAAGATTATTACATGTTTTCTCATGGAGAGGTGAATCTGGTCAGTGCTTGGATGGTCCCAAAGTTTACTAGGAAACTGCAGATCACAAGTAAACTAACGTTGTATGGATTGATTACAAAGGAAGCTGTCTGGGAACCTATAAAGCTTCTATTTATTTCAATAGCTAAGTGACCTATCTACTGATTACAGAACTGCATTGGTTGTATTTAGTGAGAAAATGATGACTAATGAATGATAACAGCTTCCATAGGTTGAGGTATTTCCAGTTTGACCTCCTATATTCTATATGAGAATAGATGTTCAATTACCAACACCTGTCCTACTCCTTACATTTAAAAAGCCAAGAGGGGTTTGTACATATGAAAACAAAAACAAGGTGTTGATATTTGAGATGTATGTTCAGGTAAACGTACGTGATCATTCTAAACCATCTGATCCTTCTAACTGTTCTCTATCTTCTAACCAGTATAATTTCAGTTTTGTAAACAATAATTTTTTTTTTTTTTTTTGAATAGAAAAAGAAAATTTTATAAAAACTAGTATTATAATAACAACCCGTGGAGTCTATGTTGAGGTGCCCTAAGTTAACTAAATCCCCTACAGTCCTTAAATATAACATAGCAGGATCAGTTTCCATACATTTATAAACAATACAATTGATAATGGTCCGGGCATTAAGGGATACCCCAAAAAGAAGAGCAGTTTTCTGTCACTGCCAAAAACTCTCTATAGAAAGCAGTGTAAAAAGTCATAACGACTAAGACTTCTAAGTTTTGTCAATAGCAAGTAAAATGCTTTACATTCAAATAGACAAACACCTGATTATATGGGTTTAGGGTTACTTTTCCAGTCTTCGCTCTCCTTACCAATGAGGGTCAACATTTGGTAGCATTGTTAACACAATTTGATGTTGTCTGAGTATGTAATTATATGAGCAAACAACCCACACCCCCCCCCCCCCCCCTTTTTCATAGATTACTCTTCACCCCATTGAAAAGATTCCATCACTTTATTTGTTGGATAAGAATCTTTGGACACTCAAGATATTATAAACATTTGTTACCAAAAATAAAAAAAAGTGTTATTAGCATTTCCTGATTAAAGGGAGGGGGAGATTATAACAATTGATTAACCAAGAGTCTACTCATCATGGGTGAAGAGAAAATTTTTTTCCCAAAAAGAAGGTGAAGAGAAATTTTTTCCAACATTTTTTTTTTCATGAATTATATGGGCAAAACTTATCGGAATAGTCTACCTTTATAAAATTTTCAAGTTAATTTAAATATTTGTCACATGGTACAACTAGTGAGACCCAAATTTTGTATATAGATAGATTCCTAAGTCAACCTTTTCTCATATGTAAAATTTAGTTCAAATAAAATTTACCAAGTCAATAAAAAATTAAAGAATTGAAGATATAATTATGGGACTGGTGAGTGCACAAAAGTTATGGGATTACTTGAGCATGCATTGACATACATGGGGGAATTCCTGCCAATCCACGGGGGAATATTTAATTAAACTAGAGAAGGAGATTTGTTACTTTATTAATCCAATGCATATATTAATTACCCAATGATCAAAATTACTACATCATCTTTTTTTTTTTCTAATCAGAAGAGTGGGAGTTACATGTGGAGGGGAAGATGTGCAAACCTCCATTAACCACGAAGAGGAAATATGCCAACATATCATCCTCTCAATGGAAAAGACCAGGATATTTGCCTTATCATGTATTGTATATGCTATTCAAATTTCTTCAAAATATCTTCAAAAAATATATATATATATATATATATTCAAATTTCATTGTTTTGATAACCCATCAAATTATTCTAAAATATAATACCCTTGAGACAGTCCATTTTCAAGGTAAACTATAGTGGTTTTTTTTACACACCAGATTCGAAGCTTAACATCGACAATGGCAGCAACTATTCCAAGAATGTCTCCCATTAAATATACAAATATTTAAACCAATTTTTAACCTTTTTTTTTTTTTTTTGATTAATAATTTTTAACATCCCAAACACAAAAACTAAAGTGGCATTCCCAATTTGATAGGGCAAATGAGATAGCATTTCGTCCAATTTAAACAGACAGACCTGTCAATTTGTGTTCTCGTTAATTGATTCAATAATGCATCTTTTAACGTAATCAAGTACCACTACAGTTGACAATAGAAGGTTTAAGAAAGCCAATGAATTGGGAAGTCCTAATCCCTAGCTTCAATTCAACCTCACCACCTCCCATACAGAAGAAGTTAGGATTAAACTTCACGGTTGCTTCATCCAAGATGATCTCCTGAAGTCAAAACCCATTTGCCTCTTTTTGTTTTTTCTTTTTTGTTTTCAATCCAGAATCCAGAATCCAGAGTCCAGAGTCCAGAGTCCAGAGTCTCCATGCCGCAGATAAACTATAATAAATTATAGCCCAAAAAGGCAGTCAGTCATCTATAAACATGCGACGGCTTTGAAAGGTGGGAATGTTTCTTCTTCATCTCTTCTACATTTACATTCTTGCTAGTTCAAGACAAATACAAAGAAAGGATTCAAAGATTCAGGTCTGACTGAAATAATTCGAAAACTTTGGACATCCAAGTCAATTTCTCTTTTTCTCATCTTTTAAAGTTACCCTAAAATCTTGTTTCAGTTCCTCTATACCACACGAACGCCAATCTTTGGCATTGTGTACAAATCAATTATTAAAATATTTAATCTTATTTATAGGTTTCTACCTAAAAAAAAAAAAAATCTTATTTATAGGTAAAAGATTGTTGTCTTGTCCAGCCGCATGATTCTAGTGTCCACACAAGAGCCAATGAAAATGCTTATATGAGCTTTAGTTTGGACAGAATTTTTAAAACCATGGAGGGAGGTGGCCTAGTCTAGACGCATGAGTCACATGACCAAATAATATATATATATATATATATTTTTTTTTTCATTATTTATTTTGCATGGTATTAAGGGGTTGTGGTTATCTAAAAGTCTTAATCTAAAATTGTTCACCAGTAAATATAAAATTGGGCATTTTGCTCATATGGCCGTCAGCTGTGTGCTTTTAAGAATGAAAATTCTTAATATAAGTGTGATTTATATTCATGTGTGCATTGGATTGGATCACATAAGAAATCTTGAATGAACTAACATCAACTAATTAAAGAACAAGATTTTGATTAGTAGTTTACAATTAGTCACTTGACTTGAGAAATTTTTATCATTTCAATTAGATATTATAGGTTTTGATATACCCACGATTGATGTATTTCAGACTGTATATTAATGTATTAGATACCGATTAACTCATAAGATTTAAAAATAAAATGATTCAAATAGATATCATTTCCATCTCATTCAAATCGATATTAATTGAGATGGATTCCAAATTTTAAAACCTTGCACTCCAAGAAGACCAGAAATATTTTCTCCATCCAATGATCAATATTGGAATAATGTTGAAGATGCCAATTTTTCTTCTTTTTTGATAATCAAAGATGCCTTTATTCATTATAATGTGTTAAATAAGTACAAGTTACAAGAATTTTAAATTCACGAAGTGGACAACGGGTCAATCTATCCTACACGCCAAAGATTAGGGATTTCCTTCTGGAAGCCGTGCGGGGGGGGGGGGGGGGGGGGCTCTGCTCTCTCCTCTCTCCTCTTCAGTCTTCATCCAATAAAAAGAAAATAAATAAATAAATAAATAGAAATAAAATAAAAATAAAATGCGTAAACCGTACGCGCACTCGGCCACTCCTGGCCCCTTCCTCTTTTGCTGGCCAAAACCACTAAACCAGAGACGGAGGCGCCCACAGTTAGAACTTCTCGCTGGAAGAGCAAGAGCAAACCAATCAATTCATCCCCAAAGTCGTCGGATCAAGCCCTGCAGCCAACTATATTACCTAGTACTACTCACTATAGCAGAGCCGATTGCCGAGAGAGAACTCAGGAGAAGAAGAAGAAGAAGAAGAAGAAGAAGATCACAACATTTCCTTTTGCAATAACCCAGCAATACATCTACAATGCATAGGAACCCCTCAGATTCATACCTGGGCCAAGAATTAGCCCCAGCCTTCTTCAAATCCATACAGGAATCAGCCCCACCCTCCCCCACCAAACGCCATACTAAGATCTCAGTCATCGGCACCGGCAATGTCGGCATGGCCATTGCCCAGACCATCCTCACCCAAGACCTCTCCGACGAACTCGCCCTCGTTGATGTTAACCCCGACAAGCTCCGCGGTGAGATGCTTGACCTCCAGCACGCCGCCGCCTTCCTCCCTCGCACCAAGATCGTTGCCTCCGTTGACTACTCCGTCACCGCCGGGTCCGACCTCTGTATCGTCACCGCTGGGGCCCGTCAGATTGTTGGCGAATCTAGACTCAACCTGCTCCACCGCAACGTCAGTCTCTTCTCGAACATCATACCCCATCTCGCCAAATACTCCCCCGATACGATACTGATGATCGTGTCCAATCCCGTCGATGTCTTGACTTATGTGGCCTGGAAGCTGTCTGGGTTTCCTTCTAATCGAGTGATTGGATCCGGAACCAATCTCGATTCCTCTAGGTTTCGCTCCCTGATTGCTGATCATCTCGACGTCAACGCCCAAGACGTTCAGGTGGGAATTGGGGTTCTATTTTAACTATTTATTTCATTCATTGCTAGCCCAGATCCTCTGCTATTTCTGTGATGGAAATTCGAAAATCAAATCTTGAATGTTATGAGTTTCTGTTTCTAGGCATACATTGTTGGCGAACACGGAGATAGTTCGGTTGCTCTGTGGTCGAGCATAAGCGTTGGTGGGGTTCCTGTGTTGAGCTTCCTAGATAAGCAACAGATCCCCTACGAGAAGGAAACACTGGAGAATATCCACCAAGCAGTCATAGGCGGTGCATACGAGGTGATTCGTCTCAAGGGCTACACATCATGGGCGATTGGGTACTCTGCGGCTAGCCTCGCTCGAACCTTACTCAGGGACCAGAGGAGGATCCACCCTGTTTCAGTCCTTGCCAAGGGCTTTTATGGGATGGATGAAGGGGAAGTGTTCTTGAGCTTGCCTGCCCAGCTTGGTAGGGGTGGAGTCCTGGGTGTGGTTAACGTGCATTTGACGGATGAAGAAGCACAGCAGCTCCGTGACTCTGCTAAGACCATCTTAGAGTACCAGTGCCAACTTGGGCTCTAGAAGGGACGCCTCAAGCTTACCTTTTGATCTTCAATTTGTTAGTTTGGTTTCTGGGTTTCTTTTGTTATTGTTTTTATGGTCAGATTTTTTGGTGAAAATCCACTGGCACGCTCCATTCTAGCTTCCTTACCTTTAATATTTGTGTAAATTATCTGAGTAACAATGAAAAATCCCAGATTCATCTTTATCAATATGGATTGTTATTGCCATTACCAGTTATATATTCTGTCTACCACTAGTCTCTGTTAAACTTTTTAACTATTCTCAGTTTTCCTAGGAGTAGGCAATTAGGCCTCTAAGTAGTGTGAAACATCATTCTACTATGAAGAAACAATTGGTTTTGATCATAAAAATTAAAGTGAATCAGGTGGAAAAGAAAAGATTAATGAAGATGACAAGTATAACACAAGGAGAAGGGAAGAAAAAACCAGATTGATTTGTGAAATTCTATGATTCTGAATTAGGAATTCTCCTTCTGGTTTCATTAGTGAAGAAGGCTTATATACAAGAGTGGAAAGGATCGATCCTCTCCTCTGTTACAAGCTGAACCACTCACTATTAACTACAGTAAACCAACTAACTAACTAACTAAATACTACAACAAATCTTGAGCTGACTCAGCTAGTTTGTTACAACAGAATAACAATAACAGAGAGCATTACTCTCTAACATCCCCGTCAAAGGCAGCGGCAGAGCAGTGACGGTGAGTTTGGAAGCAAGTTGTTTGTGGCGAGCAGAGGAGAGAGGCTTTGTAACATCAGCCAGTTGATCGACAGTAGACACATACTGAACAGCCAGTTGTTTGCTGATCACTAGTTCCCGAACAAAATGAAAATCAATTGCGACATGCTTGATACGAGTATGCAATACCGGATTTGCTGCAAGATATGTATCACTGAGGTTGTCACACCAAAGGACAGGAATGGCTGAAAGAGATGCACAAAGCTTGGAGAGCAGGCCATGAAGCCAAGAATTTCAGAAGTTGCATGAGCAAGACCTCTGTACTCTGCTTCAGTACTTGAGCAAGCAACAGTGGCTTGCTTTTTGGAGCTCCAAGACACAAGATTGGGTCCAAGGTAGATGCCATATCCACATGTAGAGCGTCGGTCATCCACATTTCCTGCCCAGTCAGCATCAGAAAATGCTGTGAGGGTAGCACGATTGAAGGGACGAAGGAGAAGACCACTAGTGATAGTGTTCTTCAAGTAACGAAGAACTCTTTTGATTGCTGTCCAATGCTCAGTGGAAGGGCAATGCATAAACTGGCATAATTTGTTCACCGTAAAGGCAATGTCAGGTCTTGTTAGCGTGAGGTATTGTAGTGCACCAACCACACTTCGATACTCGGTACCATCAAGAAGAGGTGTCCCTGAAGACTTAGACAAGGAAGTCTTAGTGGCCATTGGTGAGGTAGAGGGCTTAGCTCCCAACATTTCTGTCTTTTGAAAAAGATCATGTATATACTTGCACTGAGAGAGATGTAGATTAGCACCAAGCTGATGAGCTTCAATTCCAAGAAAGTAGTGGAGAGGCCCTAGATCTTTAAGGGCAAATTCACTATTCAGCTGCTGAATGAGAGACATAATAGAGGCTGAGTTAGAGCCAGTAATCAGTATATCATCGACATATATCATAATCAGAATTGTTTGCCCATGGAGATGCTTGATAAACAGTGAAGCATCAGATTGAGAAGCTTTAAAATCCAATTTCAGCAAATAAGAACTCAATCGTTGAAACCAGACTCTTGGGGCTTGTTTTAACCCATATAGGGATTTTCAAAGTAAACATACATGATCTGGAAATGTAGGATCAATGAACCCTTTTGGTTGAGCCATGTAGACTGTTTCATCGAGAGTGCCATGTAGGAAGGCATTGTTGACATCTAACTGTCGGATAGGCCAGTTGTGCATCAAGGAGAGGGAGAGAACTATCCGTATAGTAGTGGGTTTGACAACCGGACTAAATGTCTCACCATAATCAAGCCCTTCTTGTTGAGTGAATCCTTGAGCTACGAGTCGTGCCTTGTACCTTTCAATGGAACCATTTGCATGTCGCTTGACTTTGTGAATCCATTTATAGCCCACAATATTCTTTTTGGAAGGAGGAGGACAGAGAACCCAAGTCCCATTTCGTATTAAGGTATTGTATTCCTCATTCATTGCATTTCACCATTGAGGATGTTTAAATGCTTGGGTAAAACACATAGGTTCATGAACATCTGTACTAACACTGCTGAGAGGGGCCAATGGAAGAGGGTGACGAGAAGAAAGTAAGGCTTTTGGTTTTTGAATACCACTCTTTGGGCGAGTTTGCATCGGATGAGAAGGTAATGGAAGTGTAGGGACTGAAACAGTGGTGGAAGGAGGTATAGAATCTGTAGAAGTTGTCGGAGGAAGTGGTTGTGGAACCAAGTTTGTGGGAGGAGAATTGAAATCAGATGATAAGGGGAAAGAGCTGAACGGGCAGGGGAAATAGGTGCAGCAGAACCAATAGGGAAAATAATTGGGGGTTGGGACAAAACATAGGAAGAAGGGGGGAGCAAAGAAGGTGAGGTATCAGGTAAAGGCATAGAGGAATAAGGATAAGAAGTCTCATCAAATACTACATGTCTAGAGACATATGTCTTACCAGTGGATGGGTCAAAACAATTGTAACCACGATGAGACGAGCTATAGCCAAGAAATATGCAAGGTCGAGAACGAAAGTCAAGCTTATGTTTATTATATGGACGGAGCAGTGGGTAGCTTACAACCAAAAGTACGGAGGATAGTATAATCAGGAGATCTATGAAATAATTTCTCAAAAGGAGAAGTATGTTGAAGAACAGGTGTGTGCATTCGGTTAATGAGAAATGTGGTAGTGAGGAACGTATCACACCAAAATTGAAGAGGTAGTGAAGCTTGGGCAAGTAAAGTAAGTCCAGTTTCTACTACATGCTGATGCTTTCTTTCGGCTGAACCATTTTGTTCACTAGTATGTGGACAAGAGAGGCGATGCAAAATGCCATTAACAGAAAAATAAGGATCTAGTTTAGCATACTCTAACCCACCATCAGTTTGAAGAATTTTAATTTTGCAACCAAGTAGATTTTCAACTTGAGTCTTGAAATGAATGAAAACAGAGGCAACATCAGATTTATTTGTAATGGGAAAAATCCATGTGAACTTGGTATAATCATCTAAAAAATGTACAAAATATCGAAAACCATTAGATGTTACAGAAGCAGGCCCCCAAATGTCTGAAAACACAAGATCAAGAGGTTGTTTACTGTAGTGTGAGGACCTTTTGAAAGGAAGTTTGTGAGATTTGCCAAGTTGACACGAAGAGCAAACTCTACTGATTGGAGGCTGACTGTGAAATGGAAGACGATGATGAGAAACAATGCTTCGAACCACCTTCTTTGCTGGATGTCCAAAGCGACTATGCCAGACAGACAACAGTACTCGTTCCCCAATGTGAACTGATTTGTACGAAGAAGAAGAGGAAGCAGATAGAAGCTGATAGAGCCCATTATGCATTTGACCTTGGAGAAGGATCTTCTTTGTGATAGAATCCTTGATGAAGAAATTATTGGAATGAAATTCACCGAAGACATCATTGTCTTTAGTCAATTGAGAAATAGACAATAAATTTTTGGAAACAAAAGGAACATGAAGCATATTATTGAGTGCTAAAGGATTTTGAGTAGTAGGAAGAAGAACAAAACCAGTGTGGTGAATAGACAAACCTGCGCCATTACCAACATGTAACTGATCGGTACCATGGTAAGCATCTTGAAGCTCAAGATTCGCTAGATCATAAGTAATGTGATGTGTTGCAGTAGAGTCTGAACACCAAGCTTGATTGGCAGCATAAAAGGGATTGTTATGTTGAACAAGAAGACCCTGTGGTGGAGATGGAGAACCAGAGCCTTGGTTGTCATATCGATACCAACAGGTAGCGGCGGAATGGTTTTCTTTCCCACAGATTTGACAAGTTAGCCAAGGTTGCTCTGAAGCATTCGAATGGAACTGAGCAGGAGATCGGTAACCAAGACTCTGATATGTTCCACCTTTGTTGAAAAAAGGACCACGGCCTCGACCTCGACCATGAGAGCCTAAATTTTGGTTAGATCGAGAACCAGAATTCTGAGAGAAGCCACCTCTGCTGAAGGAATTGTAACGATCAGAATTTGACCGATCTTTGTTGGATGAGCGGGCTTGAGATAGATTTGCAGATAATGGAGCATTATCAATTTGGGGAAGATTAGCTTCTGTAATTCGTAATTCCTTACTGTACAGATAACTTTATAGGTCATAAAGACGAATTGGATCATTGCGAGTGGAGATCGCCGTAACCAGTGACTCATATTCGGGACCCAATCCTCCAAGAATATAAAGAACAAGATCATCAGAAGAAATCGGCTGACCTGCACCTGCAAGATTGTCAGCAAGAGTCTTGATCTTTTGTAAGTATTCGTCCATAGAAAGATCTTTCTTCTTGATTGTCTGAAGCTGGAGATGAAATTGCATCAAACGAGCCTTGAATTGGAAAGAAAATTGCCGCTCAAGAGTTTGCCCGACATCTTCTGAGGAAGATAATCCAACAACATGAATAAGAATGGCCTCAGAAAGAGAAGACAAAAGCCAGCTTAAGAGAAGCTGATCTTGCTTTATCCAAGGAGCATATCGGGGCTGGTCGTTTTTGGAAAAGAAAAAGAGCCATCGACATAGCTGAGGAGATCGTGACTTCGCAGCAATGGCAGAAATTGGGACTTCCATAGCAGATAATTGTGTCCATCAAGTTTAATTGACAGGAAATGCTGAAAATTTGAAGGAGATGTGGAAGGTGGTTGTCCAGACATGGTGTCTGAGGAAGACGGTTGCCCAGAAGTGGCATCTGATACCATGTGAAATTCTATAATTCTGAATTAGGAATTCTCCTTCTGATTTCATTAGTGAAGAAGGCTTATATACAAGAGTGGAAAGGATCGATCCTCTCCTCTGTTACAAGCTGTTAACCACTCACTATTAACTACAGTTAACCAACTAACTAACTAAACACTACAACAAATCTTGAGCTGACTCAGCTAGTTTGTTACAACAGAATAACAGAGAGCTTTACTCTCTAAAATGATTCTCATAGAAAACATGTTTTCCAGATGAAAATGAGGAGGAAAAGAGTGAAATGCTATGCTTTGGAATAGATGATGATTGTCCCTCAATTAAAATGGTTTGGGGGTTTTATTCTTTACAATCCCAATATTAGTTGGAGATGTCTAATAATGCAATCTTGAACCACTGAGGCTGGGTGGCCATGAATTTTAGGGTAAAAAATATTTAGTTCAACTTTGGCAAGAATTAATGAAAATTAATTGGAGATTTGTTCAGGTGGATTGATGACTCTATTTTCTCTAACCGAATTTTGCTTCAGGTTTTATGGATTCTTATGGTTTTTATGTCTTCTGGGTTCTGGATATGGGTGCAATGGCTTATCTAATAGTCCTCCAGTTTCCCTTTGAAATTTGACTGCATAATCTCGAATTACCAATTGCTTGGCCGTTAATTCTCCACAGAATGAGAAAAAGAGGGGCAGGGTCGGTGGCAGAAGCAGGGTCAGGTAGCACGTTGAGATTGGGATGAGCCTCTTCCACAAGAGGGAAGTTGAGATCGAGGAGTGGGTCTCGAACTCGAATAGGTGGCTTTATTTGTTTTGTATTTTCTCATTGATGAGTTGCTGTTTTAGCAATTGGATTTAAATCTAGTGAATTTATTATTTTTACTTTGTTTCCTATAATAAATTCAGTCAAATAGCTCCATGTATGTTCATGCATCCTCGTGTATGCCATGCACGTTTATATTACTCTGATCACTACTGTGCACTTTCTCGGAGACTTTAGATTTTCAAATATTTGTCCTGGTAAATGGCAAATGGTAAAGTAGAGAGTTGAAACTTGACAAGTGAACAGAGGATCTGTGTGTTTATCTGACCATAAAATATGGACCCAGTATACTACACTTGGCAGCAGGTGGTATTTGAACTGGGTGTGTGGAAGGGTTTTTACCATGGGCATGGAGGAGCGATGCTCTGCAAAAGACATTTTTGGTATTCATAGTCGAAGAGGGGAGAATAGAAAAGCAACAGGAAGCAGTAGCACAATGAGAACAGCCTGATTGAGAAAGAATGTTATGCATAATCTACCACATAGGGAAAGAAAAAAAACTAAAGATTAAGGTCTGGGGACAGAATTTTTCTGTCCAGGAGTGTAGCCCACCAACCAGCACGTGAGCAAATGAGAGTGCACGGGAAAGCTCCAACAGGGAAGGGATTTGTATCTTTCATTGGGACCGGGTGATCATTTCACCCCCTCCTGAGTCTGGCTGCAAGTACCACACTCCGGACAGTCTTTTTCCCCTAAGATCTAATATCAAGTCTTCAGAAACACACCTCAAATTAGCTTCCCTACCAATACAATCCATTAAAGCTATATTTGTTCTACATAGGTAATGCAAACTACAGTGCCTCAACTCATAATAAAAGTGATATAAATCAAACAAATAACCAAATAGTCTCCAATCTCGTTCATGAAACGAGTCTCTGAATTTAGTATTCAAATAGATGGCCCCCAAACCATCAACAGAACCACGGTTTGAGAGAGATTAATTGAACTGTTGCTTCAATTCGAAAGTGAGATGGATCCCCTTCAACTGTGCTTCAAGGGCGCTGCCACATTTTCCTTTCCCTGATCTTGCTTGGATCTGTGGTGAAACTGATAACCACAAAATAACACACCAACTGGATGCACCAGAAGGTAGAAGAGTAGCATAAGAAACTATTTAAGCTCAAGTAATGCAGTCATATTTCTTCAACAACCTAAACCATTCAGAGGGGTATTGCTGGATTGGATTAATAGTCACGTTTTGTATCCTATAATGTAGTGTCTTGGTTCCATCAGAGGATGAATAGCAGAAAGTTCCTTGTACCTTTTTTTTTAGCAGAAAGTTCCTTGTACCTTTTTTTTTTTTTTTTTTTTTTTTTAAGTGGGTGTGGCAGAATTACCTGTTTAACTAGGTCTTTGGTGGATGATGCATTAAGAAACTCAGTGCCAATGCAAGGGGTGTGGCAGCTCATAGAACCATTCTCGTATGGTGCTTGATCCACATGGAATCCACTTGTTCTCTTTCTTCTTATAATAGATTTTCACATTGAATGGACTTCATGTGGAAATCAGGCATTGTACGAGAATAGTTCTCATACGAGGACCTGATCCAAACTCCAATTGATACTCTCCTAGTGGATGGGCATGCCACAATGATTTTTGTTTCTTATTAAGCACAGGGCAGTAGGGATGTCAATTCCAAGTTTGCACTGGCAATTCCAACCGAGAAAACCTAAGAGCGGCCCGGCCCGTTTGTTAAACATGCTGGGCTCAACCCTAGTTGGTAGGATGTTGTGCAAACATTTACCCATAAAGTGAATTTTGGATGGCCCAAGAGAAACAAGAACATTGGAATGGGCCGTATTGGCCAATTCTGATTCTGGGCCGTTCCAGATCTGCCAATCCATGCGTGGATTCTAGGGCTTAGGGTATCACTCTGAAATACCAGTTCACGATAAGCCTGGTTAGCGGACACTGGACAGGTTCCCCCCGCGCCCCCCCGCCCCCCCCACCCCCCGCGCTCCTCCCACCCTTCTCCCCACCCCTAAACACCAAAATTTAAAATAATAATAAAAAAAAAACCCTCTCGAAATTGTTCAGATTAACTTATCTAGGGAGATGTGGCTTCCTTTTTTTTTTTTTTTTTTTTAAGGGGGGGTGTTGGTGAGAGATTCACGCAAGGGAGATTCATTTCATTGAATTTGTTTTTCAGGGATTGAGGGTGTTTTGATTTTTTCAGCTGGGCAATTATGCCCATCTCATTGTATTTAATGCAGGTCGTGCTGATGTAGAGAAGATCTCGGAGGAATTAAGGGATCGTCTAAATTTACAAAAGTCATGATCAAGCTGGAATGGGTCATAAGTTCACAACTTTTGATTTGAGTGGAGTCATGGGAGCTGTGACCCCAATTCTAGAATGGCAACTAGTGCTCTACAGACGATTGATGGCTAGACTAGAGTGCGAGCTTACAAGTTTCCTATTTTTACATAAGGAACAATATTTTTCCCTTTCCTTCATAATCTGACCTACTTATTAATAGGCCGTTTGAAATTCAATAAAGGCATCTTGAAGTTTATAAAGAAAATTCGTTTATTGCTCTTCTACCTCCTTGTTGGAATTAGGGTTTTCTTCATCTTATGGATTCGAAGGTTTGTTAGTATAAGAACGAGATCTAACCCCATGTTTTTGACTACGTCATGTGCACATGCACAACCAGCATGAAATCTTTTACCTTATTTTTTGTTCAAGGACAAAAGTATAGATTAGGGTTGGCAATATGTATTAACTCGGAGTAGGGTTGAACAGTGAAATGGGACCCCTGTAACCCCAAGGGAGTAATTGAGTTGGCAAGAGACCTTTGCCTTAGGAAGCATATGGTTCTAAGTTCGACTTCTATTACGTCATTTGGACTATTCACATGGGGTGTTCAATATTTTTCACTACTTTTAGTGAAAGTTGAATGGTTCTCATTCAATCTTAGTATGATCCAATCTATATGATTATAGGGTCAATATGAGCCCACGGAACTAGTCAGACCAAAACCTTGGGTAATTGTCATTAGGAAAAAAAAAAAATCCGTACAACTGACCAAAATGAGACACATGGGGTAGCGCTTAGCGAAGGGATCTGGTTTCACCCTGAAGTATACAGCTGAGAGCTCCAAAACTAAGATGATTGGATCAATCTAATTACTCTCAATTTGGTTACTCTACCGACATGAGAAGGTGGGCCCCAAATTTTCCATCTAAGGTCTTGCACCTTTTCATTAAGAAGAGACCAAAAACAGGTGTCTCTAAGGAAGAAGCATTCATACTTAGTCAAGAATGAGAAAGGAAAAGGCAAATTTACTGCTGGTGCTATGAGTGGCTATGGTTGTTCCATTCTCAAGTTGTTTTCATAACCCAAAAAGAAATTTTTGTTTTTCTTAAGAAGTTTTAAGCCCACAAGTCACGGGGCAAGTTGTGTACCTAAGAGTGAGACAAACCTGCTGGTTATCTCTCCATTTGGCTTTGTGTAGGATATGCATACCTAAGTGGAAGAGTTTTGTTCTTGGCTTCGAAGACTCTATAGACCCATGAGCTCCTTATTGGCTCCCTGCCCAAGTTGATTCCCGCATTTGACCTAAGCTTTGCCCTCACCAATCAGTTACCTCACCTTGTGTTCATGGTACTAGTAGCTAAATATCAATTAGATATCCAATATGGGCTTCCACACTAGCCAATGAAATGATCTGACTAACTCTTCTTAAACCTGAAGAAGATAACCTTTATAATCCTTCACTACTCCCTATTGGGGCAATAGTAGTACAAGAAAAAATCTCTTCAGAAACAAAAGGAATACCTTGTCTTATTAAAGATATTTGCAGAACAGATATTCCAAGGGGCTGAAAGCTTCTAAGAATAGAAATGGGAAGTGCATCCTATGTGGGTTGAGAGGAGTAATGACCCAGTGAGATGATTCATGATTATGTCATTGACTTGAGCTTTGTCCTCACCAATTAGTTAGATCATCTTCAGTTCATAGTCCTTGTAGCTAAGTATCAACTATACCCATTCAGCGGAACAGGTTTTTTGTATAAGAATTATTATTGTACGATCTTTATGTATTAAGTTTATCTCGAATTCTTGACCCGTTTTGAAAATTGATCCACTCTTATATATTTTGGTGGTGATTCGAATGGAAAATTTTCTGAGATTTGTGATGGAAGCAGAGGTGTTGGTCGACCTGCGACTTGGAGTATATAATGTATTGTTGTCTTATTGAGAAAGTCATTGTATTTTGGGGGTTTATTGAGCTAGGGTTTTAGGGCGAGTTTTTTCGCCGCTGCTTGGGTGTAATCTCTCTTCTGCATAGCGAAACATCTTCTTCTTCGCCCGAGAACGTAGCACACTACACTGGTGTGTGAACCTCGTTAAATCTCTGTGTCGTATGGATCTTTTATCTATTTATTTTCGTATTTCTTGGTGTTTGATCTAACATTATCCATACAGAGGAAATCACATAAGAAAAAGCCCTGTGACGATAACCATGTGTGAATCGTACAAAAAAATGGTTCTGATACGAGAACCTGATTGACCCTCAACTATCCAAAGTAGGCTATCACGTACACTAGCAAGTCAAATTAAATTATCTGATCTACTCTTACGTAACCTTTGAAGCTGAATGCAAGGAGATTTTGTAAGAAATAAATACATAGGATTGCATCATGTTGAATTATTGAACAATGTAAATAAACAATAAATCGCACATACTTGGATCCATAGCGCTTGACGAGGATTTATCCACAACCGTTTTCTCTTGTCTCTTCTTTTGTTGGTCTTGTCTATTCCTTTCTTTCTACAATTGTGGGCTTTTCAACTAATGGATATTAAGACTATGATATAATCTAGGAATATGACCAACTCTAAAATACAGACCAACTAATGTGTCTTTCATAATGGACTTAGTTGTTAATGTATTCATACATAATAAGACATATTTTACATAATATAGAACAAGTACAATGAAGCCACTACCCACTAATTAAGAAGACCATCACTCATAGGGCTTCATTCAACCATGTCACCCGTCAACACCCATTCAACTAGTCTATACACATACAATAAATGCTAGGTCGAGTATAAGAAAACCATACAAATTCAATTCCACATTCCATGACTAATTTGTTTAGTGGCAGATCATCAGTAGACTTAATGGTTCTATTCTACTTTAAAAAGATCATAATACGTATCAATTTAGTTGAGGACACAAACCAAGACATACTCATGCCATTACACAATTTCCAAACATCTCAAGTCCAATCACTGGAGACCAAAACGCCATTAATGAACCACTTGTTTCTGAGTTGGGATAACATGTCAAGACTGTGAGCCAAGCCAAACTGAAAATGGATGTAACAAAGGGCATCCCATCCATTTCATGAGAAAAGAAAGAAAGAAAAAAAAAGGGGGGCTATCTAAAATCATAGTCAACACAAAACGATAGCTCTCACTAAAACGCAAGGTTAACTTTGGTGACTTATAATGAACCAACAATGGTTTAAGATTGTAGAATGTAGACATGTTTGGCTAGGAATGTTAGGCTCTCTCTCTCTCTCTCTCTCTCTCTCTCTCTCTCAACCCTCTCTCAATCAATCACAATGAATCAATTAATTGAAAGAGGTCAAGAATCCAGAAGGAATCTATATTATAATGGAATATGTGAAGGAAGTTCACGAGGGGCGGTGGGGCTTGGAAGGGTGCGGAGGGAGGGAGGGGGAGAGAGTATAATTCCAACCAGATTCCACATCACTGTTTCTTGATCCACTTGCGGTACCCTTCTCTTACATGTCTCCCTCATGAAAGGGTGCAGCTTGGAGGGTTGTGATTCACTGGTCTAAGGAAGCTAATAAGAAGGGCCCTTTGTTTGAGAATTGGCATCATGATATTACAACCCAGAATTGGCTGGATTGACCTAGTTAACTCGGAATAGTTCCGGGTCATGTCGATTATCCCCAGCAATTCAACGTATGTTAAACAGCCCGAGTCCGGCCAATTCCAAGACGATTCAACACTGAATGAACCAGCTATGTAGCACCGTGTGCACCCTTGTGAATCGAAACTTCCGATTGCTATGTGCTAAAAATCAAATCTTTGATTCGTTGATATTTTATTATCATTGCTGTTAAATTAATTAATCATGAAGATGTCCTTCTATCCTCAACTCCAGTTCACCCTATCTCTTTTCTCCGTGGTTTTACAGCATGGTATCGGGTTGGGTATCGGTCATCTTCAATATCAATACGATATAATATTAATCGTCTTGTATTAAACCTCTAAATTTTCTGAAAAATCAGAATTTTGGAATGTTTTTATCTAAGGATGTCAATCAGTCAGGCCGGACCAGTTTCGATCAGATCTAATGGGACTTTTCCACTTTAGAAGATCACATTGTGATCAGCCTATTTTAGTAATCAGGCCTTAAATCGGCCCTCATAGGTTAGGCATGATATCATTTATAAACATAGGTCGATTACCTATCTTTAATCGGATTACCAAAACTGGGCTAAAAGGACCTTAAACAGGCCTAAAACAGGATCATGAGACTTATATCGCTAAATGGCTCTAATCGGACTATAAACGGGTTTTAAACATGTCAAATTGAATAAACAGGTTCCTAAACATGTCGGATCATTAATTGATTGATCCCTACAGATAGTCCATCAGGTTGTACTCTTGCACAAAAAATGACCGTTCATAATTATATTGAGCTCGAGTTCGGCATCTTTATTAAATGGGCCATATTGGTTTCGAGCTTGATCGATTAAATTCGATTGGACTTGTCAGTGTAGGCTTGGAATTGACACCCCTAATTTTACCCCTAGACCGTACCATGGTATTGGGATCATGAACAAGCCCGAAGAGGATAGGATCCACTGGTAGTATGATCACCAAGTCATACTAGTCAGCTTTCAACACCTGTCGCATCTTCTGCCATTGCAAAGATGAAAAGGGGTATGTTTAGAAACAAAAAGGGCAAGTGTTGGATATTGACTCATACGATACAGGTGATCTTACGAACAACTGATCCATTTTCGAGGTAAACAACATAGGGAAGCTCCAAAACCCAGCCCGGCCCCACCGACGAGAGCAAACTCCAAAGGCCAAACCACATAAGGAAACAACATAGGAGAATAAGGATCCCTCCATAGGCGGTTAGAAAATAACTAGTGATGAACAGAATAAACAGCTGATCAATCAATACAGTACACAGAAAACTTCAAATCTTCTCTCTGATCTACTTGCGGTGCTGCCATGTGGCACTAGGTGACCAAATCTAATGAAGGTGTCACCACAGAAATTTAATTTTATATTCCTAATTATCTCCATCTATAAAACCCGGACCAACCTCCATGAACATTTAATATCCCATATACACCTACTTGGGCACTTGGAACTTTCTGTACTGTACTTGAGATCATCATGGCTTCCAAGGTTGCATCAACTGCCCTTCTCCTTATGCTCAACATTCTTTTCTTCTCTTTGGTCTCCTCTACCCATTGCCCACCACCACCAAAACCAGAGCCTGCTTGCCCACCACCACCAAAACCAGAGCCTGCTTGCCCACCACCACCACCACCACCAAAACCAGCTTGCCCACCACCACCACCACCAAAACCGGAGCCTGCTTGCCCACCACCACCACCACCACCACCAAAGGCTACTTGCAGAACTTGCCAACCATCACCACCAGCTGCACCTGGTACTGGTGGTACTGGAAGTTGCCCTATGGACACCCTAAAGTTGGGTGTTTGTGCCAACGTGCTGCAGAGCTTGCTCAACATAAATCTGGGAACCCCAACCTCATCATCTTGCTGCAGTCTCATCCAGAATCTGGTTGATCTTGATGCCGCTGTTTGCCTTTGCACTGCCATCAAAGCCAATGTCTTGGGCATTAGCCTCAACATCCCTATCTCCTTGAGCTTGCTCTTGAATTATTGTGGAAAGAATGTCCCATCTGGCTACCAGTGCTCTTAGGCCTGTGTGCCACCTTATGATGCCCATATGCTCTTGCTTTCTTTCTCCCCCCCACCCCTCTCTTTTTCGGCCATTCTATTCTTCTCTTCCTGTGTTAGGTATTTGAAGTGGTTATGATATGATTTGAGGACTTCTTGTTCCTCATTTAATGGTGTTGTATGTTCTTCTAGGTTCCGTTTGATAATGTTTATGTCGTTTCCGTTTCAAGAAATGGCAGAAACATAAATTTCAGTTTTTAGAAACAGAAACGGAATTGAAGGTGTTTGATAAGTCATGTTTCTGGAAGTCGATAGTAACCAACGAAAGAATAGCCACGAGTCGTTTTCAGAAACGGCTATTTCTGAAAACAAGTGAAACGAAATAGTTTTATCAAATGCTTTTTATTCCGTTTCTGCCGTTTCTGTAGAAACGTATTTCTTGAAACATTGTCAATCGGGTTCCTAGAGCTTCATTAATCCCCTTATAATGATAATTAGGGGTTTATGTTATGCTGTAACGAGTAAACTTTTATTAACTCTCTTATTAATAAAAGCAGCTTTCTAGTTAATTGATTTGGCCTTGCTTCTTATTGATTCATGGTGGCTTTGTGTCAGAGAACTATGACTGTTCATGATTTTTTCTTCTTCATAGATCGATCCTTCTTACATTACTGTCAAATCCATCCCCAATAATCAAAGAAGCCTCCAAGGCAAGAGCTAACAAACAAAAAGAATGGAGGTGGGATACAACCTCACATGGTCATTAACATAGGTAGAGAATAGTCCAAAAAAAAAATCGCCGTGGTGGGACAGTCACCAAGGATTAGACCAATCCGATTGCGCACCTAATGCTCCACAAGATAGGCATTCCTACTGGTTTTAGGGCCTTTATTTGGACATTGAAACAAGACCAGTAACTGCAATTCGTTGGGTTCATTTGCATTAATCTTAGTCATTCACTCTTAAGCCCATACATGATGCATGTGGTCTTTTCATTTGGGTTTGGTACTTGTCTGTCACTCTCTCAGGCATTCAGTGCAAAGTTACACTAATAATTTGGATAGCTTTTGAAGTGAAAAACATAAATTGCAGAAAGGGAATGGGTGGGCAATGTTTTCATCCTGTGGTTCATCTTATAACTGGATTAATTATCACAGATTTGCCCTGCCTAGTCCCTTATAGCTGCAAATAAATCGTGTTGAAACCTCTATAGGTGTATTTAGAACATAATTATTTATTCATTTTTTTTCCTTGAGAGAAAAATGGACGAAACATGAATATGGAAGAAAGGTGACAGCAAAGAGCGAATCTTATGGATGGACTCCAAGAGAACACCAAAAAAACAAAAGCCCCAAACAATTAACCTTTTACTGATTGCCTTTTGTCTTATTTCTAAAATTTCTTTTAAATTAGAGATAAAAGAGGGTTTTCAAAATTTTAATTTTGAGAAAGGGATAGGAATGCTAGCGGATTACATTGGAATTAGGAATGCTAGCAAGGTTTTAACTGTAGGATTTAGTCATCTTAAATAAAACCGTTGGATGAAGGGAAAAAATCCAAACCTTCACTGCACCGCTGCTACACCTTTTCTCTACCCCTACTACTATCCTGAGTTGCCGGAGTCTTAGGGACCTCTAGTTTCTCTCCCGCGCCTTCTTCTCCCCACAGCCCCTTCATCTCGATCCCTACCCCATTGTTGTTGCTTTCTCTCTCTCTCATCAAGCAAGTTTCTCCCTGCAGTCCCTTCATCTCGATCCCTACTACATTGCTGCTCCTTTCTCTCTCTCTCTCTCTCTCTCTCTCTCTTTAAGCTTCCTTCTATCTTGCGGTTTCTATTTTCTAAATTGTTCTAGATCTGATTTGCTTAGTTTAAATAGTAGTTTGTTAGACATGATTTTGCCCTAATAAACTCCAATATCATATTCCGATTCAAGTTCTTATTCAATTTCAATTTCCTATTTAATGTTTTCTGCCAAATATGTGGAAAATAATCTTCTTGGCTATCAGATCCAGCCATGATAGACCTAAAGGCGTAACCCAGTGACAATATTTCTTGGGCTTCTTCGCTATTCTCTCGACGGGATTGCACTTCACTCTGTATCTACCATTAATGGAGATGATTTACAAGAAGATGGTTCAGGGTTACGAGATGGTGATTGAAATACAGTTCATCAATGCAGCGGTTGCGACGGTGTTAGCTTCGGTTCGGATGGCGTTAGACAGAGGGTTTAGAGAGACGAAGAAGGAGAGTAAGAGGAGGTTTGATTGTGTTTGTGGGTTTTGTTCTTATGTGTGTGGCGAGTAGAAAAATGGTGGAGGAGGGGGGAGAGAAGGGGGAGAAGAAGGGGGACTAGAATTTGTGGAAGGGAGCAGAGCCAGAGGGGGAGAAGAAGGGGGACTAGAATTTATGGAAGTGAGTGGAGCCGGAGGGGAGAATAAGGGGGACTGCAATTTCTGGAAGGGAGCGGAGCCGGAGGAGAGAAGAAGGGAAGCTGTAGAGTGGCAGTGGTGGGCAAGTTATGTAAGACAATGAGTTCAAATGGATGAGATAGTTTTTATTTCATCTAAAGGTCAATAAACGCTAGCATTCCTAATTCCAATGTAACCCACTAGTATTCCCACCTTTTTCCCTTTTATTTTATAAGTGATTTTTCATTATTTTATTTTCAAGAATTTTAATTGTCTCGAGTATGTGAAATGCATGATATGTACTACTTATTGCCACCTTAAGGAATATCAATAAGAAAATCTCTTGTATGCTATGACGAGCTGCTAAAAAATTCACTAAACGTAAGATTTCTTCCAAAGCCATTCTATGCCTTTTTCTTTGCTCGACTAGAAGCTATTTCCCTAAAAAGGCAATCAATTAAATTGTATAACTTGAAAAGAACAAGAAAATCAATTATACCATTTCAAGTATTAATGAGACAAATTCATTGTTTAACTGGTCAATGTAATTTGTTCTATCCATCCTAAGCATTTAACAAAATAATTTGCTGCACGTAACAACAAAATGGAGAGATAGAACCCATCAATTGAGTAAGAAATGGGGGCTGGTTTTGTCAAGACTAGGAAATGCTAGCTGGTTTCGTGGACCTCTCTTTCTCTTTCTCTCTCTCTCTCCAATTTGAATCGTTATGGCAGCTAGAGAGATGTCATATCTAGCTGCCATAACAATTCAAATGAACAGAAGGGGGCAAATCCCAAAACGAAGCAATCCACTTTTTTATTCCGCTCTCTTTGCAAAGGGTCAATAAACGAGAGAGCCTTCTACCACATTTCAAAACTGATAAATAAAGGAGCATATGTGCTGATATGTACGCAAAGAGTACAGATCTTTAATATTATATATCTTTGATTGCTTAACCATATACATCACGTGCTTTCATTGTCACTGTACGTTGTTATCATAGTCACAATCACTAGTTAGTGTCATTTCTGTACATTTGAGTAGTATTCGCACTGAAAAACTCTTTCTTGAAATCTCATAAGATCATAGGGATTCTGTCATTTGATATTTCTAATAAGAGATAAGAAGTGAAAGAGAGAAGCATTACTAATTGTCTCCGGTTTAATTAAACAAGAGAAAATTCAGAAAAAAAATTTCACACACCTCTGTGAAGTGTGTAGATTTAAATTACACAATCAACATGACAAACAATTGAACATGAATTTTTTTTTTTTGCTAGCAATCAAAGAAATAATTACATTAAAGAATAAGATGTACATGATTAACATCTAGTGATAAATGTCATCAGCCTGTTTAGCACGATTAAAGACTGGTACCAACTGACCATTTATAAATAAGATCATGCCTAACACATGAGGATTAATTACTTATACGAGATGATCACAGAGTAAGGTAATAGGGAAATCCGATTAGGCCTTACCGAAACCAGCCTAACTCGACCGATTAACACCCATAGACATAGATCCATGGGGGCTCCTTATTGGCTCTCTGCCCAAGTTGATTCCAGCTGGTGCCAGGTTTGTGGTCTACGGATCAACTCCTGTCACATGCCAATGTAAACTTTATGGCTCTAAGTCTCCTTTAAAAAGATCATAGAATAATTACATATATAAATTAAGATGACTTACCCATTACACAATTTCCAAATATCTCAAAGACCAATCACAGGATCCCCAAAAGCCAAGGCCATCCAATGCCCGAAGGCCAAGGCCAAATTGAAGAGGACGTAAGTCGTAAGAGGAAAATCAGGGCATTCAATTAATCCATTTATGAGAAGAGTAAAGGAAAAAAGGGGCTATAAAAGCTTAGTCGACACAAAACGATAGCTAACTAAAAGTTTAAAACTTGGACATGTAAGGCAGGGTTGACTTATGATGAATTGTAATGAACCAACAAAATATGGTTTTAGATTGTAGAATTTAGACTTGATTAGCTAAGAAATAGTGGACTATTTATGGTTGGAAAGTACCCCTTCGCGTTTTCTTTCACTCTCATGGTCTCACACTCACTCCTCTCGCAATCAATCCCAATGAAATCAATTTTAAAGGAATGAATCTAAATGGATACTTACTAAGTACGGGAAGGAAGTTCAGCGGCCGGGGAGTGTGGAGAGCAGAGCCTTAATTGTCAAATAATACAGCTGCAGTAGGCGCGTAGGTCCCCTCCAAAACTACATGTTTCTTGAATGTACTGTTTGTTCCAATGGGCGGCCATGGCCCCTCGGCCCTAGATTGCATGTCTTCTTTCCCCCTCTGGCCTAGTTCTTCTACTAGGCAATGCTACGTAGCTCATCAATTAATTATCCATTTTCGCAGGTAGAAATTAGAGAGTATTCATCTCTGAGCATATTACACATCACTGGTTCTTGATCCACTTGCAATACTCTTTCTTTTATGAAACGGTGCAACCCATGGTTTCAAGTATCAGTATCAACATCGTATTGATCGTATTATATTGATATCGGTTAAGACTAATACTGATATCTGATCGATCTGAATTGATTATCCATATCGATTTGAATATAATTTTTTTTTTTTTTTTTAAAACAATGACAAAAGTAATTGATACACAGCAATCTGATCCAATTTGAATGGGTATGGGATTGGTATCTTCTGTAGATACCTAAATCCAAGGTGCAATCTGTTAAAAAAAAAAGAAAGAAAAAAAACTGTTCACTTTGAGTCACTTCCATAGGGAAGCCACTAAGAATGGTACTTTATTTGACATTGGCTGGATTGATAGTTAACTCGGAATCGTTCTTGATCATTCGGACTAAACCCAATTTAACGTATACTAAGTCCCATCAAGTTATGTCTAATCCGGACAATTCCGACCTATGACGATTTGACTCAAAATTGAATCGGACCCATATCTAAGGAAATCGATCCATTTACGTGAATTCTGGGTTTCAAAACCTTCATTGGCATGGACCCAGCAGCTGTGCAGCACCGCGTGGACCCTTGTGAATCGGAACTTCCCAATTTTTTT
Organism: Macadamia integrifolia; assembly: GCF_013358625.1. Taxonomy (NCBI): domain Eukaryota; kingdom Viridiplantae; phylum Streptophyta; class Magnoliopsida; order Proteales; family Proteaceae; genus Macadamia; species Macadamia integrifolia. The sequence continues at coordinate 30,443,536 of NC_056562.1, forward strand.
GGAACTTTAGATTATTAGGTGTTGAATCAAATCGTTCGGTCTTCGATACTTTATTATCGATCGTTTCCTGTAAAATTAGTTATGAATATGTCCTTTCATAGAGTGTGATGGAGTCAATACCCATTTGTTCGGTACGATGTTTTGTATTCTGTCATAGGTATATATATATATATATATATCTAGAAAGTATTGGTGTAGGCTTTTCAAATGGCTGTCTTACAATCTTGTAGATATATTCATCAAGCCGGTCACTTAAGAGGAATTCTAGTCCTAATTAGATTTGGTTAATATTATCATTGTTGAAGATGAAGGATTTATCAAATGAGTGTGGGTTTGTACCTCTATGGAGGTTCGGGTATGAAGACATTTACATATTATATTTATAGAAGACTTGACAGAATTCAAACTAAGGTGATGATTGTTGGGGTATAATGTCTTGTATCCTATCACAGTTTAATATAGGGAGTGGTTCATCCCCCCTCCCCACCAAAAAAAAATAACGGCGAATCTTGTGTGGACTTGGTTAATATTACTTAGTGTTCCCGTACTTATCGTCTCCATTGATTTAGTGCAGAGTCTCGGATCAGGTATCTGTTACCTTCAAATTTGATATCATATCAATATGAATCGGCCATATCAGATAAGTCTGCCCCTTGTTTTTCTTAAAAATCGGATTTTTGAACTGTTTGACCTTGATTCACATTGTTTGCATCAATACAAAATTGACATGATATCAAAATCGATGATTAGCAATACTGGACGATCTGATACCGATACCTCAAACCATAATCCTTTCCCGTGGCTCAAAATTACATCATTACAATTTATGGAGATTAAAAAAGTTCCATGTTAGATTTTAATTAGAACTATAAAACCAAGACATAATACCATAGGCTTGAAAACATGATCCACCTTCTAGTGGAATGTATAAAATGGAGAGATTCAGTTAAAAACTGACCAGATAGTTGTCTCAAACTGATCATTTATTTTTAAATTCCATTTTGCCGACAATTAGCAAAATAAATAAAAAAAATTCAAAGCCCAATCTTGTTTTTTTGGGTAAATTCAACGCCCAATCCACACAAGGAAACAACATAAGACGATAAGGATCCATCCATAGTCGAAAATAAAATCACTAGTGATGAACAGATTAAACTGCTAATCAATTTAGAAAATCTTCTCTGTGATCTAATCAGGGCCCTACATGGCATCCACAAATTAAAATGTATTTTTATATTCCAAATCTCCATCTATAAAACCCAGGCCAAACCCCATGAAAATTCTCATCACAGGAAACAAGAGTCCCTAACTCCTTTTTAGTGTCATATCCCTTATAGACCTACTTGGGCACTTGAACCTTCTGTAGTGTATTACTTGAGATCATCATGGCTTCCAAGGTTGCTGCATCAACTGCCCTTCTCCTTATGCTCAATATCCTTTTCTTCACTTTGGTCTCCTCTACCTATTGCCCACCACCACCAAAGACTAAGCCTACTTGCGGAACTTGCCAACCATCACCCCCCAAGTCACCTACGCCCACTACCCCATCACCAAAGTCACCTACGCCAAGCACTGGTGGTAAGGGAAGTTGCCCTATAGACACCCTAAAGTTGGGTGCTTGTGCCAATGTGCTGCAGAGCTTGCTCAACATAAATTTGGGAACCCCAACCTCGACCTCTTGCTGCAGTCTCATCCAGAATCTGGTTAATCTTGATGCTGCTGTTTGCCTTTGCACTGCCATCAAAGCCAATGTCTTGGGCATTAACCTTAACGTCCCTGTATCCTTGAGCTTGCTCTTGAATTATTGTGGAAAGAAGGTCCCATCTGGCTACCAGTGCTCTTAGGCCTGTGTGCCACCTTAGTATAGCTATGCTCTCCATTTCTTTTCCTTTTTTTTTTTTTTTTTGACACTTTTGTCCCTTCTATACCTCTCTTGCTGAGTTAATTAGGACTTTGGATTGGTTATGATATGATTTGAGGACTTCTTGTTCTTCATTTAATCGTGTTGTATGTTCCTCTAGAGCTTCACTAGTCCCCTCGTAATGATAATAATTAACTTGTGCTGTAACAAGTAACAACTTATGCTCTTATTAATAAAAACAGCTTCTTAGTTGATTGATTTGTCTTGCTTCTTATTGTTACATGATTTATTTTATTTTTTTATAGATAGATCATTTTATTGCAAAGAGAGAAAAGAAAGGAAGCCTTACACTCTCAAGGCCAAGCCCCAAGAATCAAAGAACCTTCAAGACAAAAGCTAAGAAACAAAAAGAGTGGGAGTGGGGGTGGGGGGTGGGGGGTGGGGATACAACAACCTCACACCCTCAACAATACATGAGGAGAGAATAGTGCAAAAGAATAACCACATGCTCCACAAGAAAGGTTTCCTAGCTAGCTACTGGTTTTAGGGCTTTTGACATTGAAACCCCACACGTAATGTGATCTTTTCAATTCCGGTCTGGTATTCGTCTCCCAAGCATTTAGTGGGAACTTATATTAATAATTTGGATAGCTTTTGAAGTGACCAACATAAATTGCAGAAAGGGAATGGGTGGCAATTATGTGTCAAATAAAGATGCAGGGATTTCGTCCCGGTGGTTCATCTTATAACTGGATTCATTATCACTTAAAAAAAAAAAAAAAAAAAAAAAAGAAAGAGATGATTAGTTAGCTAACTTTCTTTTGATTGCCCATTATCTTATTCTCAAAGTTTCTTTAAGTTAAGAATAAAAAATTAATTTTATTTTCAAGAATTATCATTGTCTCGTACACGTACATTTTGAATATGCAAATGAAATTCAGGACATATACTGATTATTGGCACTTTAAGGAACGTCACTAAGAAAATCCCTTATGTATCTATGACAAGCTACACAATAATTCATCAAACATAAGATTTCTTCCAAGGCCATTCTATGCCTTTCTCTTTTGCTTAATGAAAAGCTATTTCCTTCAAGTCAATCAGTTAAATTGTGTAGATTTAAAAGAACAAGATAATTAATTGTACCATTTCAATTTTTTATTGAGACAAATTTGCTTTTTCACAGGTCAATGTAATTTGTTCTATATTTCCTAAGCATTTAGCAAAAGGATTTGTCGCACGAAATAACAAAATGGAGAGAAAAAACACATTATTTGACTGGGAGTTGAGAGCCGGTTTTGTCAAGACTAGGCAATGCTAGTTGGTTTTATGGAGCCGTAAATATCAGGATACTGAAGTGATTGATTGATATTTAATCGATCTTATTAAAAATATCTTCAATTTGAATAGTTCTAGCGGCTAGATATATACCATGTCAAATCAACCATTATTTTTTGTTCCAATCTGGGAATGTCAAAACGTTAATCATGTACATCTACCACATAGTCTGTTTCCCAAAAATAATGAGTAAAATTCCGTAAGATTATATATAAATAATCTGTGATAAAATAAGAATATGTAACCAACATGTTGCAATAGGACAATTGACCTATTGTACATAATCTCTGATATCAAGCAAAATGGAAGCCATGATTGTCCTTGTATTTCTCTCAAATCTTCTTACATTCCATTCTGTCGGAATAGTAGGCGTATACTTTTACCTGAAACTATCTCATCAGTAGGTAGGTAATCTTCGATGCATCATCCTCTAAGTAAAACAACATTGACAAGGCTGAAGATAAGGTGCAATATCACAGAGTTCCAATCAACTTTAGAACCATCCCTTGAAGGATCATGGAGGAATCTTATCCGCATAACGATGCAACTAATCAAATTTGTGCCAAATTAATGGTTCTTGTTAGAATCAGTACTCCAGAGAATCAAAATTGTATTAGAATCACTCCAGGGAAGTGATGAAGCCTAGCTCACGTATAGATTTAGTTCTTGTTTCCAATATTGCTCACCTCTAAGGGGTAATTAAGGGACCTGTATTTTCTGTAGAAACGCAACCCTAAAACGATGCAGAAGATAATGGAAAAACAAAACAAACAATGCACACGGATTTTTACGAGGTTCGGAAAGGTTGCCTAGATCCCCGGTGAGATGAGATCCTGCTTCACTATCAATAGAGAATAGGTTTACAGCGCTCGTCCTCACACCTCTCAGTATTGCTTACATTACAGAGAAAGAAACCCTTGCTACAAATATATAGCGAAAAAATCCTAATCCAGAAAGTACACAATTGCCCTCAAATAAAAAATTCGAACGGGGGGCTGCGCCCCCCTACACCCCCTGCTATGCAAGGGGGCCTCCTGCCCCCCTTGCAACCCTGACGGCCTGCTAATCGGCTAGTGGGACCGTCGTCCTGTCTGTCTATGTGCTGCACCAGTATTCCTTGGATTAAACTGCGATGGAATACAAGACATCATACATTAACAATCTCCACATTGGCTTGAATTCTATCGAGCCTCCTGTAAAGATAACTTGTAGACGTCTTCATCATTATACCTCATTAGAGGTACAAACCCGCACCTATTTGGTGCGTCCCTCATCTTCAACAATGAGTAATATTAAGCAAGTCTAAACAGGACTCGAACTTCTCTGTAGTAACTGGCTTCATAAACATATCTGCAGGATTGAGATCTGTATGAATTTTTCTCAAGTAAATACTGCCTTCTGACACAAGCTCCCTGATCTTGTGAAATCTTACATCAATATGCTTTGTCGTTACATGAAACACCTGATTTTTTGTAAGATGTATGGCACTCTGACTGTCACAATGTAATACTGTACCTCCTTGCTCCAACCCCAATTCACGAACCAGTCCAGCCAACCAGACTCAGTCCTTGGCAGCCTCAACTGCTGCCATGTACTCTGCCTCTGTAGTGGACAATGCAATTGTAGACTAAAGCATCGCCCTCTATGATATTGGTCCACTAGCCAATGTAAACACATACCCTGTAGTAGACCTCCTCTTGTCTAAATCACTAGCATAGTCAGAATCAACATAACCTGCCAATTCTGTAGAACTTCCCTTGCCATTGAACATAACACCTATATCTTTAGTCTTGCTCAAATATCTGAAGATCCACTTAATTGCATTCCAATATCCCTTCCTTAGATTACTCATGTATCTGCTAACAACATTGACTGTATGAGACAAATCCAACCTGCTACAAACCACAACATACATGAGACTCCCAACTGCACTAGCATAAGGGACTTGAGACATCTGCTCCACCTCCTCATGTGTTGTAGGGCATTCCCTTTCAGATAACTTGAAGTGGCCAGCTAACGGAGTACTAACCGGCTTAGCCTTTTCTATATTGAAAAGCTCTAGCACCTTTTCAATATACCTCTTCTGAGTTACCCAAAGTTTATCTGCATTTCTATCTCTAAGGATTTCCATGCCAATGATCTTCTTAGCAACACCAAGATCCTTCATCTCAAATTCAACACTCAACAAAGACTTCAAAGAGACTATATCATGCTTGTTCTTTGTAGCAATAAGCATGTCATCAACATAAAGCATCAACAAAATAATGAAATTATCACTTGACACTTTATAATAAACACAACAATCATACTCACTTCTTGTGTAGCCAATCTTCATCATGTGGGAATCAAAACGCTTGTACCACTGCCTAGGAGATTGCTTAAGGCCATAAAGCGACCTCTTAAGCAGACAAACATGATCTTCCATTCCTTGCACCTTGAAACCTTCAGGCTGATCCATATAAATCTGTTCCTCTAAGTCACCATGAAGAAATGCAGTTTTCACATTAAGTTGTTCAAGCTCTAAATCATACATCGCCACCAAAGCAAGTAGTACCCTGATCGAATTGTGTTTCACCACTGGAGAGAATATTTCATTGTAGTCTATCCCCTCCTTCTGTGCATAGCCCTTGGCTACAAGTCTGGCCTTATACCTTTCACGCTCATTTTTAGATGCTGCCTCTTTCTTACGAAAGACCCATTTACACCCAATGATTTTTCTTCCCTTGGATTTTTCCACAATCTCCCAAGTCTTGTTCTTCTGTAGAGATTTCATTTTTTCCATCATAGCTGTCATCCATTTATCATGCTGTGCATCACTCAAAGCATCATGGTAGGAAGATGGATCACCTGTACCTACAGTGAGGGCATAGACAACCATGTCCTCAAACCCGTATCTCATAGGTGCTTTGTGAGTATGCTTCCCTTTACCCTTTGCCACAGTATATAGAACTTCTACTGCTTCCTGTTGTCCTGGTAAGTCACTTGATGACTCATTCTCTCTTATTGTTTCTAACTCACCTAACTCCACCTGCATAGTAGAACCTTCTTTATTTTCATCAACTGCTTGTGAATTGTATTTTGACTTCACTATATGAGCCTCATCAAACACAACGTCTCTGCTCACCACAACTTTCTGTGAACTTGGATCCCATAACTTTGCACCTTTCTTAAAACCAAGAAAGATATACTGCTTAGACTTTGAGTCTAACTTGGAACGCTGCTCACTCTCAACATGTGCATAGACTGGACAATCAAATATTTTAAAATAGAATAATCTACTGGTTTTTCTATCCATACCTCTTCAGGAATTTTACAATCAATCGCCTTTAATGGAGACCTATTGATGAGGAAACATGCCATGTTCACTGTTTCTGCCCAAAATCTCTTGCTCAACCCTACATTCAGCCTCATACTCTGAGCTCTTTCTAGAAGTGTTCTGTTCATCCTTTCAGCTACACCATTTTGCTGTGGTGTCTTTGGAACCGTGAAGTGATGTGTAATCCCTTCAGCTTTGCACAATTCTAGAAATGACTTGTATGTGTACTCTCCTCCATTATCTGTTCTCAAGTATTTAATTTTCTTTTCTGTCTTCCTTTCTACTTCAGCCTTCCATTCCTTAAATTTAGTGAACACCTCACTTTTATGCTTTATGAAGTAGATCCAGACTTTCCTTGAGTAATTATCAACAAAGGTCATGAAGTATTCTGCCCCACCTTTAGATTTTATTGTTGAAGGACCCCATACATCACTGTGTACATAATCAAGCACTCCTTTACTCTTATGTTTTACAGTTTTGAAACTAGCTTTGCACTGTTTCTCGAACACACAATACTTGCAGAAGTTAAGTTTACAAGTTTTTACTCCCTTCAACATTTTCCTTTTATGAAGCTCCATCAATCCTCTTTCTCCCATATGCCCTGACCGCATATGCCACAGATAGGTATCATCTGTATCAAATACTGCATCTGTAGTCATAGATGCTCCACCTATAACTGTGCTCCCTATGAGTCTATATAGGTTTCCTGTTAGCTATCCCTTCATGACAACCATTACACCCTTAATAACTTTGAGAACTCCACCTTCTGCTATGTACTTGCAGCCATTTGAGTCAAGTGCCCCCAAAGATATTAAGTTTTTCTTTAATTTTGGTACATGTCTCACATCTGCTAAGGTTCTTACTATCCCATCAAACATCTTGATTTTGATAGTGCCTATCCCAATGGTCTTGCATACAACATCATTCCCAATTAGGACAGACCCACCATCATATGGTTGATATGTATCAAACCAATCCTTATGTGGACACATGTGATATGAACATCCAGAATCTAAAATCCAAGAATAAAAAAGGGAGATTGTTGTTTTATGGTTGTCCTTATTGGCAACCCGGCCACGTGGCAGTGATGACGTGGCCAGTTTGGGTGACGTGGATGAAAATAATGATATGGTAGTGTCCAGTGTCACCGATGAGATAACAGAGCATCTTGGTATGCATGGAGTGGTTTAATACATCATTAAGAGGTGGTGCGGGTTTCTGGGTCAAAACTGGAAAAATTGGCCTATTTATGCTTGGGGGCATTTTTGGTATTGAAAATAACATTTTTGGAAGATTGATTCTTCATTAAAAAGATAGATTGTAATTTACCTAGTCCAGTGCATTTGATTTCGTCACATTCTGATACCGTATGAAGAAGTTACGACATTTGTGACATTCGAGGGTAGTTATGGCATTGAAGATGAGTTTTTTAAAGGAAGTGTTCTCCATATAACAATACGAAAAAAATCCAATCTTTTCAACGGTTCTAATTTCATCGCATTCCGATTTCGTATGAGAAACTTACGTCATTAGAAAGGTCTAGGGGCATTTTGGTCTTTTTACATGACTGAGTCAGATGATTAATTTTTCTAGAAAGTCGTAAAGCGTCCAGTTATGGTTCCAATGCACTTTGTTTCATCTCGATCAGATATCGTATGAAAAATTTATAAGTGTTTCCGTGAAGCCGGTTCGAAAATCCGAACTAGAAAATCAACAGATGCTCTCGGTGTTGGGTGGATTTTCTGGATTTTAATTTTGAAATTTCAAGGGCTTTTGTGCAATTTCAAGGTTTTAAAGGTCTGAGTTGATAAAGGGGTTTTTGGCATTAAAGTTTATAGAAGCAGAGGTTTATGTGTATATAAGAGAATCAGAGGGATCCTTAATACACGGCTCAGATTGAGCCACGTCGGTCAGATTCTAATCTGACGGTTCGTACAAGAGTATGCGTTGAAGATGCTTATCCGAGGCTTCTCATTGGTGGAGTGTATTAGATATGATGGTCTGGCGTTACACCATATTGCATTGACTAGTGTGTGTCGCATGTGCATCATCACCGAAGCTTAGATTCCAATCCCTTAGATCTGGATCAAGTAGATCTTATAGATCCAGATCTAATGGTCTATAAATGATTCTCCTTTATGGGTTAAGCCGACATAGATCCGGAATATACGCTGATGTAGCTAATCCGTGGTCGACAACACTTCTGACGATGTCAACGCCTAATTAAAATCTAATGGTTTGGATCTATTGTCCGTTGGTTTAATTAGACAGCTTAGATTATTAGATCTTTTATATGAGATCTACACTTAGATTTCGCCCCTGTTGCGCGCACCACTGGTGTAGCCTACGCCACCCTTACGAAGATTTCATTTCAGGCTATCTCATTGCTCCAACTTCAAATGGTCATATCTCCCTCATTTTAACTCGGATTTGGGTGAACCAAGTTGCTGCTTCTTCGTTTTTTCAAGCCCTACACCATGGAAGAAATAAAAATGAGTTTTGAGTGAAGGAAGGCTACGATTTTGATATAAAAATTTTCCCTCTTGATGGGTGATCATTGAATAAGGTTTATTGCTTGATGGAAGGTGTCTTCACTCCATTAAAGTGGGTTTGAGAAGGTAGTTGAGTGTTCTTGATGTTTCATTGATCAAAAACCAAGAGAAAAGAGAAAAGAAGAGAGGGTTTTTCTATTTGTGATTCAAAGTGCAAGAAGATAAGGGAAAAGACTTATGAGATGCCATGACCATGTTAAGCTTACTTGAAGATTCAAGTCTCCTACTCTAGAGGGGAGTTGAGGATTCCAGTGTGGAGAGACTATGCTCTGAGACAACTCTGCTAACAACAAACAAGGGCTATGAGATTTTCTAACCCTATAATTTACATTATATGCATATATGATAATATGTATGTATGTTAGGGCTAGTTGTGGATGAATGTTTATATGCTAGGTTAGTTGTGGATGAACTGTATGCATGCTAGCTAGTTGTGGATGTATTTGCTAGGCAAGGCTTAACTGTAGGGCATTGATATAAGCCTAAATTTATTGTATTATTTATTGAGCACTTAGTGGGTGCTAAGCACCGGGAGTGGGTGCTCCCGTGTAGTGGCTGCTACACATTGTACCGGCACTACGAGTGCCATCTCAGCTTCGACTTGTGAAAATTGGGTGCTCCCGACTGTGGGTGCAGTCAAAAGTAGTGTATTGAGTAGGTACGAAGCTTTTACAGGCACTACTTCGGGGATGTAGGTAAATTGCCAAACCTCGTAAAAACCTTGTGTTGTGGGTGCTTGTTGTTTGTATTTTATATTGAAGTGCGTGGAATGTGGAATGAGTGTGCACACTTGGAAGTGCCTATAAGAGGCTGAGTACATTATATGCATATATGATAATATGTATGTATGTTAGGGCTAGTTGTGGATGAATGTTTATATGCTAGGTTAGTTGTGGATGAACTGTATGCATGCTAGCTAGTTGTGGATGTATTTGCTAGGCAAGGCTTAACTGTAGGGCATTGATATAAGCCTAAATTTATTGTATTATTTATTGAGCACTTAGTGGGTGCTAAGCACCGGGAGTGGGTGCTCCCGTGTAGTGGCTGCTACACATTGTACTGGCACTACGAGTGCCATCTCAGCTTCGACTTGTGAAAATTGGGTGCTCCCGACTGTGGGTGCAGTCAAAAGTAGTGTATTGAGTAGGTACGAAGCTTTTACAGGCACTACTTCGGGGATGTAGGTAAATTGCCAAACCTCGTAAAAACCTTGTGTTGTGGGTGCTTGTTGTTTGTATTTTATATTGAAGTGCGTGGAATGTGGAATGAGTGTGCACACTTGGAAGTGCCTATAAGAGGCTGAGTGTGCATACAACTGTGTGCAAACAGGGACAGGTATATCAAGTTTTTCTTGGCTTGACATCAGACAGATTTTTTGGGATCGGAATTGGACTCACTGATTCACCCCCCTCTCAGTGACTGTTGGGTTACAACAATTGGTATCAGAACCGATACTCAGTGACAGTTTGATCAACAGTTGAGTGATCCAAAGGCAGTGGCAGTGACAGTATGACAGATGAAGGCCATTTAGGACATGCACCAAAGTTTGATGGATTTGATTTTATCTTGTGGAAGAGGAGAATGCAGTAGTACCTAGGTTCATTAGGTTATGATGTTTGGGCATCAGTTCTGACTGGGTACAAAATATCTGAAGGAGGTCCGATTGACAATGAAGCTAAAAAGGCTTATTATTACAATCAAAAGGCTGTGAATGCAATATTCTCAGCATTGGATAAGAGTGTGATGGCTAAGGTAATGGATTACGACTCAGCCAAGGATATCTGGGGAAGACTGAACAACATTTTATGAAGGAGATGAAAAGATAAGGAAAGCAAAGCTTCAGACCTTCAGAGTCCAGTTTGAAAGTCTACTAATACAAGAGGGAGAGAATATTGACACCTATATGACCAGGGTAAATGAAGTGGTCAACTCTATTAGGGGTCTGGGAGCCAATCTAGAAGATTCAGTTGTTTGTCAGAAATTCATGAGATCTTTGTTGCCCAAGTATGACTCCAAGGTGTCAGCTATTGAAGAGGCAAATGACCTAGATACTATTACTCTTGATCAAGTGCATGACACTTTCACAGCTCTTGAAATGAGATGGAAGAAGGGCAAGTCCACTGACAAACAAACTGCTTTCAAGGTAATGAAAAACTTAAAAATTAATGAGGAGAAGAAGAAGTAGTCTGTGGAGGATACTGATGAGAGTGAAAATGAGGTTACAACTCATTTCACCAGAAAGTTGAAAAGGGGAACATGAAAATATAAGGACAAGTTGCCTTTCAAATATTTCAACTGTGGAAGGGTTGGACATTTTGCAGTCAAGTGTCCTAACCAAGGAAAAATAGAAAGTGATGAAGATGAAAGTGAAAAGAAAAGTCATTTCAAGGGAAAGAAGAAATTCTTCTCAAACAGATACAAGAAAGGCAAGGACAAGAAAAAAAGTTTGGTTCCTAAGAAATGTAGTGATACATCTGATGAAGAGTCTGAAGAATCATCTAATGATGAAGATGATGAGGCTATGTTCATGGTCTCAATAGATATGAAAGAAAACAAAGAAGATTCTTCTAGCAAGGAAGATTCTACAGAAGAAGAAGAAGAGGAAGATGAAAAATCACATCTAGAGGCTAAACTTACAGTTGCCCTTAGAGAGCTTAAAAGAGAAAGGAAGAAAGTGAAAAAGGTCATTCAAGACCTTAAGGGGCAAGAACAAATAGTTATTGAGTTGAGAGATAAAGCCAATAAGTCAAGGAAGATCTTAGATGATCTTGAGTATCAAGTCTCACAGAAAACCATTGACTGCAACACTCTTGAGTTAGAGAAAGTGGCTTTAAAGCCACAACTAGAGGAGCAATATGAGATTCTTGCACAATTTGATGGTTATGCAGATGAGCTAGCCTTATTAAAAGCTAAGGTTGAAGAATATGAGAGAACTGAGATTGAAAGAGAAGACTTAGAAAATGAAGATGTTGAAGATGACTCTACTCCAAAAGAGCATCCTAGCAGTAAGAAGCTTAATGACATTATCAATGCTCAAAGACCGACTCACATCAAATTTGGGTTTAGATTTGTTGGGGAGTCTTCCAAAAATACCAAGGCAAATGGTAAGGGAACAGTACATAATCCTATCAAAGTCAATGATAGAAATGCTCAAAGAGGAAAGGCACATGTTACTACTGCTGGCAATGTCAAGAGAGCAGTACAAAAGATAAAATGCAGACTGGTCCAACTAGAAGAGGAAATCCATCTATATTCCATAAGACTAACCATGCTAGACAACCACAGTTGGCAAGGCCAAGCAGGAGAGCAGAGAGTTATGGATACAATCAAGGTCCTCAGTAGAGACCTAGAGCATTTGACAACTTCAGAGCTCCTTACAGCTGGCAGATGGAACCTGTGATGCAGAAGCACACCTTTTAAGGTTATTGTTACAAATGCAACACTTTTGGACACAAGATCTAAGATTGCAAGTTCAACATTGGTCCAAGGAGTTATGTGGACAGAAATCCTTTTGCACCCCTTATGGAGGAAACAGTTGATTGTTACAGATGCAACAACCTTGGACATATTGCAAAGAATTGTAGAACTGTGTTTCCCCCACAAAGACAGGAGAACAGAGGTAAGCAGAGAGTTTTTAGAAACACAGAAGATGATGAGATGGAGAGACAGTTCTCAAGACAGAAGAAAACAAAGAAATCTAAATCTGTCAAGAAATTTTGGGTTCAAAGAGAGAGAGAGAGAGTAGAAGATGAAGAATGTCACACCTCGTTCACACAGAACCGGACCGGTGACCGGGTTAACCGGGGTTAACCCAAACATACCAGGATCATCTGATACAGTACTCAACCACAGCATACACACATCTAAGATAAATGTTCAAAAGTTCAGCGGAAGACTTAATTTACCTGTAAATACCCCCAATATACTTGATACCCAAATTATAGTATATAGATAATTACATGTGGGCCCGCATGCATGATATTTACACAAAAAGAATAACAATTCACGTATCAAGTACACAAAAAGGGGTCAACAAAAGAATAAAAAAGTATAACCCTGCACGGCGTCAATACTGTGGTCCCGCAGCACAGCCCTCGCACAAGCAATCCGTGCCGTGCTCACACTCCTCGGGGACCCACCAATCCTCGTCGAGGAACTCAACTGTGGGGCCCGACCCTTGATTTTCAGGCGGGTAACCTGTAGAATCATCTAAAAGAGGTGTACACGTGGGATGAGCTCACTAGCTCAGTAAGTGAAAAGAAGGACCACACAACAATCACAACCATATGCACTATATGCTATGCAATTTATTTTAAATCACATCCACCTAAACAACATTACTAAGTCTTTGGTTTAGTGCTACTACAACCACAGTGCGCGTATATTCTGGGTACGAGTTGCGAACTCCATCCCGCGATATGCTTATAGGGCTGTCAAAGAAGGTCCACCATGAGTACTCGAAAAAGTAAAGCATGTCGACTACCGGCTCTCAACATAAAAGTAAATGACAGAAAATAAAGGTGCTGACTCAAGTAATTTAAAAGCAGTACGATTGGCCCTCTTGAATATACCACTGAGGTTGTCGACTATCTTAATGACCAGCCAGGCGTATGTCTAATCGCCAGAGTGACTCGACAACCCCGACCACTGCTTCCCCCAAATGGTAACCTAACACCTCAACCCCTGTTGGGAAGGGTCGTAGCACGGGAAGATGATAATCCTAAGCCGCATGCTCCTATATGACAGTACGATTGCATAGTGCCACCGCGTCCCATTTTACGGGCTACCAATGCACTCGTTTTCAAGCCGACTACGACATCTAGTCTAATAATGCATCATGCACAATGATCCCATCATTCATCACATAGACACATCATCATTTAGCATTGAGAAAGTAAAACACAACACACATGTCATGATCATATGAGGATGGCTAAGCTACACATAATTTGCATGATGACATGGCTAGTCTAGATACAATTAAATGAATGCCAAACAAGCCTTAAAATAAGGCCAAACGTTCTCTCCCCACTTACCTGTAGTGTACAAAGACTCACGCCCGGTACGGGTGAGATCCGATGCGAGAAACGTAAATTTTGGTGAACCTATCATAAGTGAATGGGGTTAGTATTTCACCACTTTGGGGTCAAAACCAATAATATTTGATGATAAAATCATGTTTAGAATCATAAAAGAAGGTCGCACGCCCGTTTTGGGTCCATTCGGACACAAAAATCACGTTGGGGGCCTCTCGGGTGGGTCGGACAGCCCACCTGTCACGGGCCATCGGTCTTCACAGGTTGGCGGGTCGGCCCATCGGTCTTGACCCACCGGTCTTGATCGGTGGGCAGGTCGGCCCGTCGGTGGGGCCGAGGGTCGGCTAGGACCTACGGGCAGGTTGGCCCACCGATCAAGACCGGTGGGCAGGTCGGCCAGCCGGTAGGGGCCCACCGGTTGGCCCCGAGGGCCTGCCCTCTCAGGCGGGTGCCCTCAGGCGGGCCGTTCGGCCCACCGGTCTCGGCCCATCTGAGAGGGCAGAAAAATGTCATTTTCCTTGAAACTTTTCCCAACCTTTGGGGAATCAAATGGGGCTTTTCTAAACTCATTTTCCACACATTTAAGGTCTCATAAGATGATTCTAACCTAGATCCAAGTTAGGTTTAAGGATTGAGAAGCCATCTTACCTTCTTTGCTCACGAACTCTTTCAAAACCCCAAAATCACTTCTTAGCTTAAGAAATCACCAATGCTTCTCCAACCTTGTAACCACTTCTTCAAATCCTTCAAAATCAGCACACAGACCATCTATCAAACCTTAGATTCATCATCTCAAGGGGGATTTACAAGATCTCAAGGAACTCTACCCAAATCAAGGGTTTTACTTGGGTTTGGTGAAAGTTTAAGAAACATAGCCTTTGCTCACCTCTAATCGTAGACCTCGTGTTGGGGATCACTCTTCTGGCGTCGAAATGGGAAGATCAAACTTTGGTGCCGCTTAAATCCATTTCTTCTTCCTCTTCCTTCCCTTTTCCTCTTCTCCTTTCTCTTTTCTCCCTTCTTTTCTCTCTCCTCTTTAATCTTCTCACCAACTTCTAAATGTAATAAACGAGATATTGCAAAACACAAAATAATGCTATTTATACTTTCCTAAAACCACTAGTAACCATATGGGTGGGTCACTTCGGTGGGCGGATGCGCCCACCTGTGACCGCCCACCTGAGAGCCAAAAATCTGCCAACAAGTGGGATTTTGATGGAATTCGACTCTCAGCGCGTATCTCACTCTCGGCACAAGGTATATTCTACGTATGCACTTTAGGATATGGCTACATATCGGTATTACTCGTACATGGCCTTATGATACGTGCATGTGCACGGCTTGGGTACACCCGTCTCCTTTGGCACTGACTCAGACTTGTCTGGCCAACCTGTGTTCAAAGTCACCCTTGCCATCATGGTCCATAAGGAACCCGCCTTAACCCTCTCCGATTTGGTTCCTGCATGGTTATACCGGGTCAACCGTGTAATTAAATCGGGTTTAAAAGTAGGGTATCACATTTACCCCCCCCCTTTTTGAAAATTTCATCCTCAAAATTGGCGTACCTGGTTGCTCAAAAAGATGAGGGTACTTGGCTTGGATTTCATCCTCTTTCTCCCAAGATGCTTCTTCAAGTGAATGATTAGCCGATCGCACCTTTACGAAGGAAATGGAGCGGTTGTGAGGGGTTTTCACTTTTCGGTCTAAGATTTCAGCTGGCTGCTCTGTATAGGTCATATCAACTTCTAGATATTCTGGTTCCACGGGTAATACATGCGATGGATCATGAACGTATTGCTTCAGCATGGATACATGGAACACATTATGAACATTCTTGAGTGAAGGTCGTAGAGCAAGCATGTAGCTACTGAGCCGACCTGAGCTAAGATCTCAAATGGGTCAATGTATCTTGGGCTCAACTTACCCTTTCTATGGAATCTTTGCAACCCTTTAGTAGGAGAGATCTTGAGAAACACCTTTTCTCCTGCCTGAAACTCAATGTCTTTCCTGCGGTTGTCTGCATAACTCTTTTGACGTGACTGAGCTGCTTTAATTCTTTCTTGAATAACATCGACCTTGTCACAAGTCATCTGTATCATTTCAGGTCCTAACATTCGGCGTTCACCTACCTCATTCTAATACAGAGGAGTTCTGCACTTCCTACCATATAATGCCTCATATGGAGCCATCCCAATTGTAGCTTGGTAACTGTTGTTATAGGAAAACTCCATAAGGGATATATATTCTTCCCAACTACCACACATTTCCATTGCACATGCCCTAGCATGTCTTCTAATATCTATATGGTTCGCTCCGACTGACTATCAGTTTGTGGGTGGAAAGCAGTACTCAAATTCAATTGTGATCCCAAAGCATGCTGGAAGCTTTTCCAAAATTTGGAAGTGAACCTTGGGTCCCTATTTGACACAATGCTCACTGGCACTCCATGCAAGCACACTATGTTATCCATATAAAGTTGTGCTAACTTGGCCATAGAGAACTTGGTCTTGATGGGAATGAAATGAGCAGTCTTAGTAAGCCGATCGACTATTACCCATATCGCATCCATCCCCTTAGGTGTGCATGGTAGTCCGGTGACAAAGTCCATTGTAATCCTATCCCACTTCCAGTCTGGTACTGGAAGTGGCTGAAGAGTACCATAATGTCGATGCCTCTCAGCCTTTATCTTTTGGCATGTAAGACAAGTCGCCACATATAGGGCTATCGTGATTCTTATGCTTGGCCACCAGTAATTTTGTTTAAGGTCCTTATACATCTTTGTACTTCCTGGGTGGAGTGAGTACTCGGAGCTATGTGCTTCCCGCACTATCTTGTCTTGTATATCCAAATCATCGGGCACACACAACCTTCCTCGAAACAATAATGCCCTATCGCTGGCTAAAACAAAATCAGGGTCGTTCATTGTTTGATCTTGAATCTTAACTCTGATCCGCTGCAATTCAAGATCCAAAGGTTGTTTCAGTATCACCTCTTGCCTAATAGAAGGATGCACCTGTAGAGCCGCCAGTGATATAGTCAACCATTTAAGGTCTTCTAGTTGATGTTTAAGCTCTAAGGTTGCTCCTTCATATAAGAGGGTTTCATCCATTAACGTCGCCTCTTGTACAAGTGGTGGGCTGACTGCTAAGTATGAGAGTGACACGGTCTGTGCCTTCTGATTCAACGCATCTGCCACTACATTAGCCTTGCCAGGATGATACTGAATGTCGCAGTCATAATCCTTCATGAGCTCAAGCCATCTCCTCTGCCTCATGTTCAAATTTTTCTGGGTGAAAAAGTACTTAAGGCTTTTGTGATCACTGTTGTAGGTATCACGGACCTCCGCCCCCCCGGGATCGGGACATGGTGCATAGCGCATGTATACACGCTCGGGTTCAACTCTAATGAGATGAGATAGTATCCACTGGTCATCAAATGCCAAGGGGGGATACACGTTATGGGTAAAAGGGAGTCGCCACCTAGAAAGGGTCTAGGACCCATAAATGTCTCCCCCAATCAAGGGAGAGAGACTAATGACTCTGATGGATAAGACTGGTTTGCACCAAGATTCTAGACAAATGTCAAGTGACAGACTGGGAAGGTGTTAGGCACCCAGTCTGCCCAACCCTAAGGCCGGTCTCTTTTTGTTTGACCAAAGTTTGTTTGTACCCTACTAACTAATCCTAAATCTAGGTCACTGAAAACCCTAAACTAGGTATCTAAGCATGACATGTGAAAACCCTAAACCAAGTGTCTAAATTATGCTAGCTAGGTTATGATGCAAATAGTGAAATGATTACATTAATTAAATAAGCCTAAATGATTTAATTAATGTATTATGAGTCTTAGATTAAGCTAATTAACTAAGTCTAAACCTAGGATTAGTTTAGCAACTTATGAAACCCTAAATTGAACTAATAGGTTTAATTGAGTCTAGCCTAAATTGTCACCGATGAGATAACAGAGCCGCTTGGTATGCATGGAGTGGTTTAATACATCATTAATAGGTGGTGCGGGTTTCTGGGTCAAAACTGGAAAAATTGACCTATTTATGCTCGGGGGCATTTTCGGTATTGAAAATGAAATTTTTGGAAGATTGGTTCTTCATGAAAAAGATAGATTGTAATTTACCTAGTCCAATGCATTTAATTTCGTCACATTCTGATACCATATGAAGAAGTTACGACATTTGTGGCAGTCGAGGGCAGTTATGGCATTGAAGATGAGTTTTTTAAAGAAAGTGTTCTCCATGTAACAATACGAAAAAAATCCAATCTTTCCAACGGTTCTGATTTCATCGCATTCCGATTTCGCATGAGAAACTTGCGTCATTAGAAAGGTCTAGGGGTATTTTGGTCTTTTTACATGAATGACTCAGATGATTAAGTTTTCTAGAAAGTGGTAGAGCGTCCAGTTATGGTTCCAACGCACTTTGTTTCATCTCGATCGGATATCGTATGAAAAATTTATAAGTGTTTCCGTGAAGCCAGTTCGAAAATCTGAACTAGAAAATCAACAGATGCTCTCGGTGTTGGGTGGATTTTCTGGATTTTAATTTTGAAATTTCAAGGGCTTTTGTGTAATTTCAAGGTTTTAAAGGTCTGATTTGATAAGGGGTTTTTGACATTAAAGTTTATAGAAGCAGAGGCTTATGTGTATATAAGAGAATCAGAGGGATCCTTAATACACGGCTCAGATTGAGCCACGTCGGTCAAATTCTAATCTGACGGTTCGTACAAGAGCATGCGTTGAAGATGCTTATCCGAGGCTTCTCATTGGTGGAGTGTATTAGATATGATGGTCTGGCGTTACACCATATTGCATTGACTAGTGTGTGTCGTATGTGCATCATCACCGAAGCTTAGATTCCAATCCCTTAGATCTGGATCAAGTAGATCTTATAGATCCAGATCTAATGGTCTATAAATGATTCTTCTTTATGGGTTAAGCCGACATAGATCCGGAATATACGTTGATGTAGCCAATCTGTGGTCGATAACACTTCTGACGATGTCAGCACCTAAGTCATGATGACATCATCGAGATTCAAATCTAATGGTTTGGATCTATTATCCATTGGTTTAATCGGACGGCTTAGATTATAAGATCTTTTATATGAGATCTACAGTCAGATTTTGCCCCTGTTGCACGCATCGCCGGTGTAGCCTACACCACCCCTATGAAGATTCCATTTCAGGCTATCTCATTGCTCCAACTTCAAATGGTCATATCTCCCTCATTTTAACTCGGATTTGGGTGAACCAAGTTATTGCTTCTTCTTTTTTTCAAGCCCTACACCATGGAAGAAATAAAAATGAGTTTTGAGTGAAGGAAGGCTACGGTTTGAATATGAGAAGTTTCCCTCTTGATGGGTGATCATTGAATGAGGTTTATTGCTTGGTGGAAGGTGTCTTTACTCCATTTAAATGGGTTTGAGAAGGTAGTTGAATGTTCTTGATGTTTCATTGATCAAAAGCCAAGAGAAAAGAGAAAAGAAGAGAGGGTTATTCTATTTGTGCTTCAAAGTGCAAGAAGACAAGGGAGAAGACTTGTGAGATGCCATGGCCATGTTGAGTTTACTTGAAGATTCAAGTCTCCTACTCTAGAGGGGAGTTGAGGATTCCAGTGTGTGGAGACTATGCTCTGAGACAACTCTACTAACAACAAACAAGGGTTGTGAGATTTTCTAACCCTAGAATTTACATTATATGCATATATGATAATATGTATGTATGTTAGGGTTAGTTGTGGATGAATGTTTACATACTAGGTTAGTTGTGGATGAACTGTAAGCATGCTAGCTAGTTGTGGATGTATTTGTCAGGCAAGGCTTAACTGTAGGGCATTGATATAAGCCCAAATTTACTGTATTATTTATTAAGTGCTTAGTGGGTGCTAAGCACCGGGAGTGGGTGCTCCTGTGTAGTGGGTGCTACACATTATACCGGCGCTACGAGTGCCATCTCAGCTTCGGCTTGAGAAAATTGGGTGCTCCCGACTGTGGGTGCAGTCAAAAGTAGTGTATTGAGTAGGTACGAAGCCTTTACAGGCACTACTCCGGGGATGTAGGCAAATTGTTGAACCTCGTAAAAACCCTGTGTTGTGGGTGCTTGTTATTTACATTTTATATTGAAGTGCGTGGAATGTGGAATCAGTGTGCACACTTGGAAGTGCCTATATAAGGCTGAGGGACAGGTATATCAGGTTTTTCTTGGCCAGACATCAGATAGGTTTTTGGGGATCAGAATTGGACTCATTGATTCACCACCCCTCTCAGTGACTGCAGGGTTACAACAGATTCTTACCTGATAATATAGAGAGTACATCTCCATCTGAACTGTCAGCCACGTTAGCTTCCTCAGATGCTTTATCTGCACCTTTCTTCTTTAAGTCCGCCTTCCTCTTCAAGCACTCTCTCTTTAGATGACCTTCCTTCTTGTAATAGTAACAAGAGACCTTTGTCTTTGCCCCTTTTGATTTCGATCGACTCTTCCCAGATCCCTTCTGATTTGATCTCCCTCTTTCCTGCTCCTTGTCTCCTCCGAAAAGACCTTCTCCTTGAGATTTCGTACTACTAGCCTTCTTCCTTATATCATTGGACATGAGGGCAGCTGCGACTTCATCCATCTCAAGGGTCTCCTTCCCATACAAGAGAGTCGTTACTAGGTGATCATATGATTCTAGGAGCGATGACAGTAACAGTAACGCCTTGTCTTCATCCTCGATCTTAACCTCCAGGTTTGCAAGTTTACTTACGATCTGATTGAACATGTTAAGATGCTCTAATAGATCCATACCTTCCTCCATCTGTAGAGAATACAATCGCTTCTTCACGAAAAACTTGTTCGTTAAGGACTTCGTCATATAGATGCTTTCAAGTTTCGCCCATAACTGCGGTGCAGATTCGATACCCACAACATATTGTAGGGCATCATCAGAAAGATTTAATCGGATAACACTTACCGCCTTTTCCTCCATCTCTTCCCAATCTTCGTCAGTAATTTTTGTAGGTTTCTTCAACTTTTCCAACAACGTTTTCGCCAAACCCTGCTGTATCAGAGATCCTTCATCCTTTGACGCCAGAGGGTGAAATTGTTCTTCCCATTAAACCTCTCGATATCATACTTGACATTCAATCCCTTCCCTGCCATCGTGATAGTAAACCCAAAAAAAGGGAAACCTAGAGCTCTGATACCAATTTGTAGAAACACAACTCTAAAACGATGCAGAAGATAATGGAAAAACAAAACAAACAATGCACATGGATTTTTACGAGGTTCGGCAAGGTTGCCTACGTCCCCGGTGAGATGAGATCCTGCTTCACTATCAATGGAGAATAGGGTTACAGCGCTCGTCCTCACACCTCTCAGTATTGTTTGCATTACAGAGAAAGAAACCCTCGCTACAAATATATAGTGAAAAAACCCTAATCCGAATAGTACACAATTGCCCTGTCTAGGTGCTGCACCAATGTTTCCTGGATTAAACTGCGATGGAATACAAGACATCATACACTAACATTCCAAGATCCATAGTATGCTTTAGTTTCCGACATGGTTACAGTAGTACTTTTAAAGACTGATTATTACCCGTTTAGAAATACATTTGCCATTAGCCCATTTATATCCTATCTAGAGCCTGATCAACATGATTAAATATTGTTATTCGACCGGTCATTTATAAATGATGAGATCATACTTAGCATATAAGGACCGACTAATTAAACAGACCGATCACAATGTAAGGTCTTAAAATGGAAAAACCCGATTAAACCTGACCAAAACCAACCTAGCCATTTGACTTGGAGAGGTAGGCATGTAGGCCTCACTCCAAGAGTTTTGACCTTGGCTTCGAAGACTTCATAAACCCATGGGCTCCTTACTGGCTCTCTGCCAAAGTTGATTCCAGCATCTGAGTTGAGCTTTGCCCTCACCAATTAGTTAATTAGGTCGCCTTGTTTTCATAGTAGTAAATAGCTAATTAAATATCTTTACCAAAAAAAAAAAGAAGTAGCTAATTAAATATCAGTTAGTTACCTAAAGTAGGTTTCGACGTACATTAAAAAATTAAATTATCTGATTTAACAACAATTGTTTAGCACAATTGGTAAACTGTGATGTGCTAAAGGCCTATGCTCATCAAGAGGTCTTGAATTCACTCCTAGAACAATAATAATAAAAAAGAAAGGCGGAGACATTTTCCTATAAGAGGAAGGCAATAAGGTATACGTTATGGCTCAAGTTTCCTTTAATTAAAAAGATCATAGTATCATTTTATTTTAGGACACAAACCAAGAGTTTAGTATCATTTTATTTGAGGACACTAAACCAAGAGCCACAGAATCCCAAACGCCAATCAAGGCCGCACAAACATGCATCCCCATGCATGGGTTCCAATGCCCGGCAAGAAGCCAAGCCAAATTGAAGTGGACATAACAGGAAAATCAGAGCCATTCCATATTTCATGAGAAAAGTTAAGAAAAGAAAAGAGCTAAACGCATAGTCAACACAAAACGATAGCTCACTAAACTTATGGTGACTTTGAACGTAGACATGATTGGCTAAGAAATGGTGCCAATAGATTCGGGTTGTTCCTTCTCCGCGTTCTCTTTCACTCTCACAATCAATCACTGAATCAATTTTTAAGGGGACAGAATCTAGAAGGAATGAATCTAAATTGATACTGGTAAGTAAGAGAAGGAAGTGTTCACGGGGAGTGTGGAATTAAAGTAGCTAGGATTGAAGGTTGTGGTCTGGTGGAGCCTTGATTGTCAAATAATACAGCTGAGTAGGCGCGTAGGTCCCTTCAAATTAAAACTACTTGTTTCTGTGAAGTTCCTTCCTTCATCTATTGTTCCAATGGGCGCCCATTAAAAAAAAATTAAAGCAGGTTGCATGGCCCCTCGATTTCAGGTCGTCTTTCCCCTCCGGCCTAGCTCACTCCCCTATTAGGCTATGCTACATAGCTCATCAGTTACTTAGGCATCGTTTGATAACGTTTCTATTGTTTCTATGCCTAGAAACAGTAGAAACGGCTTTTCATGTTTTCGAAAACAAAAACAGATTTTTTTTTGTGTATGATAAACCTGTTTCTCGGAACGTTTTTTGCAGACATAATGTTACTAAAAAAATTGGATGCCCAAAAAGGAAAGAGGGTCCGGTTGCCTCTTTTCAGGTTTAAATAGTTTAGAGATTTATTGGGCACAACAATTTTTTTTTTCTCAAATTCGTTTGACTTGTTTCGTCAAAGTCATTTTTAGAATTGTAAATAAGCATAAATTTTGATTTATGTTTCTAGAAACGGTTAAAATGGAACAACTATATTAAACACTTTTTAGGTTATTTTTTCGTTTCTGGGAACAAGAAAACGCAAAAAGGGCAGAAACGGAATGTTGTCAAATGATGCCTTATTTTCTTTCAAGTTCATCGGAAGTAGAAATTAGAGAATATTAGTTATTAATAAGCATTATCCTTTAAATTCCCTTGTCACAATTCCCACACGTTATGTAGTGATAAGGACGGTGATGATGGGTGATGATGGGTGTTCTTCTCGAGTTTGAATCTCTTAACTATTACCTACTTCCCTCCCTACCTAAAAAAATAAAAAAGTCCGTTCACTTCATGGACCACCCATGAACCAAAATAATTTGCTAATTAATAAAATCCTTATCTAGTATAAAATTGGTCGAAGTCAAACTTATTGGAAGTTATTTAAACTAGAATCAGTTAAAGACTGACCAATCCAGTTGATTGGTGACTTGCTTGATTTCAAATTTGGGCTCCCTGGGGATGAATGCACGTCGAATCATAACGATAGTACCCTGTGTTGTATTTAGCTTATGTTTGGTTAAAAGGTACCTAAAGGAAAGAAAAGTAAAATCTTTTAAATTTGAATAATTCTCCATATGATTGTATAAATTACTTAATTCTCTCATCATATTAAGTAATGATACATTTAAAATGTAATTTTTATTTTATTTTGTATACCAAATTAGAATGAAATTTAATAACTAAATACGAATTGAATCTAAGTTAGTCATATGGAAAAGTTTTCCTAAACCCATGGAGGACTATTCATCCACCTCCTGGGTTTATAAACCCCCGTAGGTTTTGGCATTTCTCAAAATACCCTCATAATATCTCCCTTGCGTATCTCAAGCCTTACAGTGAACGAATTCCTATTTACCATGGGCACAGGAAAATGGAAAAATTTTAACTACTACCCAAGTTGTAGCCAAGTAGCTGCAAGCCCATGGTAACAACCAAGGGAATGGAATCCTAGGAGCAGGTTTGAAAATACCCACCTAGGGTGAATTTTTTCACCCCTACCCCTGAGATTCCTTTCCCCTAGCTGATACTAGGGGTTGTAGTAGCAGTCAAGTTTTGTTCTAGTAAAACTCGATCTTAGTGATATAGTCTTGTGGAGTAATAATTGCAAAAATTCATCTTTTAAGTTAGAAAATTTTACATTTCTTTTCCCTTTAATTGCCTTTGCAACCAAATTAAGCTTTAGTTTCCTGACCTGATTTTAATGTCTTAAGTGAAAAAAAAAAAGACTGTCCAAGCGTTGAGAGGCAAACAACATAGAGAGAAGTTTTATCGGAGAGAGCAAACTCTGGTTTGTGGCGAGTTAGGATTTCAAGCTTCACCGGTTTGTGAATATCCCTAAGGCGACGAAGAAGATGTTGGTGCAGATGATCATCAGAGCTCTTGGAGTCGGGGTGGATACGAAGATTTGTCACATGGGTAGGGTAAATTGGAAGTCCCACACATGCCTGTTGTCATCGGTATGGATCAACATAGGACTCACGTGGCTTTGTCTGCCAATTCTACTATGGGTAAGCATTGAGAGCCACTTGGCTTTGTTTGCCAGTCCTAGCTACCATGGGCAAACTTAATATTTTCATAATTTTAGTGATCCTTTTGCTGTATGCTGCGCTGTATATATATATATATATATATATATATTTCTAGGGTAATGGTTTGTTCTTCCATCCCCTAGTCTGAATGACCCACTCAATGATATATGCAAAAATTAGATCAATATCCGTTCTTTAGTTTTGGATTTCCAAACCTTGTGTTTATCATTCCTTTTATTCGAATGAATTTCGCTTACAAAAAAAAAAAAAATTTCAATAGTGATGAGACCCTAAAGCGGCGATCCTTCTTCTTAGTGAGAACTGATAAACTGCTATTCAATCAAGACAGTATAGAGAAAGCGTCAAATATTCTCTCTGATCTAATTAGGGCCCCACACGTCGTCCATTTGCGTTTCCATGTGGCATTAGTTGACCCAAAGCCAGCCAATGTGTCACCACAAAAATGTAATTTAATATTCGAAATCTTCATCTTTAAAACCCAGACCAACCTCCATGAACATTCTCACCACAGATCATCATGGCTTCCAAGGCTGCTGCATCAACTGCCCTTCTCCTTATGCTCAACATTCTTTTCTTCACTTTGGTCTCCTCTACCCATTGCCCACCACCACCAAAACCAAAGCCTACTTGCCCACCATCACCACCAAAGTCACCTAAGCCATCACCTAAACCCACCCCATCACCTAAGCCTGGTAAAGGAAGTTGCCCTAAGGACACCCTAAAGTTAGGTGTTTGTGCCAACGTGCTTCAGAGGTTGCTCAATATAAATTTGGGAACCCCAGCCAAGACCCCTTGCTGCAGTCTCATCCAGAATCTGGCTGACCTTGA
The DNA here is from genome assembly GCF_013358625.1 of Macadamia integrifolia. Classification (NCBI taxonomy): domain Eukaryota; kingdom Viridiplantae; phylum Streptophyta; class Magnoliopsida; order Proteales; family Proteaceae; genus Macadamia; species Macadamia integrifolia. The sequence continues at coordinate 30,469,346 of NC_056562.1, forward strand.
AGCCGCTGTTTGCCTTTGCACTGCCATCAAAGCCAATGTCTTGGGCATTAACTTGAATGTCCCTGTCTCCTTGAGCTTGCTCTTGAATTATTGTGGAAAGAAAGTCCCATCTGGATACCAGTGTTCTTAGGCCTGTGTGCCACCTTATCATAGCTAGGCTCTCCATTTCTTTTCCTTTTACTTTGTCCCTTTCTATACTTTCTTGCTGTGGTAGCCTGGTAGGTCTTTAGATTGGTTATGATATGATTTGAGGACTTGTTGTTCCTTCAAGTTCCTCTAGAGCTTCATTATTCCCCTTGTAATGATAATAAGTATGTTGTGCTGTAACAAGTTACAACTTGTGTTCTTATTAATAGAAGCAACTTCTTAGTTAATTGTTTTGTCTTGTTTCTTATTGATTCATACAGCTTCTGTGTTAGAGAACTATGAGTGTTCTGACTCTTAGTTGAATGATTTTTTTTTTTTTTTTGATAGATAGATAGATCCATTTATTGCAAAGAGAGAAAAGAAAAGTACCTACAAAGGGAAGCCTTACCATTACTCTCAAGTCTAATCCCCAAGAATCAAAGAAGCCTCCAAGACAAAAGGGAAGTCTTACATCACTCTCAAGTCCAATCCCCAAGAATCAAAGAAGCCTCCAAGACAAAAGCTAAGAAACAAAAAGAGTGGTTGGGGGGGGGGGGGGCGGAAGGGAATACAACAACCTCACACCCTCACCAACACATGTAGAGAGAACAGTCCAAAAGAAAAACCAGATGCTCCACAAGAAAGGTGTTCCTAGCTATTGGTTTTGGGGCCTTTGAACATTGAAACCACACACCAGGTAACTGCAATTTAATGGGTTAATTTGCATCAATCTTAGTCATTCATTTTCATCCCATACATAGTGCGATCTTTTTGTTTGGGTCTGGGACTTGGCTCTCTCTGGCATTTAGTGGCAACTTATACTAATAATTTGGATAGCTTTTTGAAGTGAAAAACATAAATTTCAGAAAGGGAATGGGTGGCAATGTGTAATTAAATAAAGATGCTAATAGGGATTTTTTTAATCCTAATGCTTTATTTTATAACTGAATTAACTGTTACATACTGCCTAAGCCCTCATGTTGGATTATTTTGATGATCCGACTTATGATGCACCAATTAGATGAACTGTGCATAATATATATGGGGATAGTAAATGACACCTCTATATATAAGTGTTTTTTAGAGCATGTAACCTTCTTTTGATTACCCCTTATCTGATTCCTTAAGTCTTTTTAAGTCAGGATCAATGAGGGCTTTTAAAATTATTTTGAAAGTGACTTTCCATTACTTCATTCCCAAGAATTGTTATTAACTAGCACACCTTTTGAGTGTACAAATGTGAAATTCCAAATTATTTGACACGTGATATTTTTTGTTTCGCTCTTCATCTTTGGATTCCTATCTAATTATCCCAGACGTAATCCTAGACATGAGGAATAAAAGAAAAAAGGTGGTGGGGTATTTCTCGTTTCTTTTGCTTGATCTATGAATTTTCTTATGATTTTTATTTGACATATTTACATTTAATATGGTCCAAAGACATGGATTTCTTTCAAATTCGAAGAAAATCTCAGTATTAGGGGAAAACGGAAAGAGAGGGATTCGGACCCTCGCTACGAATAACTCGTACAATGGATTAGCAATCTGCCGCTTTCGTCCACTCTGCCATCTCTCATAATTTAAAAATTAAAATTCTATTATAAAATATTTTAGGAGCTTTTTTTTTTTTTTTTTTGCTAAAAGGCAATTTGTATGAAAAAAGGAAAAAAGAAATAAGGAAAGAATAGAATATACAAACTACTGCATAGAAACAAACATTCAAAACAAAAAAATCTATACTACCTTCTCTTACCTTCGACATTGTCATCAGCAAGAGGGACTAGAAAGCAGCAACCAAACAATCAATGACACTTAAGGAGTGCCATTAAGAAAATCCCTTGTATATGAGTGATAGGACGATCTGCACAAAAGTTCAATAAATGGAAGATTTCTTCCAAGGCCATTCTATGCCTTTCTCTAAGAAGCTTGGCTAGAAGCCATTTCCCTAAAAAGACGATCAATTAAATTGTATAGATCAAAAGAACAAGACAATCAATTGTACCATTCCAATTATTAATAAGACAAGTTCGGTATTGCTTCATAGATCAATATAATATGTTCTATCTTTCTCCTTCATTCAGCAAAAGGATTAGACGCAAGTAACAACAAAACAGAAATAAAGAATCCGTTAATTTAGCAAGAAATGGAGGCGTGTTTTGTCAAGATTAGGCAAAGCTAGCTGGTTTTAACGAGCCATGCATATATATATATATATATCAGGAAAGTGAAGTACTGATTGATTGATCTTTAATCTATCTTATTAAAATATCTGCAAAATCCCTATGACTCTACTGGTTAATAGAGTTTTTTTTTTTTGGTTAAAATAGTTACGTGTACATGAGAAGTACAATGGCTAGCTCTTCGTTTTCATCATCAATATTATGGGCTAAGTGTACACATGCCAAGACAAAGGTGGCTAATATATTACTAAGCCACCCTCATGAGCTATTAGGACCTCAGTGGCTTAATTTGGTACCAAAAAAAAAACTCAAGTAAGAGTTTCTCAATCTCTTGGTGAAATGAAAATTTCTTATTCTGGATATATATATATATATATATATATATAATTTTTTTTTTTTTGGTTAAGATAATCGGCCTAGTGTCCTTCCATCAAACTAAAAAAATGGGATATTTCTTTCATCAAACTAATTGGCAAAGTAAGCCACATTACATTGATATTATCTTTGTTTTCTTCAAAAGATAATTGGCCTAGCTAGTGGCCTTCCCCTAGGCTGACTCAATCCTTTTCTAGTGAATCAGCATGGGTGCTTTCCCATTTTAGAGGGACGTCTATGTGATTTTATTGGCAGATTGGCTTTTTGTGCTATAATTTACCATAAATGGTTGGAGAGGAACATGAGGATCGGAAATTGTCAAAAAATCATCTCACACCTATCAGCTAGCAAAAAAAAAAACTGATTCTTTAGCTGGTTTTTTTTCCCTTTGATTATTATAAATTTTATCGACTAGAAAAAAAGATATACATCATGTGTTTTCATTTTCACAGTCGTATGTCATTATCATAATCTCAATCACTAGTGTCATTCTTGTACATTGAGAAGTTGTATGATTTTCACTAGATTTTTTTGCCATCACTGAAAAGCTCTTTTTTGAAATCTCATAAGATCATAGGGATTATGTCCATATCTTTTTCTGATTATAGATGAGAAGGGAAAGAGAGAAGCATTAATATTTGTCTCCATTTTTTGTCAAACAAGAGAAAATCCAAAACAGCTGATTTGAGGGTGTTGGCGCTGAAGGATTCTTGGTCAGTGTGTATAGTTATTGTTGATGACAATATATGAAAAGAGAGGAATGGGGGAAGGCATGGCATGAGAAGTAGGAACCCAAATCAACTTTTTGAGATGGTAAAAAGGGATCTTCAAGAAGCAAACCTTAACCTGAAAAGGGTAATTAAGAATCCAGCTGATTTGAGCTAGGTGTAGCCGAAGTCTTGGGTTACAGGGTATTCCGTATAGGCCAATTCCTATCTTAGAAGTGTTTTGGTGTAAACGAAGGAGGGGCTGGTTCAAGCTTAATGTGGATGGATGCTCTCTTGGTAACCCTAGGAGAGCGGGGGCGGGGGGGTGTTTTTCGAGATCACAGGGGTGAAGTTGTGGCCTCTTTCAAAATTTTTCTAGGCAACCATATAAATTATTTTTCTGAATTTCGTGGTTTGATAGAAGGTCTCTTGGTTGTTATGAATCTCAAGATGGGGCTTTGTGGATTGAATCAGACTCGATAACAGTTGTGGTTTCAGTCCAATTGAATTTGATTCCATGGTTTGTTATTATGCAAGAGTGGTCTTCAGTGCAGCCTTACCTAGCCTCTATTCCCTGGAAGATATATAACACATTGCTTTAGGGAGGCAAATAGTGTTGCCGATTTTCTAGCAAAAGATGCAACAAAGACATGACTTACATCTTCTCATATTCCTTCCACTCTTATGTTTGGGAAGAACTTTTTCAAGATGCAGCTTTAAGACCTAGATTTAGATTAAGTTAACTAAGCTTGAGTTTCCCTGATGATGACATTGTATCGAAGGTGAGAATTCTTAAAGTTTTGTGGTGATTTTTTCTTTTGTGAGTGACGTTGTTGATTTTTTATTTTGCTTCTTTTTTTAATAAAGTTTTTTGGATCTAAAAAAATTCACATGACTCTATGAAGTGTATCCAAGAAAGAAAAAGAAAAAAATTACCCCAAGAAGAGAAACCCTAGTTGCTGAGGTGTGATGCAGTGTCTAACCCAATCCCTCGTGGGGAGTAGGGTAAATTCTGAGCTCATCCATGGCTGTAAATTCTCATGATTAACAGCTCCAATCCTCATCGGTGGAGCAATGATATATGAAATCACCCTTTGCAAAGAGTGAGAAGAAGAAGAAGAATTACACAGAGAATCATGGAAGTCCGTGAAACTGAGCTTACTGATCGAAACCAGAAGTTCACGGATTCAATAAGTCACGGATTACACATAGAAATCCACGCCATGACACCAAGACCTGAAAAAAAATCCAAGCTTTTCCAATTAGAATCCCAATCAAATTCCAAATACAGAAATGAGAAATCCATATAATATATAAAATATAAAAATTTACTTTACTTTCCTCAGAATTTCAATAATGGCTCTGAAAGACTGAATTATAGGAAGTGAAGAGTCACGGGCTGTTCATCCACAGTTCATCTATAAATCTTCTGTTCCAACCCATCAGAAAACAACCCTAGCTAGTAGTCTCTTTAGGTTCTATGGTCATGGACTTGAGGATTACATCTACTTTCTTCATTATCATGATTTTATCATTAACAGCACTGCCTCCATTACATGCCTGTGGTTACTGCGAAAATCCACCTTACCACCATCCCAGCCCTCACCGGCCGCCGCAACATGGAACCGGCCGGCCTCCAGTGACTATCCCCCCTCCTTCAGGCGGCAGTGGTGGTGGTGGTGGCGGCGGTGGTGGTGGAGGCGGAGGTGGAGGAGGTGGTGGTGGTGGTGGTGGTGGTGGTGGTGGTGGTGGCAGTGGAGGTGGTGGCTGTGGTCTACCAGGGATCTGCCCATCACCTCCATCAACTTCCCCTACTTGTCCTATCAATGCATTGAAGCTAGGCTTGTGTGTGGATGTTCTTGGAGGGTTGGTGCATATTGGATTGGGGAATCCTGTGGAGAATGCTTGCTGTCCAGTGATTCAAGGGTTGCTAGAACTCGAAGCAGCTATCTGTCTCTGCACGACTATAAGACTCAAGCTTCTGAACCTCAACATCTTCCTTCCTCTTGCTCTTCAAGTTCTCATAACATGTGGGATGAATCCTCCACCTGGGTTTGTGTGTCCACTACCATAATCTGTACTACCCATTCCTTTAGTCCAGTATGGTCATGTCTGCATAGGGTGTGTGTTTTGTTCTTGGTGTTCTAGGGTCTAGGTCATATCTTTGACTTTGTTAGGGTTTTATTCCACTTGGAAAACAAAAAATTGTTAGGGTTGGGCTTCTTTTTTCATTTTTTTTTTCGTCCTTTTTCTGTGTTGTTTCTGAAGTTTTCTTTTTCGAAGTTGGTTGGGGGTAATCTGTTGGTCGTTCATTATTCTCAAGTTTTCAGCATTATCAATGGTAGATTATTGATTGAATTCAAAATAAAAGAGAGATTGTTTTTATTCTCTTGCTAATTGTGGTAGGGTTTTTACATTATTTTTTTACCTCACCATTTTTCTTACATTTATTCCCCTCCAGTGGAGGGGTAGGGTTCTTCTATTGTTTCCCTCCATTGGTGGTGCTGGTGTGTTTGATTGTCAAGAAATAGATAGAAAAGAAAAAAATATGATAGTTTATCCACTAATAATAGGAGGTGATGTTTCAAAAAATCACAAGACAAATATGGGTTATTCAATTTTATATTTATTTAAATCTAAATTGTCTAAGAGTCGGAAGAGTGGACGGCTGGCCCTCCTCCCTTCAGGTCTTGGATTAATATGGTGAATAAGGGTGTGAGTGAATATGTTGTTCTTATTGCTGGCCCTCCTCCTTCTGGGGTTATTCACATGGACAGTTTTGCCCCCCTTGGGCACCTCCTCTTACTGTCTTGCCATTTGCTCGGATGCGGCTCTTTACTCCCACCGTAAAGCTTTGGGAATGGGGTATGTTTCTTTTGATCACTTGAAGAGGCCTTGCTTTATTGCCTCATCTCATCAAGCTCTTACGCTAGTGGTGGTTGGTGAAGGTTTGGCTATCCGTCTAGCTCTTTCTTCAACTAGATGTGTGGGTTTCTTGAGAGTAATGGTGTTCTATGACTGCCTTACTCTTATAAATAACTTCTCGATCCCCTCCTCTTCCTCTCCCCCTCCATCTTCTATCGTGAGTATTGTGTATTATATAATGTCTCTCAAGTCTCACTTCTCTTCTTGCTTTTTTATGCACATTAGTCGGATCTATGATGAGGTGGCTCATCATGATGCTAAATGGGCTCTGTCCTACCCGAGTGAGGGTTTTCAGATTCCTCCTCTCCCTAGAGAGCTGTTGAATCTTGTTTTGGCGTCTTCGCCTCCTTTTTCTGAATAGAATTTCACATTTGCACCCAAAAAAAATAAAATGAGAGTGGACGGCATATCTAGAGTAATGATCACAAGCATGGACCATACACGGAATATGTGCCAATGCAAAAGTGGGTATTTGATCGAATTAGCTAGACCCTGGAATTTGACTAATGACTAATCTACATTGTCTTCTCTATCCAATGTTCAGAATGAGAATATCACTTGTCCACGTGACATAACAGATGTAGTGTGACATTTAGAAAGATAACATAACAGACCAATGTGACAATAATAATTTGCGTAAAAAGTAATGATCAGTCTATATGTCTTTGATTGTCTCTCCTTTTAACAAGCGTTCCTTCTTTTTTACGCCCGATTCAGGTTTCAAGGTTTTGCTTTCAAGATACATGGCTACGAGAGATGTGAAAATACAGTTAGTCTCATTTATGTATCTCTCCTCAAATTCAAATTTTTTTTTTTTTTTCATGTCATTTCTTGGCAACCCAACATACCTTAATGAAAATCCAAGCCTTTTCCTTCATATCATAGGACTATTGAAGCTTGCAAAAGACGATTTAGTTAATGCTAACTCAGACAGCAATGTCGAAGATGAGTGTACAAATCATAGGTGTCTCAGTTGTACATTTTTCGCTAGTATATATACAACTCACAAGTGCTAAATAGCTATACTGGTACATAGTCGATCCTATCTCCATGTTATGTACTTGCACTATCTATTGTGGGTTTGGAACAGCGGCAGAAAAAAATCTGTAAATTCCACGCAACAGTTTGATTAGTGCTCAACCCTCAATGATATGTTGTTTCTAAGGTCCTAATTTTCAGCCCAACCAACTTCAGTGTTAGTTTTAAGAAAGAAGAAAAAATCTTCAATTAATTTGAAAATCAACTCTAAGAAATTTAGACAATTAAACAAACAAGGGAGGGGGTAAGTTTCTACCTCAGTGGCAGGCAGCTAGGTGTAGTTTGGTTCTAACATAAGTCCAGGAAAGGTTGTTAGTTTGATCCCCGCTCGTATCCCTTCTCCACCTTCTTCAGGCTTTGGACTTTGATTGTGCTAAAAATTGCTACATTGTCTCCTCTTGGAGTTTTCAGATTAGGCCTTTTTAAGTTGCCTGTGACTCTTTTTGTGTATATATATATATATATATATATATTCTTTCCCGTGGTTTATTTTTATTTTTATTTCTATTTTTTTATCTTCTCTTTACTTTAATATAATGCATTCACCAAAAAAAAAAAAAAAATGTGGCCTAGTGTTCTCTTGCTGATGTGGGTCCCATGTAGAGATTATGGATGATGAGCATTAAAACGGATTTTACGAATGCATTATATGATAGGCTTTTACAAATGAAACCAACCTCTACTAAGTATATGCATAGAATTATATGACCAAAAAAATAAGGATTTTACAAATGCATTATATGATAGGGTTCAATTGCTTTGATACACAAGAACCTTTGTTTGAGGGTTGATATCTTGTTTTATGTAATTTAGGTTCAGGGGCAATAGTTCTCTAAGAAAATTTTTTGTGATTTACATCAGGTGCAATTTCAAAAGTTGTTAGTAGGGTTATTAGGGTTACGAGAAATTCTTTGTGAACACAAATAGACGTAAGGAAGAGAACTTGTAACCCTTTTCTCCATTGTTAATGAAACTGTTCTCATCTCTCTGTAGATCTAAGCATCTTACCAAATATGCTCTATATATGATATGCTTCATAATAAAATGACATATATATAATAATAATAAAAAAAATTGGTAGAAGTATATATATGATAATTGACATTCGAAAACACAAGTAGATTATTGGTGATTGCCATATACTCTCATTGGTGTCAAAGTTCTTACTTTACATGATTAGATTTAGAATTAACATATAAAGATTTCACTGCATAAGATTTTTGATAATCAACAAGGGGTGACAGTGATTTGACTGTTACTTATATGAAATATTATCGCCATAAATTATTTTTCCTACCTTTTCAATTCCTGTTTTTGCATTTTACGTTAAAACAATAAACAGAACAAAATCCATATTTTATTTTATAGATTTTTTTTCCCTCCTTTTTACATAGAAACAAAAAGAACCTTAGTAAAAAATCTGATCCGAGGATGCAACTTCACTACATTCGTTATAATCAATCTTTGACTTAATTTGGGATGAACATCAATCAACATTCTAACAACCAAAGATCCATTAAATCAATTTGTGAAAGATATGTGGAATATTATCATTAAATTAATATGAAATGTGCTTAAAGATGGTTCACGAGAAACGGGTTGGTGGCAAGGCATTTTTCATCTTAGTTATATATGAATGTTACAACTTACACAGGAGAAGTGAGCATGCTATGGTGCTCCGGTGTAGGTAGGAGTGGGTCGAGTCCGTATCACCGCTGATCAGCAACAACAATATCCTAACTTGACCAAAAGAAGCCTCAAGAAGCATCAAACATTTCCAATGAGATCCATGGAATAGGTCTTAGATAGTATCAGATAACAAGGTTCTAAAACTTGGGAATAGTCACAGGAACGGTCAAGGCCAATATCATTTTAATACTGTTTTGGAAAGGACTGGATCGGACCATGTTGGACAGATCTATCCCTTTTTTTCTTTCTTTTTTTATTACTAAATTACCCTTGAACCATACATATGGAATGGGATTGGAAAGGTCAGAATCAAGGATTGGTCAAGGTCAATACCATTCTGATCCAACTGATACAGACCATCCGTTCCGTTTTTTAAAACCATGTTCCAAAACACCCGTTATCTATACGTTTATTGTCATTAGGGGTGTCAATCGCTTGATTGGGTTTAATTTTGATTGGGCTGAATCAATTTCATTGCGAGATTGGGTGAAAACCAATAAAGGGATGTATAGTTTACCATGTATATACATAACTATGAGAAGGGAAAAAAAAAAAAAATTAAGATTTTCAAGTTGATATCGGTGTCTTAATGGTTTGGGTTCGGTCTTGATCTGGTTTTCCATATTCGGTGCACTTTGATTTTCAACTGATTTCACAATACTTCATTTCGAAACCAAACCAATATGAAATTGGTTTGATTCAATTTAAGCTTTTCAAATGGTTCAATCTGGTTTCACCAGCTTGGGCTAGGGTTTGAGCTGTTTGGCATCCCTAATAATCTGGGGGAGATCAAATCAGTTTCACGTACGATAATATTTCCATACGCTCATCAAATATCAGGTGTCTGAACGTATGGAAATATTTTCTTATGTGAAATTGATTTGATCTCAACTATGTTAGTATTTTTTTAATAGAAAGTAGGAGCCATGCCCAGACATAGGGACGCGTACCCCAAGGCTGTGAGTGGCTTCTATGCCCCACCCAGAAAACTTTATTCCCCTAATCAAACTCCCAGACGTTCTAGCTCTTCCCTAATTAACTTAGTGGAAAAGGAAAATATAAACATCATGATGAAGTTGTTGATGAACTTATTGTCAAAGTTCACGAGTTGCCACATGGTAGTTAGGTCAATTATGGACCTACCTACCACCGGACATGTTTGAGAGTTGCATGGAATTTGATTCCCACTGCCATGGAAATAGAAATGGATAGAGTCTCTCCCTCTCTATTCCTGAACTAGAAAGGGAATTTGATTCCCACTGCCATGGAAATCGAAATGGATAGAGTCTCTCCCTCTCTATTCCTGAACTAGAAAGAGTTTCTAGATGCCCCAATAAAGCATCGAACCACACATGTGATAGACCCTAAAGGACAAAACAGACACAATCATAATAAATTAACTCGCATAGTTGTTCTAAACTGAAAGGATAATTAGAAGGTTTCTCATATATGTAATAAGTGTTGTAGATCAATCAATAGTCGATGTGGGACTAAATTCTTCACAATTAATATATACAATTATTCTCTTTTGTCGCGAAAAGATTTGTTACAAGTGGAAGAAAAGAATAAAGCTACTCCAATAATGGAGCTCTGTTCTTATTTCGAATTGCAGCACCATGTGAGGTTTGCATCCCAACTACCATTCACCAATATAAATCATCAATCACCATACCTCCCCATGCAGTCACGGGACTCAAAACTGTTTGTTTTCTTATTCAGAATAAGGTCTAGAAATAGGAATAGTAGACAGTATCGGTTTCTGTTGATTTCGATTTTAATTGAATCAGAATCGAGAAATCTTAATAAAAAAATAAAAATATTTCTATAAATATCAGATTAATTTGTTGGATTTTTTTTTTCACTTAAATGATGTATAGATATTGCAACAAAGAGATAAGTTTCATTAATTTTTTACTGTTACTGACCAAAAGATGGAAAAAATGCTCCAAAATAAAGATCGAAGAGCAAGCATTATTGATTCAAAGTAGGTAGCAGGGAAACAAATTGGTATATAATCAGAATCGGGGTAGGTCGAGATGGATCAAGAAAGGGTCATTTTCATAAGAAAAGTTTGAAATGGGTCAAGAAGGTGTTGTTCTTACTAGAAATGTTTGAGATGACTCCAGAAAATTTCAAGATGGACCAAAAATGTGTTCTTACCAAAAAAATAAAATCGATATTAGCCAAGAAAATGTCATTGTTGCCAAAAAGTTCGAGACTCAATTTGACCCAATTTTTTAAACCATGTTTCAGAACTATTAAGCTATTTGTTACTAAGAAAATATTTCCATCAACATGGAGGACGATTCATCGACCATCTTAGGGTTCACAAACCAGTATATAGTCTAGCATTTTCCCAGAATACCCTCCTAATACACCCCTTCACCCCATCTCAAGCACAAGGTGAATGAATTCCCATTCATAGTGGCCTTAGGAAAACTCGATTCAGTTGTTATATTCTCACATTTTTACCCCCGAAAAAACAAATCTCACATATTAATTTGTGTTTATGTCCTAACCCTTGGCCTAAGCCTACAATAGGTTGAACAGTTCTACGTGCATGGGTTCTAGCTAGTTAATGGTCAGGGTTAACAAGGCACCCACATTCACACCAAAGAATCTAAAGTTTCCTAGTCCCTGGCCATACTGGCTCCTTCAATTTCCTTTGGGAGTGATTGGCTTATCCAAGTTGGCTTTAAATTCTAAAGCCACCAATTAAGGTCGTAAGTACTTGGATTACAGAACCAGATATCTGTTCGGTATCTGGTAACACTAAAACTTTCACTTCTTTAATGGAAAATGAGTGGAAGATGACTGACATAAAAACTAAAGAAAAACCATGGAAGACAAATTACCTTTCACTGTTACAAATAACTCAACCAAAAAACACATAAAACCAACAATGTAGAAAACTTGGTAAGGAAACAAGCAATTCCACTTAAACTACTAGAGGCACTGACACATGACTTTCTGTGAAACCAAACAACACACAAAGGATAACGAGATAGAGAGAAGAGGAATTTTGCTTAACATTGGAATCCGGTGGGGAGCCTCCTTCCACAGGTGTTAAGAAGCAAGCTGAGTGCAACTGGGATATTGAGGTTGATACCCAATAAATTAGCTCTGATGGTGGTGCAAAGGCAGATTGCAGCCTCAAGGTCAGCAAGGCCTTGAAGGAGAGTGCAGCATGGGGCGGTTGGAGGAGTTCCAATCACTACGCCGACGACGCCGTTGAGCAAATTGAGGCATACCCCTAATTTCAGAGCATCCCTAGGACATCTACCCCTGGCAGCTGGGGTTGGAGTTGGGTTATTAGGATTTGGAGTTGGGTTAAAGGGGTTTGGAGTAGGGTTAAATGGGTTTGGAGTTGGGTTAAAGGGGTTTGGAGTTGGGTTAGTACCGGGCTTCGTCCTTGAGGGGCAATGGCCACATTGAGCAGACACAAGTGCAAAGAAGAGAAGGTTGAGTGAGAAGAAGAGAGCAATAGATGCAGAAGCCTTGGAAGCCATAACAATAACTTAATAGGGCAATTTTCTTTCTGAATGGTTTTAGAAATTGGTGGTGTGTGATGGGTATTTATAGGGCTCCAAGAGAGTGAGTTGTTAAAAAGTTTGACGGTTTGATATGAACAATTTATCAAAGAATCAAAGATAAAATTGATCTATACCAGCTCATATGTGACCAAATGATTTAGCGGGAAAGGCAAGCAAGCAAAGTTTTGGAGGGTTGTGAGAAGAAGGTATTGACAAATTGGTCATCATGATCTAAGTTCTAGTACTGATCTCCTGTTGTTCCATTACAGTATGTAGCTTTCGTAGGTCATGTAAGTGTAACAACTGCCCGTAAATGTTGCTAATCTTTGACCCACTCAAATATCTCTCTATAATCATTTCAGTTTAGGTAGGTTCAAGCTAGAGACCATATTTTCTTCCATATGAGACTATAATACTTAATTTGCATTAAAAGGATCTTGAGAATATAAGACAAGTTCTTCGTTAATTACTTCATGTAATACTGCGTTTGGTATACATTCTTGGAATGCATGCTTTTAAAACATATATGTATAATTCATTCTCTTTATCCATGAATTAGATTTTAGATATTCAGGGGGTGGGGTGCCTCGTACCCATAAAATCTTGAGATTGAGAAGATGAGATGATGAATATATGTTAAATTATTAGTGAATCCAGATATTCTTTACCCAAAAAAAAAAAATCCAGATATTTAAGATCATGAGTGAGAGACTAAGGCTGTATTTGGTATGATTTCTTAGAATGCATTAATGCACTATTGGTCCAGAATGCATATTGAATGCATAATTCACCCCCTTCTAACATACTAACCGTTACTCATCTTTGGGAAGCAAATACATTTATAATGCATTGGCAATTAATAAAAAATTTTGTAAGTTGAACCCTTAGACCCATGTAGTTATTAAAACTTTCCAAAATATTTAGCAAAATTTTTTATTTTAGTTAATGCAGCTAGATTTCAGGCCATTTCAAAGGATTCGGGGAAATTTGTCCTTTGAATAGTTTGGCACCAAAACTATGACCCTAAAAAAAGGGGTCTTCACCATTGTCATAATGTGGTTGGACATGAATGCAACAAGAATCTTGTTTGATGTTGGCATTGAGAACTTTTTACTTATATTTGCATGACATTTATCTCAAAATTTTGGTTTTGTATTATTTAAAGTGGATAGATCATTTGTTTCAGTAGCTCATAGAATGGCTAGGAATGCTAGATTACTTAAGGGATAAGCGGGTTTGGATAATGTCTGCCTTATTTCTTTAAGGAAGAGGGTTGGGTATGTTGTCAGCTTTCCGTAAATTAATAGAATGCACCAATCACAAGGCTGGATAAAGGAGGACAAGAAAATCTTTTTTAAAGGGGAGGAGAGAGGATGACACATGTTGGGCACCCTAGCAGCGTGCATGGCCTTTTTCCTTTTTCCTTTTTTTATTATTTTATTTTTATTTTTATTAATGATTTTCCTTTTTATACAACAAATGATCTTCACCAAATGGGAAAAATAGCACCTACACGTCTATGGTAGGAACCTCTCACCAACTATTCTTTTACTTTGTGGATAGCTTTTTGTTTTTTTGCTTCTTCTTTTTCTTTTCTTTTCCTCTCTTCTTCTTCTTCTTCTTCTTCTTCTTCTTCTTCTTCTTTTTTTTTTTTTTTTTTTTTTTTTTGACAATTCCTATCAAGGGCCCAACATAGAACTTGGGGATTTACCTGTCCATGAAATTTGGTCTCTATGTAAAATATTTCTCAAAGGAAAAACTGAAGGGAAACTTCAAAAATAAGGTTTGAGATAAATTTTGGGCCAGCACAGTTCCATTAAATAGGCTTCCAAAAATAGCTCGCGTTGAGATTTGGTTTCTTCTGCCTAGCCTCTATCGAAAAATAAAGTTGAGAATGACCCACCAACATTCAGAAACTAACAATATAGCTCCACCCTTCCATCACAAGGATATATTATACTGCAACTTAGCCACCAGAGTCGAGCATATGTGGAGGTCAAAGAATTGTAGGAGTGAGTGGTGTCCTAGCTGGCCCAGCCCCACTTCTGGCCCGGGCACAGGTCTTGTCCTGGCCTCTATCCGGGGTCAGCCAGATAAGTCATATTGCTGCCAGCTCAAGAAAAATATGGCCTTGGTTTGCCATCCTAATGTGAAATGACTTGAGGGCAGCGATTTTGTGAAAACTGCCAACGATTACGGTTATCTTCAGCTTAACCAAAATTTTGGTACATGGGTTCCAGTTAATGAAATAGAATCTCGAAGGATATTCTTAAATATTTCAAAATTTAGGAAGATATATACCTTGTGAACCTAAAGAGATTGAATTTATTCCATTTCTTTGGCTATGAATGAATAACTTTCAAGAACCTGACATATAAGCGAGACCAGCATTGAGTAATACTAATAGCTCTTATTTAAGACCACATAAAAGTGAGATTACATTTGTGATGCTTGCACATTTTACCCATTATGCAATTGAATCTCCTCAATATTTGAACAGATTATATGAAAAGGAAAGAATTGGAAAAGATCTTTGCTGAAATGAAGATGACTAGCTACATGAGAAACTGAATATAAACCACATATATATAGATTACAAATTGCTTCTCTCTGTTATAAAGAACCTATTGAGAGGACGCAATTGAATAACACATACCCCTTTAACACAATTATCATGACTAACAACTTCCTTTGTAGAGAAGCATCTATTCACCCCCCCAAAAAACAAAGGCTTCCTTTGAAGCACCACAGGATATATATAAAACAAGCTAGAGTAGAAGAGGAAATTGTTTAGGAACACTGGAATCCAGAGTGGAGGTTCTTTCCGCAGGTGTTGACAAGCAAGCTAAGTGAAACTGGGACATTGAGGTTAATACCCAATATATTAGCTTTGATGGCAGTGCATAGGCAGATTGCAGACTCAAGGTCAGTAAGACCCGAAATGAGAGTGCAGCATGGGGTGTTTGCAGGTGTTCCGGCGCCGACGATGCCACCAAGCAAATTTGAACATGCCCCCAATTTCAGAGTATCCCTAGGACAGGTACCCGTCGATGGGGTTGGGGTTGGAGTTGGAGTAGGAGTAGGATTTTTACATGGCTTTGGTTTAGGGCTTGGACAGGTCCTACATGAAGACACATGAACAAAGAACAGAAGGTTAAGTAAAAGGAAGAGAGCAATAGATGCCGAAGCCTTGGAAGCCATCTCAAACCTCAATACTGGAGATAGCAAAGGTGGGACTAGATAATGTTGAAGGATGGGTAATGTGTGTTGGGTATTTATAGGGCGCCTAGAGAGTAAGCTGTACAGATTTTTATTTTATATTTATTTTCACTTATCCAGATCATTGAGGGCCTTACTGATAATAAGGCATAAGGCATTGTCCGTTGCCATTGGTGTGGTTTGAGAGTTTTTTCCTATACCAACAATATAATGAATTTTCACAGAAAAAAAAAAAAAAAAAAAAAAAAAAAACATAATGAATCAATAAAAGGAAAATGTAGAGTAGATCAGGAAACCCCATGTAACTACACCATTGGATTTAGTGGGCAAAAACAAGGAGGGGTGTGAAAGATGCGGTTTTTTTAACAAGTTGCCATGATCTCTACTGTAGCAATCTTCTATGGTTCTATAACGTCATATTATAAGGTGCACTGTATCCAAATTTCTAAGTTCATGCATTTAATTACAGTGAAGTCTAGTTACGTACAATATTACGATTTAATGGTCGTGGGTTTGAATTGAAATAATCTCTCTATGAATAAAAAATAAGATTCTATATATTATGATTTTTTCCACACCATGCAGAAGTGGAAGCCTCTTGCAATGAATTCGACCTTTTTTTAACCTAAACATCTTCTTTATACAGTGTACTTCCACTTTGGTATATTTTCTTAAAATATAAGATGTGTATGAATTCTTTAGGATTAACTCCTTTTTGAAATATCATTCTACATTTCATGCATGATTTTATTTTTTGTTTTCCATCACAAAAAATTCATGCTAGCAAAACCCTACCTAATTTTAAGAAATAATGGATTCCCTCTTACATGCAGTCTGAAAATACGTGCATTGGATCTCATCTCCCCTCTCCCTTACTGGGGATCTATCTAGTTTCGGAACCAATATCATATTTGAAATGTATCAATCTGTATTGGATGTTTTTGCCATCAAATGTATTACCATATTTTTACCATTTTACCTTATGCCTTTATGGTATCATTGATTTGATATCAATGTCAGGCAATACTGATATAGTTTGACCCATATGGCTGTTCTGATACCCATTCCTAAAATTATGTCAGAAACTCAGCCACTACTCTTATATGAAAGATAGAGTCCATTAATCTATTAGTGCCATTTTATTTATTTATTTTTCTTTCTTTAGAGATAGATAGATCCCATTAATATAAAATAAAATAAAATATAAAAAGGGGTGGAGGAGAGGGGGAAAGAAGAAATAAACAATATAGAAGGTGGCCTTACTTCATTTTCAAAACCATGACCCAAGAATCAAAGAAAACCCCAAGACAAAAAAAAAAGAAAATCAGAATCCATAGGAGGTGGAAGAAGCACCCTTATTGAGAAGAAAAAAATCACCCTCAAAGAAAAACAACAAATTAAGCTGGGGTAGTCACCTAAGATGAGTCCAAATGGGCTGCACCCCCAATGCTAGACAAGATAGATATTCATATTCACGTTAGGGCCTTTAAGGGGATCAGCATGTCATTTATCTTCCACATCGCTCTGAATATCATTGATGTTGACAAGATTAATCCGGGATCTATTTTAAAATAGAAGAAAATTTCGCTCCATCCATATATGAAAAATAATGTAACAAAAGGCTAGCTTTACAATAACCCCAGTGGAATCACTTTTAATTGTCTTACTAACCCATTGTTTTTCCAGCAAGACATTTGTTCTTGCTAAAAAGAGGAGCACATGGGGATGCTAGCAGCCCTAAGATTTGTGATTTCCCAATTGCACAAAACCAATTATCACAATCATGAAAATGGGGGGAAACCAAATCGGTCTAATCATGGACCCGTTGGTCACGAGCCTAAGGACAAAGGAAAACAAAAGTGGTTCATCACCTTAGTGTGAAAAGAAGAAAAGTGTATTGTTGCTTAAAGAGATAAGGCTAAAGATCAATGGCAGCCTGAAACAGTTCCATGGAATAACATGAAGTGTCTTACATGAAATTCTGATACCCAAGAACAGAACTTGGATCCTAGAGTTGAGAAAACCCAATTAGTTACAAGATTACCTAACTAACAATTAGTTTGTCAGTTAGTAGAGTTGTTAGATTAGTTCACTTGATTAGCTAAACTACAACGATTAATTAAAATAGGGTATTCTTGTAACAGAGTTAGTTTAAAGGTTTAAATACAAAGATAGAGTTAGTTTAAAGGTTTAAATACAAAGATAGAGTTAGTTTAAAGGTTTAAATACAAAGATTTTATACGTCGAAGGCATTGAGAAATAAATCAAAACTCTTCTTTTCCTAATTTCTGTGTTTTAGGAGTTTTCAGATTCTTAAACTCGAATTAAGGATCAAATTTACAAACTCGAATTAAGGATCCCACAATGTTTTAGGACCTAATTTCTGTGTTTAATTCAAGTAAGTTGTCACATCTTTCCATTTATTTCCATTTGTAAACTGTAGATCTATGAATCTTTTTCTGGTCTCAAAAACAAAGAAGAATGATAAATATATGAGTCTCACTTAGCCTCGAGGATGTGGAGTAGGCGGACAAAGAATTGCAGAAAAGAATTAAATGGGTTGGCCCCCATTTCTGGGAAAGATCTTAACCAGGAATCTGATCAGGGACAGCTAGGTGGGCTAGATTGCTCACAGCCCATAAAGAAAAGTAGGTCCTAGGCTTGGCCTATTGAAGCTCATCTTGACCCAAATATTTTAAGATATGTAAACAAAAGATTGATCAGTAAAACTAAATTTGGCCCAATAATAGAAAACAAAAATGTTGGAACCGAGGAAAATAGATAAATAAATAAATAAGAGAGGAAATTTCACTTCCATCCCCAACGGTTCTCGAGTCTTGTTTTTTGTGTTTCTGTCAGTGTTTCCTTTGCCGTGTCACTTTTCAAAGTGTTGGATGTTCGCCTGGATATATGGCGCTCGCCCAAGTAACTATAGACCGACCAAGGTGATGGACGCTGAAGCGATGAATCGAATCCCACAATGTATGCACCAACTTAATAAACTATTAGGTATTTTATGGAGAAAGTACATAAAGGATAGCTTATTCTATTGATAACCAATTGACCCAATTGAAATATCTTCCCTTCCAAGAGTTAGTAGGACCAGCTGGAACATGTTTGCTGCGTGTGTGTATGTGTTGTGTTGGCTTGTTCTGGTCGACAAGGAGACGAAAGTCAGTGTTTGTCATGTGCAGATATCGGCGGAGACAACTCATCAGCTTTTCACTTTGTTGTATACATGCGCTGGCTTAAACCTTGTAGCGTTCCATACATCAACACTTAGTAGACGTCACCTCAGCCGCATTTGATATAGTTTATATTGGTAGGCCAGTTATGAATATCACAAGAATGACTGCAAATCCAAACATTCTGGTTATCAGATGGGATCAATCTATATATGATCCTAATTGAGACCTAACAAAGCTTTATATATCTGATACAAGCTTTACATAGAAACCAAGGCCTTGCTCAATATCACTTAAGCTCACCCTAAGCCCAAGCCCAAGCCCAAGCCCAAGCCCGTTGCGGTTCACACCATTGGGTTAGAGCCACTGAGTCACAAAACCAAGTTCGATGCCTCAACCTTAACCATAACCTAAGGGTGTTAATCGGTTCGGTTTCGATTTAAACGGTGTGCATTGGTTCCATTCACATTTATTTAACTAAAACCATAATCATACCATTTATTAAACGGTTTCACTTTCTGAAACCGTGACCGTTTAGTAAATGGTTTCGGTTTCCACGGTTTCTAAACGGTGTCGATTTCACAGTTTTAAACAGTTTCGATTTTGGTTTAATCCATACGGTTTGTAAAACGGTTCACAATCGGTTTGTTATAACTTGCAACCATCTCTAAACTGAAAATCATAAGTTTATCAAAAAATAATTGGCAACCACAAATAAGAAAATCTATATTAACGATGGTATGTCTTAGTTTGATAATCTAGTGCTATTTCTTTGCATGGTCATTCTCAAACATTTAGAACTAATATCATACAATATCCAAATTCAGCATTCTACAGCATAAAATATAAAAATGACAGGTGATTCAGTCAAAACACCTCATCTATGATAATATAATAATATAGTAACATATATGGATTACAAGTTCATGATCTAAAGCCTAAACTTGAACTGAATTGCAATAAATCATACCAAAGCAGGATGGACACTTAATTTAATTGTTAATTGTTATACGGATTACTGCCTCCTTCTTTATTTAATTGTTATACGGATTAATCGGATCGGTTTAAACAGTTTAAACGGTTTTAAACGGTTCAGTTTAAACAGTTTCAATTCGGTTTGAAACCAACGGGTTCCACGATTAAAACCGACCTGACCCGACTCGACCCGTTTAGCTAATCGGCCTAAAACTTGAAATCATAATCACACCATTTACTAAAAGGTTTTACGATTTCGGTGTAAATAGATCGATTCGATTTCGATAAACGGTTTCAATTACAAATTCACATCCTTACCATAACCCAACCCAATTTCGAGTGGGCATTTGTCCTGGATTAGATTATGATAGCAATTGGGAAACATTTAGACCTATATATCTTTCTTGTATGATACCCATCATGTGCCATTCGTACTGTCCACTAACTTACCATATACCACGTCATACCTATCACTCTCCCATTTATATAATATATGAGTAAATTATATTTTAAAAAATTAATATGACACGAGCTCTGAAAAAATATATATTAATTTGTTATAAAAAAAAAATAAAAAAGGCAAACTTTTTAAACCACCACTTGGGATTATAATAAATCTAGTAATAATAAAGGTTATATTATCAGCGACTTTAGTACGTAGAAGACAGTCAGCGCTAGCGATAGAAGAGGAATTGAGATCTCGGGTAATGGCATCAGGAGGAGGATCTTCTTCTTCTTCTTCTTCTCCTAGTAAAGTGGCCGTCGTCGGAGCTGGGCCTTGCGGTCTCGTAGCCGCTCGGGAGCTCCGAAGAGAAGGCCAACAACTGGTGATGTTTGAGAAGGGTGACCGAATCGGAGGCACATGGGTTTACGATCCCAGACTTGAGAACCTCCCACTGAGTCGGAGCGTCAAACAGGACGAAGAAGGTGTTGGGGTTGATGTCCACAGCAGCATGTACCGTTCACTCCGAATTAATTTCCCGAGGCAGATGACTGGGTTTTTGGATTACCCTTTCCTCAAGGAAAGCCATGGTGGAGACTCCAGAACGTATCCTCGAAGAGAGGAGGTGCTCTCCTATCTGGACGACTTCGCCGGAGACTTCCGACTCGTTGAGTTGATCCGCTTCCGCTCTGAAGTGGTCCGAGTGGAGCGTAATCATGGAAGGCCAGATGGATGGATTGTTCAGTCTAGCACTTCGGAATCGGAGGAGCTGGAAACAGAGGTGTTTGACGCCGTTGTCGTCTGCAACGGCCAGGATACGGTGCCGAGATTCGCCGAGATTCCAGGTGTCGCTCCGACCAGAATTTTTTTAAAGCGGTAGTATACACTAATAATTAATAGTTTCATGATGGCAACCCTTCTTCTTCTTCACTTTTATAATTAGTTGTTGGCTAAAGATGGATGAAAATCTTTGATTAGTCTTTCCTTTTAGTGAATTTTGGCTATTCTCTGATCCATTATGCATTTTAATATGGTTGTCTAAATCTTGTGTAGGAATTGATAAGTGGCCCGGAAAGCAAATACATAGCCACAACTACCGAATTCCTGAACCATTTCGAGACCAGGTATGTGTGAATACTGCATACTAATCTTATTATTATTATTATGTGGGTAGGAGTTATTGCCACAGTGGAATGTTAAGTAGTTATTAGAAGTTGGTAAGTTAGTGGAAGTTAGAGATAAAGATTGGAAGTGGAAGCAGTGGAATACGTGAAGCAAGGGTTTATAACTACTTATTTATCCTATTTAATAGGAACGAATATGGAACAGAAAAGGGCAATGAAAAATTATCCTAGATTATCTCTCTTGATTTTATCTTGAGAAGAGGAGGGTACCTCCCAATTAGTCAGGCGTCCGGCTTTATCCATAAAGCCAAGAGGTAAGCACCTCCTAATTAGCCAAACCCTATTTTATCTCTCCTAATTTATCTCTATCTCCGTACTTTCTCTCCCTCTCTCCACCATGTTTGTATCATCAATGGCGGTATTAGCGCACGGATGTATGGGATAAGTTATTATGCTACTGAGGATTATTATTAAATGTTTGTTAGCTATTAGAGGGGAGAGAAGTTAGGGAAGTGACATAAGGTTATGGAATATCATGGTTAGCAATTAAGTAGGGAACTAGAGTCGTGGGAAAACGTGAGAGTAATGCTATTAGTTAGCAAATATTGTACTTCTTTAAATATAATAATTATCTAATGAGAATGGGTCTTTGGATGAAATTAATCTACGTATGTAGAAAGAGGCAGAGTTTCCTCGGTAGAACTCAAATCCTATTTTCACTCAACTCTCTCTCTCTCTCTCTCTCTCTCTCTCTCTTATCTTCTTACAACTTTTTTTTACAATTAGGAAGAAGAAAGGTACAGTGTATGTACCAAAGTGGTATCAGTGCAAGGGAATGGACGAAAGGGTCGATCGTCTTGAGGTTGACATAAGCTCTCTCAATGAAGGACAGAAGAAAATCCTACCTAGACTTGATGGGCAACAACAACTTCTTACCAAGTTGTCTGAATTTTTTGAAAGAATGAGTTCAGGTGGACCAAACATGAATGCCCCTGAGTTGGAAGGGACTTCAAGATCGGCTGCTCAAATTCCTGGTTTGGCTCATTCTCCTCTTTTGAACCATGCCCAGTAAACTACTACATCTCAACAATCTTTCGCACCCAAGCTGGTAAAATTAGATTTTTCCAGCTACAATGGTGAGGAAGACACTACTAGTTGGACATGCCGAGTTGAACAGTTCTTTCGGTTTCATCAAACTCCTGAAGAAGAGAAGGTGGCGTTGGCATCATTTCATCTTGAGGGGATGCTCAGTTGTGGTACCAAGAAATACAAAAGTAAATAGACAATAGATCTACACAACATAGAAATTTAACTTTTTAATTAGAAGGTAGACTAAATTTTCTAATTTGCTATTATTTCTCCTTGAGAGATGAGGAAAGACAACCTTTTAATTGCGCTAAACTTTTCGTGCAATTTCTTTTGTTATCATCTTGCCTTTATAATAGAACTACCAATGTGATTTCAATTGTTGGATACCTAAGAATGATTTAAAAAAGTTATATGTCACATTTAAGCCTCAACTTCAATCATTGACCCTCTCATCTACTGTTATGTATACATCTTAATATTAATCCTTAGTTTTTCTATATTTTATTTTACTATATGGATAACTTTAACAAAGTTGAAACTTGCCATTTACGTGGATTTGTATAAATGCAATAATCTCATAGTAGGCTAATTCATGAATTGAATAAAATATGCCTTTTCAACTCAGCGGTAGAGTCACATAGCTTTCGATAAATAACTTATTTTTACCACAAGACTCCAGTCTTAGCCCTCTATGATTCCCAAATCCTCTCACGCCAACACATGAGCACTTCAACACAGGAATTGGGGATACACCCATGCATATGTTTAGCTCTTGGTTATGGTTCCTTACTGTCTAATCTCTTAGGTCTGTCAACTGACATTTGAAGAATTAATTATGGTCCTATAATTTTAGAAAATCTAAATGTCCACCTATTGTTTAGGCCTATAGATTCCCGTGCATCCAAAATAATCCCCTACTTATCCATGGGAAAATGGCATTCATTCTTATTCTCGATGTTGTTAATCCGTACCCTCTTTCAAATGAAAACAAACTCTATTTCTCCTCCTTGATTATGGACTTCCCTTTATATCATCTCTTTATTATAAAAGGAATTTTTAAACGGAAAATTACATTGTTATAAAAATACCCCAAATCAAATTTGGGTTTACAAAACTACCCACCCAAAGTATCAGATAATAAAAATACCTAAAATCAGATTTGGTCTTACAAGACGAAAAAAGAATATACAAGACAAACATGAAAAATAAAAAAAACCACAACTCGGGAGAATGAGTCTCCACCTTCTGCATTGTCATCAAGGGGGGACTCACAACTGCTATTTCATGAATTGAATCTAGGTCTAAAAATAATATAAGTTGCCGACTTCTTATACCTTCAGCATTGCCATCAATAGGACTCACAACTGCTATTTCATGAATGGAAATCTAAGTCTAGAAATAGCATTAATCGACAAATTCTCATTGATATGGGGAGAAAAACAACCATCACAAGGGGTGTGGATCAAGTCCTTGTACGAGAATCATTCTTGTACGGTGTTTTTGATCCATACTTGGACTCCACTAAAAAAAACTACTAATTAAATAACAATAGAGATTAAATAAAGTCCAAGTGCGGATCAAACACTGAAGAATGATTCCCGTAGTAATACCTGATCCGCACTCCATCACAAATGCCTTTTCTGGCTGCCCTTTGTATTATTCTTAAATTTAATTTTTTTGATAGAATTTTCTAGCTTATAATGCAAACTTAAAAAATTAAAAATTTTAATGGCAATTTTAATGCATTATTCTACAATTTTCTATGGGAAACGACAAATTTATCTTCATTGAAAAGGACTGTATTTATATTAAAAAAAAAAATGTCATATCACAAAGGGTCCTCTAATTTACCAGAAAAAAAAAGGTCCTCTAAGATTGAGATTATTGGAACAGCTACTAATCTGTAATGATAGAGAAGTGGAATTGGGATTTGGGGCAATGGCATCCGGAGGATCTTCTTCTGCTAAAGTGGCCGTTGTCGGAGCTGGGCCTTGTGGTCTCGTGGCTGCTCGAGAGCTCCGAAGCGAAGGTCTTCAGGTGGTGGTGTTTGAGAAGGGTGACCGACTCGGAGGCACATGGGTTTACGATCCCAGCATCGAGAATCTCCAACTGAGTGTGAGCTTCGAACAGGGTCGCCAAGGGGAAGAAGAAGAAGGTGTTGGGGTTCATGTCCACAGCAGCACTTACCATTCGCTCCGGACCAATGTGCCGAGGCAGATCATGGGGTTTTTGGATTACCCATTCCTCAAGGAAAGCCATGGTGGAGACTCCAGAACGTATCCTCGAAGAGAGGAGGTGCTCTCCTATCTGGACGACTTCGCCAAAGACTTCCGACTCGTTGAGTTGATCCGCTTCCGCTCTGAAGTGGTCCGAGTGGAGCGTAATCATGGAAGGCCAGATGGATGGATCGTTCAATCTCGCACTTCGGAATCGGAGGAGCTGGAAACAGAGTTGTTTGACGCCGTTGTCGTCTGCAACGGCCACAATACGGTGCCGAGATTCGCCGAGATTCCAGGTGTTGCTCCGACCAGATTTTTTTTAAAGTTGTAGTATACACTAATAATTAATAGTTTCATGATGGCAACCCTTCTTCTTCTTCACTTTTATAATTAGTTGTTGGCTAGAGATGGATGAGAATCTTTGATTAGTCTTTCTTTTTAGTGAATTTTGGCTATTCTCTGATCCATTATGCATTTTAATATGGTTGTCTAAATCTTGTGTAGGAATTGGTAAGTGGCCCGGAAAGCAAATACATAGCCACAGCTACCGAATTCCTGAACCATTTCGAGACCAGGTATGTGTGAATAGTGCAAACTAATCTTGTTATTGTTATGTACCTAACTTCATTATTATTATTATTATTATTATTATTATTATTGTTATTATTATTATATTTGTATGTGGGTAAGAGTTATTGCCACAGTGGAATGTTAAGTAGTTATTAGAAGTTGGTAAGTTAGTAGAAGTTAGAGATAAAGATTGGAAGTGGAAGCAGTGGAATACGTGAAGCAAGGGTTTATAACTACTTATTTATCCTATTTAATAGGAACGAATATGGAACAAAAAAGGGCAATGAAAAATTATCCTAGATTATCTCTCTTGATTTTATCTTGAGAAGAGGCGGGTACCTCCCAATTAGTCAGGTGTTCGGCTTTATCCATAAAGCCAAGAGGTAGGCACCTCCTAATTAGTCAAACCCTATTTTATCTCTCCTAATTTATCTCTATCTCCGTACTTTCTCTCCCTCTCTCCACCATGTTTGTATCATCAATGGCGGTATTGGCGCACAGATGTATGGGATAAGTTATTATGCTACTGAGGATTATTATTAAATGTTTGTTAGCTATTAGAGGGGAGAGAAGTTAGGGAAGTGACATAAGGTTATGGAATATCATGGTTAGCAATTAAGTAGGGAACTAGAGTCGTGGGAAAACGTGGGAGTAATGCTATTAGTTAGCAAATATTGTACTTCTTTAAATATAATAATTATCTAATGAGAATGGGTCTTTGGATGAAATTAATCTACGTATGTAGAAAGAGGCAGAGTTTCCTCGGTAGAACTCAAATCCTATTTTCACTCAACTCTCTCTCTCTCTCTCTCTCTCTCTCTCTCTTATCTTCTTACAACTTTTTTTTACAATTAGGAAGAAGAAAGGTACAGTGTATGTACCAGAGTGGTATCAGTGCAAGGGAATGGACGAAAGGGTCGATCGTCTTGAGGTTGACATAAGCTCTCTCAATGAAGGACAGAAGCAAATCCTACCTAGACTTGATGGGCAGCAACAACTTCTTACCAAGTTGTCTGAATTTTTTGAAAGAATGAGTTCATGTGGACTAAACATGAATGCCCCTGAGTTGGAAGGGACTTCAAGATCGGCTACTTAAATTCCTGGTTTGGCTTGTTCTCCTCTTTTGAACCATGCCCAGTGAACTACCACATCTTAATAATCTTTCGCACCCAAGCTGGTAAAATTAGATTTTTCTAGCTACAATGGTGAGGAAGACACTACTAGTTGGACATGCCAGGTTGAACAGTTCTTTCGGTTTTATCAAACTCCTGAAGAAGAGAAGGTGGCGTTGGCATCATTTCATCTTGAGGGGGACGCTCAGTTGTGGTACCACTTGTACAAACAGGATGAGGGTGATGCGACCTGGAAAGGATTTTGTGACGGTCTCCACTCGAGGTTCGGCCCTACCCAATTCCAAGATTTCTTCGACGAATTAGCAAAGCTACAACAAACAGGGTCAATCCAAGAGTACCAATCAAGGTTCAAGAAGACATTGGCAAAGGTTGGATTCCTATCTTCTAATCGTCAAGTTAGTTCTTTTGTAAGTGGTTTGATGGACAATGTCAAGGCAGATGTTCTTGCGAGTCGCCCCTCTACTTTGTTTTTTGCCATCGGGTTATCCTGACTATATGAAGCCCGAAATATCTCCCAAAGCCATGGAATAAATTGGCGAAAGTAATTCCATACCTATTCGAAGAGTGACACCTGCTAAAATGCAAGAATGTAGGGCAAAGGGGTTTTGTTTCAATTGCAATGAAAGATTTGTTCCTGGCCATCGTTGCAAATGCTTAAAGGCTATTATGAAGAAGATGTTGATCTTGAGGACAAGATCCTTTCTAAGAAGGAGGAATCTGTCACATGCGTGATTCTCGCAACGAGCATGGTGCAACTTCTCCTTTAGATAATGGATGAGGTGGCGGTATTAGTGTACGAATGTATGGAATAAGTTATTATGTTAGTGAGGATTATTATTACAAGTTTTTAGTTATTAGAGGGGAGAGAAGTTAGGGAAGTTACATAAGGTTATGGAATATCATGGGTTAGCAATTAAGTAGGGAACTATAGTCGTGGGAAAATGTGGGAGTAATTCTATTAGTTAGCAAATATTATATTTCTTTAAATATGATAATTATCTAATGAGAATGGGTATTTGGATGAAATTAATCAACGTATGTAGAAAGAGACAGTTTCCTCGGTAGAACTCAAATCCTATTTTCACTCAACTATCTCTTTCTCTCTCTCTCTCTCTCTCTCTCTCTCTCTCTCTCTCTCTCTCTCTCTCTCTCTCTCCCTCCATCTTATCTTCTTACAACCTTTTTTTACAATTGGGAAGAAGAAAGGTACAGTGTATGCACCAGAGATAAAATAAGGTTTGGAGGTGCTTGCCTCTTGGCTTTACGGACGAAGCCGGACGTCTAGCTAATTGGGAGGTAGCCGCCTCTTCTCAAGATAAAATCAAGAGAGATAATCTAGGATAATTTTTCATTGCCCTTTTCTGTTCCATATTAGTTCCTATTAAATGGGATAAATAAGTAGTTACAAACCCTTGCTTCACGTATTCCACTACTACCACTTCCAATCTTTATCTCTAACTTCTACTAACTTACCAATTTCTAATAGCTACTTAACACTTCACCGTGGCAATAACTCCTACCCACATACAAATACAATAATAATAAGGAAGTTAGGTTCATAATAATCCTTCTCCTTCAAACTGTCCTTGTCACACCCCGTTTACACTGAACCGGAGCGGTGACCGAGTTAACACCGGTTAACCCAAACCTGCCAGGATCATCAGATACTGTATTCCACCACAGCATACACACACTAACATAAGTTCATCAGATCAGCGGAAGACTAAGTTTTACCTGTGAATAATTCCCATATACTTGATACCCAAATGGTGATACAATAATTATATACATTTGGGCCCGAAGGCATGATATATACACAAAAAGAATAAAGTTCAAATATCAAGTATATACAGGAAATCATCAAAATCATCAGAGTACACAGCTCGGCTCGGTATCAAGGCTGGAGCTCAGCTCGGCATCAAGGGTTGTGCCCAGCTCGGCATCACATAGAAGAGCTCAGCTCGGCCTCAGAAGTGGAGATCAGCACGACCTCCAGGGTGGAGCTCAGCTCGGCCTCAGAACTGCTGTCCTGCAGCACAGCTCTCGCACGAGCAGTCTACGCCGTGCTCAAACTCCTCAGGGGTCCACCAGTCCTCTTCAGGAAACTCGACTGTGGGACCCACCCCATGCTCCTCAGATGTATGACCTGCAAAATCATCTAAAAAGGGGTGTACACGTGGGATGAGCTCACTAGCTCAGTAAGTAGAAAGATGGACCACACACAAAGTCCACACATCACAACACATCATATGCACTACATGCCATGCTATACATTTTAAATCACATCCACCTAAGCAACATTACTAAGTCTTTGGTTTTAGTGCTACTACAACCACAGTGCGCGTATACTCCGGGTACGAGCCGCGAACTCCCTCCCGCGATACGCCCATAGGGCTGTTGGAGAAGGCCCACCGTGAGTACTCGGAAAAGTAAAGACAATGCCGTCCACCGGCTCTCAACAGAAATGTAAATGACTGAAAATAAAAGTGCTGACTCCAGCAATTTAAAAGCAGTACGATTGGCCCTCTTGAATGTACCACCGGGGTTGCCGACTGTCCTACATGACTCGTCGGGCGTAATGCCTAACCGCCACAGTGTCCGACAACCGCGACCCCTGCTTCCCCCCAAATGGCAACCCAACACCTTAACCCCTGTTGGGAAGGGTCGTAGCACGGGATGGTGAGAATCCTAATACCGCATGCTCCTATATGACAATAGTACGACTGCATAGTGCCTCCGTGTCCCATACCACGGGCCACCAATGCATTCGTTTCCAAGCCGACCACGGCATCTAGTCTATCAATGCATTATGCTCCATGATGTCCACATTTAACATATAAACATCTCATTCAATTGGCATTTGAAAAGTAAACATAGCATATATGCACATCAATGAGTGGAATGACTAATCTATATAGCATATTCATGATGACATGACTAGATTAGATATAGTTATATGAATGCCAAACAAATGCCTTGAAACAAGGCCAAACGTCCTCTCTCCACTTACCTGTAGCGTACAAGGATTCCCGTTCGGTACGGGTGAGATCCGGAGCGAATCGGTAGGATTTGGTGAACCTAACATAATTGAGAGGGGTTAGTACTTCACCATTTTAGAATCGAAATTAATGAAATCCGATGTCAAAATCGTGTTTAGAACGTCAAAAGAAGGTCACACGTCCGATTTGGGTTCGATCGGACATAAGGATCACCTTCGGGGCCACACAGGTGGGTCAGACAGGTGGGCTGTCTACCCACCGGTTTGGGATCGGCGGGTAGGGGCCCGCCGGTTATACCCGCCGGTTGTACCCGTCGGTTGGGCCAGGGACCCTTTGCCAAGACCGGTGGGTACCTACCCGCCGGTTGTACCCGCCAGTTAGGCCTGAAGGTCCCCTGCCTTCTCAGGTGGGTACCCACAGGCGGGTAGGTACCCGCCGGTTGTACCCACCGATTTTGGCGGGAAGGACCTTGTTTCTTCCCCATTT
The DNA here is from genome assembly GCF_013358625.1 of Macadamia integrifolia. Lineage (NCBI taxonomy): Eukaryota > Viridiplantae > Streptophyta > Magnoliopsida > Proteales > Proteaceae > Macadamia > Macadamia integrifolia. The sequence goes on from NC_056562.1 coordinate 30,499,360, forward strand.
TCTCCATTCTTTGGGGAGTTAAATGGGGCTTTTCCCCACCCATTCTTCACACCCTCAAGGTCCTATAGGATGGTTCTAACCTAGGTCTAGGTTAGATTCAAGTGAGGGAAACCATCTTACCTTCTTTGCCCAAAAATGACTTCAAACCCTTCAAATCACTTCCAACTCACAATGCTTCTTCTACCTTGTCAATATCTCTTCAAATCCTTCAAGATCAACACATAAATCATCTATTAAACCTTAGATTCATCATTTCAAAGGGTATTTACAAGATCTCAAGAAACCATGCTTGAATCAAGGGTTTAAAGCTTGGGTATGGTGAATGTTCATAAAACCCAACTTTTCTTACCTCTAACTGTAGATCTAGAGTTGAAGATTACTCTCCCGGCACCGGAATGGCAAGATCCAGCTTCGGCGCCACTGAAATCCTTCCTTTCCTCCTCTTCCTTTCTTCTTCCCTTTCTTTTCTCTCTCCTCTTTACTTTTCTCACCAAACGTACGAGGGTAATAAATAGAAAGAAAAGAAATCATAAAGCCTTATATACTATTCTTAATTAAGTGAATAGTCTTGGATGGGTCACTCAGGTGGGTGGGTGTACCCACTTGTTTTACCCACCTGAGAGCCAAGACTCGGGATTTTGACCGGGTTCGGACCTCGGCTCGAACCCCACCTTAGGCATACGATGTAGCATACGTATATACCTTAAAATACAGATATAATACCTGTTTTATCCGTACATAGCCTTATGGTAGGTGCACGTACACGGTTTGGGAACTCCCGTCTCTTCTGGCACTGGCTCAGACTTGTCGGGCCAGCCGGTGTTTAAGGTCACCCGTGCCATCATAGCCCATAAGGAACCTGTTCTAATTTCCTCTGGCTCGGTTCCTGCATGGTTAAACCGGTTCAACCGCGAAATCAGACCGGGTTTAAGAAGCGGGGTATTACAATCATTGCCAAGAAGGACATACCACAGATAATTGTTTTAATTTGAAACATGCTATACAGGATCTTTATGATGCTAAAAAGTTTGAGCTCTGACCTAAACAGCCTAATACAACCACAAATCCTTTTCCAAATCACCAATCAATCAATGCTCTTAGTGAGGATTTGAAAGAATTTGACCCCACCATCTTCATTAGGCATCTGTCTATCCAAAGTGGGGGGCATTTTTATGTGGTGAAATCGGATGCAAAGCATAAACAGATCAAGACAGTTGAAGGAGAGTTCATGAAGTATTAATCAGAAGCATCTGAGACTCTTGAGACGGTACCCTATTTCAAGAACCTGAATGGTCAATTCATTAAGAAAGTGTATAACTCTTTATACTTTGGGTTTCCAGAACTGTGGCTCGATGAAATATCAAGAAAGGAGTTACCAAGTTTTGAGATCTTCTTTAACTGCGTGGTTGATCGGGCAGAGTCTTAAGAAGTTTGGTAGGCCCATCTGGGGCATCAAGGAGGATTTATGGATGTTAGTAAGCTCTTTGGTATAGAAGTTCTAATGATTATAGAAGACGAAAAGGGGTTGGTCATGTCTGAGTTCAAGTCCTTC
>NC_056562.1:30500931-30540035 GCF_013358625.1 Macadamia integrifolia
AAAAGAAAAGCAAATTGCCGATTTAAAAAAAAAAAAAAGAGAGAGAAAAAGAAAGGAGCAAAGCTCTAATCCAAAAGCAATCCAATACCCTAGGCAGGGGCAAGAGAGAAAATTGCTCACAAAAATTGAAGAAAAAGAAAAAAAGCAATAAAGGCGAAAATTGTAAGATTCTAGTTAGACCCTGGGGGCATATTTGAGCTTTTACCCTCATTTGGAACCAAGTCCTAAGCCCCATTATAACCCAACAAGTCCTTCTAGGCTAAATGTGGTGAGATTTTCTCCGATAACTTCGAGCTCACCCAGTTATGATGGAACTTAATTATCAAGGCTTTGCAACCAATACATCATCCGCGGCAGGAACTACGTCCGACCTGATTCTTGATTTACTCAGGATACGTAGGCAACTTGAGAAGTCAATTTCAAGCTCGGTCCATCACCTCAATCACCATATTACCTTGTTTTGTTTGGGCTTCACATGAATGTCCTTTCTTGGCTTCCTATTTTGAAGGAAATTTGATCCTCGCTACTTTTATCATCAGGAGTTGGCCTGCTTAGACTCGAACTCTTTCTCCCGTCTCTTATTCCGACGGATTCCCAAGAGTTTCACCACTTAGTCCTTTCTTCTAAGCCTCCTTAGTTGGCGTGATTTCTCTAGTGAGCTCATCATTGCATGTAATAGCTCCCCACTCTACACTTGGTTGAACCATTGGGTCTGCATCCTTTTCATGTTGTTTGATTGTCTTACTACTTGTTTCTTAGAGCTTGTGCCATAGACATGATGTCACACCCCGTTCACCCTGAACCAGAGCGGTGACCGAGTTAACACCGGTTAACCCAACCCTGCCAGGATCATCAGATACTGTATTCCACCACAGCATACACACACTAACATCAATTCATCATATCAGCGGAAGACTAAGTTTTACCTGTAAATAATTCCCATATACTTGATACCCAAATGGTGATACAATAATTATATACATTTGGGCCCGTAGGCATGATATATACACAAAAAGAATGAAGTTCAAATATCAATATATACAGGAAATCATCAAATCATCAGAGTACACAGCTCGGCTCGGTATCAAGGCTGGAGCTCAGCTCGGCCTCAGAACCGCTGTCCCGCAGCACAGCTCTCACACGCGCAGTCTACGCCGTGCTCAAACTCCTCAGGGGTCCACCAGTCCTCCTCAGGAAACTCGACTGTGGGACCCACCCCATGCTCCTCAGATGCATGACCTGCAAAATCATCTAAAAATGGGTGTACACGTGGAATGAGCTCACTAGCTCAGTAAGTAGAGAGGTGGACCACACACAACAGTCCACACATCACAACACATCATATGCACTACATGCCATGCAAGTCCTTTTAAATCACATACACCTAATCAACATTACTAAGTCTTTGGTTTTAGTGCTACTACAACCACAGTGCGCGTATACTCCGGGTACGAGCCGCGAACTCCCTCCTGCGATACGCCCATAGGGCTGTTGGAGAAGGCCCACCGTGAGTACTCGGAAAAATAAAGACAATGCCGTCCACCGGCTCTCAACAGAAATGTAAATAAATTAAATGACAGTGCTGACTCCAGCAATTTAAAAGCAGTACGATTGGCCCTCTTGAAATACCACCGGGGTTGCCGACTGTCCTACATGACTCGCCGGGCGTAATGCCTAACCGCCACAGTGTCTGACAACCGCGAACCCTGCTTCCCCCCAAATGGCAACCCAACACCTTAACCCCTGTTGGGAAGGGTCGTAGCACGGGATGGTGAGAATCCTAATACCGCATGCTCCTATATGTAGTACGACTGCATAGTGCCTCCGTGTCCCATACCACGGGCCACCAATGCATTCGTTTCCAAGCCGACCATGGCATCTAGTCTATCAATGCATTATGCAACATGATGTACACATTCGACATATAACATCCCATTCAATTTGCATTTGAAAAGTAAACATAGCATAAATGCACATCAATGTGTGAAATGACTAATCTATATAGCATATTCATGATGACATGACTAAATTAGATATAGTTATATGAATGCCCAACAAATGCCTTGAAATAGGCCAAACGTCCTCTCTCCACTTACTTGTAGCGTACAAGGAGTTCCGCTCGGTACGGTTGAGATCCGGAGCGAATCGGGTAGGCTTTGATGAACCTAACAAAATTGAGCGGGTTTAGTACTTCACCATTTTAGAATCAAAATTAATGAAATCTGATGTCAAAATCGTGTTTAGAACGTCGAAAGAAGGTCACACGTCTGATTTGGGCTCGATCGGACCAACGGATCACCTTCGGGGCCACACAGGTGGGTAAGACAGGTGGGTTGTCTACCCACTGGTCCTACCCGCCGGTTTGGACCGGCGGGTATGGACCCGCCGGTTTGGACCGGCAGGTATGGACCCACCGGTCCTACCCGCCGGTTTGGCCAGGGACCCCCCTGTCCTCTCCGGTGGGTGCTCTCAGGCGGGTAGGGACCCGCCGGTTGTACCCGCCGGTTTTGGCGAAAAACCCCCAGTTTCTTCTCAACTTCTTCCATTCCTTGGGGACCCAAATAGGGCTTTTCTCAACCCATTCTTCACACCTTTAAAGTCCTATAGGATGGTTCTAGCTTAGATCTAAGTTAGATTCAAGTGAGGGGAGCCATCTTACCTTCTTTGCTCAAGAATGACTTCAAACCTTCCAAATCACTTCCAACTCACAATGCTCCTTCTACCTTGTCAATATCTCTTCAAATCCTTCAAGATCAACACATAAATCATCTATTAAACCTTAGATTCATCATTTCAAAGGGTATTTACAAGATCTCAAGAAATCACACTCGAATCGAGGGTTTAAAGCTCGGGTATGGTGAACGTTCATAAAACCCAACTTTTCTTACCTCCAACTGTAGATCTCGAGTTGAAGATTACTCTCCCGGCACCGGAATGGCAAGATCGAGCTTCGGCGCCACTGAAATCCTCCCTTTCTTCCTCTTCCTTTCTTCTTTCCTTTCTTTTTCTCTCTCCTCTTTACTTTTCTCACCAAACGTACGAGGGTAATAAATGGAAAGAAAAGAAATCATAAAGTCCTATATACTATTCCTAATTAAGTGAATAGTGTCGGATGGGTCACTCAGGTGGGTGGGTGTACCCACCTGTCATACCCACCCGAGAGTCAGAACTTGGGATTTTGACCGGGCTCGGACCTCGGCCCAAACCCCACCTCAGGCATACATTGTAGCATACGTATATATCTTAAAATACAGATATAATACCTGTTTTATGCGTACATAGCCTTATGGTAGGTGCACGTACACGGTTTGGGCACTCCCGTCTCTTCTGGCACTGGCTCGGACTTGTCGGGCCAGCCGGTGTTTAAGGTCACCTGTGCCATCATAGCCCATAGGGAACCCGCTCTAACATCCTCTGGCTCGGTTCCTGCATGGTTAAACCGGTTCAATCGCGAAATCAGACCGGGTTTAAGAAGCGGGATATTACATTACCCCCCCCTTCGGAAAAATTTCGTCCTCGAAATTGCGTACCTGGTTGATCAAAAAGATGAGGGTACTTGGCTCGCATTTCTTCTTCTACCTCCCAAGATGCCTCTTCAAGTGAATGATCAGCCCATCGCCCATCGCACCTTTACATAGGAAATGGAGCGGTTACGAAGGGTTTTCACCTTATGGTCCAAAATTTCAGCTGGCTGCTCTGTATAGGTCATATCAGCTTCTAGGTACCCTGGTTCCACGGGTAGTACATGAGATGGATCATGCACGTACTTCTTCAGCATGGATATATGGAATACATTGTGAACATTTCCAAGCGAAGGTGGCAGAGCAAGCATGTAGGCTACTGAGCCAACCCGGGATAAGATCTCAAATGGTCCCATGTATCTTGGGCTCAACTTCCCCTTTCTGTGAAACCTTTGCAACCCCTTAGTAGGAGAGATCTTGAGAAATACCTTTTCTCCTGGCTGAAATTCAATCTCCTTCCTGCGGGTGTCCGCATAGCTCTTTTGACGGGACTGAGCTGCTTTAATCCGTTCTCTAATAACGTCGACCTTGTCACAAGTCATTTGGATCATCTCAGGTCCTAACATTCGACGTTCACCTACCTCATCCCAATACAAAGGAGTTCTGCATTTTCTGCCATATAACGCCTCATATGGAGCCATCTCAATTGTAGCTTGGTAACTATTATTATATGCAAACTCCATAAGAGGTATATATTCTTCCCAGCTGCCACTCATCTCCATTGCACATGCCCTGAGCATGTCTTCTAATATCTGTATGGTTCGCTCTGACTGACCGTCCGTCTGTGGGTGAAAAGTTGTACTCAAGTTCAGTTGTGATCCCAAGGCACGCTGTAAGCTTTTCCAAAATCTGGAAGTGAACCTTGGGTCCCTATCTGAAACAATTCTCACTGGCACTCCATGTAAACGCACTATGTTGTCCATGTAAAGTTGTGCTAGTTTGGTCATGGAGAACTTGGTCTTGATAGGAATGAAATGAGCAGTCTTGGTAAGCCGATCCACAATCACCCATATCGCATCCATTCCCTTAGGTGTACTTGGTAGTCCGGTGACGAAGTCCATTGTAATTCTTTCCCACTTCCACTCGGGTACTGGGAGTGGCTGAAGGGTACCATAAGGTCGATGCCTCTCAGCTTTCACTTTCTGGCAGGTAAGACAAGTCGCCACATACAAAGCTATGGTGACTTTCATGCTTGGCCACCAGTAACTCTGTTTGAGGTCTTTGTACATTTTGGTACTTCCTGGGTGAAGTGAGTACTCGGAGCTGTGTGCTTCTCTCACGATTTTATCCTGTATATCCAAATCATCGGGTACACACAATCTGTCTCGAAACATCAATGCCCCATCACTGGCTAAAGTAAAATCTGGGTCGTTCATTGTTTAGTCTTGAACCTTAACTCTGATCCGCTACAATTTAGGATCCAAAGGTTGCTTCATTATCACCTCTTGCCTAATTGCCGGATGCACCTGTAGAGCCGATAAGGATACCGTCAACCATTTAAGGTTTTCTGGTTGAGGTTCAAGCTCTAAGGTTGCCCCTTCATACAAGAGGGTTTCATCCATTAGCATCGCCTCTTGCACAAGTGGTGAGCTGACTGCTAAGTATGAGAGCGACACAGTCTGTGTCTTCCGACTCAATGCATCCGCCACTACATTAGCCTTGTCGGGATGATACTGAATATCGCAGTCATAATCCTTCATGAGTTCCAGCCATCTTCTCTGTCTTATGTTCAGATCTTTCTGGGTGAAGAAGTATTTCAGGCTTTTGTGGTCACTGTATATTTCACACTTCTCCCCATACAAATAGTGTCGCCAGATCTTAAGGGCAAAAATAACTGCCGCTAGTTCCAAGTCATGTGTGGGGTAATTCTTCTCATATTCCTTTAGTTGTCGGGATGCATATGCTATTACCTTCCCGCGTTGCATGAGAACACAACCCAAACCAACTTTGGAAGCATCGGTATAAACTGTCATTTCACCTGTGCCTTCAGGAATAGCCAGCACAGGGGCAGTCACCAACTTCTCTTTCAGTTCCTGGAAGCTTTTCTCACATTCCTCTGCCCAGTCGAATTTCACACCCTTTTTAGTCAACTTGGTCATTGGTGCTGAGATCCGAGCAAAATTCTCGATGAAACGCCGGTAGTATCCAGCCAAACCTAGGAAGCTTCTAATTTCAGTAACATTCTTGGGACTTTCCCATTCCACTACTGCTTTTACCTTAGCCGGATCTACTTCGATTCCAGCTTTAGACACTACGTGCCCCAGGAATCCAACTTGTTCAAGCCAAAATTCACACTTGCTGTACTTGGCAAACAACTGTTGATCTCTCAACCTCTGTAACACCATTCTCAAGTGTTGAGTGTGCTCCTCCTCGGTCTTGGAGTAGATCAAGATATCGTCAATAAAAAAAATTACCCATTTGTCGAGTACATCCTGGAATACTCGATTCATTAGATCCATGAATGCTGCCGGTGCATTGGTTAACCCAAAGGACAACACTAGGAACTCATAATGGCCGTATCGAGTCCTAAATGTTGTTTTGGGTATATCACTACTCTTTATCTTGAGCTGATAATAGCCAGACCGAAGGTCTATCTTTGAAAATACTCTGGCTCCCTGCAACTGATCAAATAAATCATCGATGCGTGGCAATGGATACCGGTTCTTAATGGTCAGCTTATTCAACTCCCGGTAATCTATGCACATACGCAAACTACCATCCTTCTTCTTGACAAACAACACCGGGGCACCCCAAGGTGAAACACTTGGGCGAATAAACCCCTTTTCCAATAGTTCTTGCAATTGCAACTGCAACTCCTTCAATTCAGCTGGGCTCGGACCTCGGCTCAAACCCCACTCCAGGCATACATTGTAGCATACGTATATATCTTAAAATACAGATATAATACCTGTTTTATCCGTACATAGCCTTATGGTAGGTGCACGTACACGGTTTGGGCACTCCCGTCTCTTCTGGCACTAGCTCGGACTTGTCGGGCCAGTCGGTGTTTAAGGTCACCCGTGCCATCATAGCCCATAAGGAACCCGCTCTAACATCCTCTGGCTCGGTTCCTGCATGGTTAAACCGGTTCAACCGCGAAATCAGACCGGGTTTAAGAAGCGGGATATTACACATGATGTTTTGGATATTTTAAGGAGCCACCCCTCAAGTCTTGAGAAGCAGCTAAGGAAGTTACTACTATCGCCACTCATAAAATGCAGGCAACATCAGAAAGGTGCACTCACAGGAAAAAGAAGGGATCAACATGTTGTGGATGTTTACCATGAGATAAAGATTTGGTCGAAGTAACCAAAAACCATTATAATTGAAGACATCAGACTATATTGCCATAAGTTGTAGATGCATGCAAGTAATGCATTTTCAGGCCAAATTTATTTGAGTTTAGGCCGAGCAAACTGGAGATGTCATAGTCTGGGGAAACACTCATTGATGGGTTACCTCCCTTGTTTTAGCTTCGTTCTCATGGTGAAATTTGTTTTGGCAAAATCCTTCTTTGTCATTGTACAATGTAAACACTTCTCACTCCTTTTTATAGTGGTGGTCATTTACACTCTCTTACGTGAGCATAGTGTTAGGATTTGCATGACTAATCCTTTGTCTGACCAATTAGGTTGATGTTTGTTTAAATTTAATTGCAATATCATTACATCTCATAATTAAAATTTTGAACATTTAAAGGTTTTTAGGTATTTAACCTTAAATGCATCAGCTCACGAAGATTGGTTTCAATGGTTCTTTACACCATGGCCAAATTTGTTTCAAGTCCGGTTATTTACACCAAAGATTGGGCCTGACGGTTATTTACACCAATGTCAACTTCAGTTCAAGTCCAGTTATTTACACTGAAGATTGGGTCTGACGGTTATTTACACCAATATCAACTTCAATTCAAGTCCGGTTATTTACACCGAAGATTGGTCTGGATGGTTCTTTACACCATTGCCAATTCCATTTCAAGTTTGGTTATTTACACCGAAGATTGAGCCTGATGGTTATTTACGCCAATGTCAGCTTCAGTTCAAGTCTGATTGTTTAAACCGAAGATTGGTTCGGATGGTTCTTTACACCATTGCCAATTCCATTTCAAGTCTAGTTATTTATGCTGCAGATTGGGCCTGGCATTTATTTACACCAATGTCAGCTCCATTTCAAGTCTGGTTATTTACACCAAAGATTGGGTCTGATGGTTATTTACACTAATGTCAGTCTCACCTCATAGTCTGATTATTTAAGCTGAAGATTGGATCTGACGGTTATTTATACCAATGTCACCTCCATTTAAATCTGGTTATTTTCAAACAGAAGATCGGGTCTGGCAGTTATTTATACCAATGCCATTTCTATCTTAAGTCCGGCTGTTGAGATTGAAAGTCGCGTCTGGTGGTTACTTACACCTAGGTCAAACCTAGTTTCTCTTGTGTTTGACCATTCATTTGCACCATTGTCTCATATTTGAATTTATGGTCTGTTTGGTTATTTATACCAATGATAGCTGATTGCATCTACACTTTTTTTATCATACTTGCATTCATAGTTACTTGGTTCTTTATACCAATATTGGCTAATTACGTTTACACCATTTTTCCATACTTACATTCGCAATCCATTTAGTTATTTACACCTAACGGTCAATTGTATTTACACTCTTTTCCATACTCGCATTCAAGTCTACTTAGTTCTTTATACCAATGTTGGCTAATTGCATTTACACCTTTGTCTTATTTTTACATTCATGGTGTGTTTGGTCATTTATACCTGACAGCCAATTACGTTTGTACTCTTTCATACCTGCATTCATTGTCTACTTGGTTCTTTACACTAAGAATGGCTTATTGCATGTGCGTCCTTAGTCTAGGTTTTACCTGCATATTGACCGACTACGGTAGGTTTTATATCATGGTAGCACCTACACACTACTTGATTTCGCATGTGTTATCGATCGGCATTTCCTATCTTTGGTCTTATCTCTTGTTTTGCATTTGCACTTGCACCTCCTCCATCCTTGAGCCGGATGTCTGTAGTATATTGCTCCTGTTGACAAAATGGTATGTTCTTTTCTTTGCCTTTCGACTGTTACATAGGTCTCTATCAAAGAGGGGCAATCTGTAGACACTGAATTTTGTCACCCCCCGGCAATGATGACAATATGAAGAATTACATGTTATACATTTTAGACTTGGAGAATTTTCAAGCTTAAAGTAGAAAATGATAATTTTTCCCCTATAAACTTTCAGAAGAAAATGTTTTCAAAAATTAGAATTTGATATTATGGATTATTTTCGTTTGTCCCCTCCAGTCGGACATTACACTTTGATGTGAGAACTATGCGAATCGACGCCCGATTCTCTCTTTCATTATCTGATCCGGGTCCCTACTTTATTCATATTTTCATAAAGGTTTTTGCTTGAGACCACAATTGTGTCTCATATCATTGGATAGTGCTTGGAATGAGCTTTCTAATGACATATTACACGTTGAATTCTGACTAACGGTTTGAAAGATATGACCCCCGGAAGTTAACTCCAAAGTTCAGTATCAGATTCCATTTCGAGCAACCAATGAGTGCCACATGGCGCCCAAACCCCTTTGTCCAAAAGCAAACCTTTTTAGATAGTTCTCTCTAGTTTTTCAGTCCCACATCGAAAATAAGAGAGAATTGTCTCAAGTCCCAAGGCTATAAGTATAGCCCTTCCTCTCTTCCAAAAGGAGGAGAAAAAAATTGAGAATTTGGGAGAGAGGATGGCCCCATCAAGGTTTTGGCTAACTTCTTCCATCTAAAATCAAATATTCTCAAATTCTAAAATTTTAACACAATAATCCTTCCTTGAGCCAGGAGATCTAGTCCGGCTCGATTCGATTTGGGGCTTGAAGTACAAAGGTTATCTCCCCTTGTTTCTTGATTAAAGCCAGGTTTAAGGTATTTTTCTTCTCCTAATTGTAATTTAGAACTAGTTTACCTAATTTAATAGATTAGGTTCTAATTTATTAATGATTGGTTCATTTAGATTAATTAGGTTTAATTAGTTTCAATTTGGTTTAATATGGTTTATTAGATGTAACCCGATTCAATTAGGTGTATTTAGGTCTTTTGGTTCAATTAAATATGATTTTTGTTTAATTGGTTTAATTAATTTCATTTTAGTTTTATCCGGTTCAATTAGATGTAATTAGGTTCATTCAGACTGAATTATTATTATTATTTTTTTTGGTTTGTTTTAATCTAAATTGATTTTTAATTTACATTTGGCTTTATGATTCTAATTAATTGTTAATTGTTTTATCCTTTAGATCTCGGCCCTTGGATTAGGATCCAAGAACCCTAATCCTTTCTCCCTTTTCTTTATCTCTTCTCCCATCTCTTCTTCCTTCTTTTCCCTAAAGCAGAAAATCAGCCGCCTCCCTCCTCTTCTTCTCCTTCCCTTATCCATGGCTGCCACCTCCCACTTCTTCTTCCAAACCTGCAACCCTTTCCTTCTTTTTCTTCTTCTTCTTCTTCTCTTCTTTTCTCTTTTACCATGGCCGAATCCTCTCCACCCCCTTCTCCTTCCTTTCTTTTTTTTCTTAACCGAACCTGAACCCATCTTCTCCTCCTTTTTCTTTCGACTGAAACCCTCTGAACCTTACTCCTCTCTTTTAACTTATTCCATTCCTTCCAGCAGCCACCATTCATCTACCTCCCACTTCTTCTTCCAAACCTGCAACTTCTTTCTCTTCTTCTCTTCTTCTCTTCTTCTTCTTCTTCTTCCCATTTTCTCCTTCTCTTCTGTTCCTTATTGCTGAATCCATAAACCTGCAACTTCTTTCTCTTCTTCTTCTTCTTCTTCTTCTTCTCATTTTTTCGTTCTCTTCTGTTCCTTGCTGCTGAATCCATGAACCTGCAACTTCTTTCTCTTCTTCTTCTTCTTCTCATCTTCTCCTTCTCTTCTGCTCCTTGCTGCAGAATCCATTAAACCTGCAACTTTAATTGTGGTTTGTCAATTTAGATTTTTAAATCACTGCATTTGATTTCTTCATTCAATTCAATTTATTAAACTTGTGTAATTACCAATCTTTTTCTCTCTTGTGGTTTGTTTATTTTAATCAGTCAACTAATTAGTTATTTAATGTAGGATAATTAACTAGATTAATTAGTTAAAAGATTCTCTTCTCATTAGCTTAACTAGGGTTTTTAAAAATGTTTAACTCATCTTAGGATTAGTTCAAGGTAAACATAATTAGTCCAATTAGGTTTCATAATTAATTTAATTAAACCTTAGGTTTAGTTTAATCCTCCTATACTAGATTAGGTAGATTAGTAAAAATGCATTCATTTAATGTAATTAATCCATTTCACTTTTATAAACCAGTTGGATCTCATTTAATTTATAAATATTTTTACCAATTAGATTAAGTAGGATTACAATAATTTATTTCACAAATTACTAGGGATTGAGATTAACCATTTTAATTAATTTAATTTAGGATCTCACAAATTCATTGATCATCCATCTAGGTCAAGCTCAATTAATCGAATTAGTTTAATTTAGGGTTTCATAAGTTGCTATACTAATCCTAAGTTTAGGCTTATTTAATTAGCTTAATCTAAGACTCATAATTCATTGATTAAATCATTTAGGGTTTTTAATTTTTAATTAGCGTAATCATTTCATTATTTGCATCATAACCTAGCTAGCATAATTTAGACACTTGGCTTAGGGTTTTCGCATGTCATGCTTAGATACCTAGTTTAGGGTTTTCAGTGACCTAGATTTAGGACTAGTTATTAGGGTACAAATAAACTTTGGTCAAACAAAAAGAGATCGGCCTTAGGGCCGGGCAGACTGGGTGCTTAACACCTTCCCAGTCCGTCACTTGACACTTGTCCAGAATCTTGTGCAAACCAGCCTTATCCATCAGAGTCATTAGTCTCTCCCTTGATTGGGGGAGACATTTATGGGTCCTAGGCCCTTTCTAGGTGGCGACTCCCTTTTACTTATAATGTGTATCCCCCCCCTTGGCATTTGATTACCAAGGGATACTATCTCATCTCATTAGGGTCGAACTCTAGCATGTGTACACGCGTTACATGCCCTATCGCGACTCAGCGGAGGTCCATGATACCTACAAAGAGTCCAATCTGGAGTACTATGCCTTTAGAGCTTGTTTCAAACCATATAAGGCCTTCTTCAATCTATAAACAAGAGTGGGGTCCTCACTCAACTGAAACCCATCATTCTGCTCTATATAAATCTGTAGACACCCAATTTTTTCACCCTCCTCTGGCTATGATAAAATATGGATCTTGGACGTGACTTTCGGCTTCTGCCCAATAGAGATGCTGATGGAAACATTCCCCTACCTAAAACCCTGAAAATCCCCATGCTGGAGAGAGGAAGGTCTAATTTTGACTTTTTATATATGAAGGAATCTGGTCAAGATGACCATACAGATGGATAGTGCTCAGAAACATGATTTTGAAAATATATGACATGCCAAAATTGGACTGACGGATCTCCCATAATCATCTCCAAAAAAATACATTTCCCGCACGTATGTCACACAAATGGACAGTCCCACTGGAAACCTGGAAAAATCCTCTACCTTCCTCAATTACCCTAAATTTCATCCCTTACCTACCCCGATAACCCAAAAAGACTCTCGAACCTGAAACCCTGAAAATCCCTATGCGAGAGAGAAGGGGTCCAATTTTGGCTTTTTATATACGAAGGATTCTAATCAAGATGACCGTATAGATGAATAGTGCTCAAAAATATGATTCCGACGATATATAATATGCCAAAATCAGACCGATGGATCTCCCGTGATCGTTATCGAAAAAAACCCATAATCGCATTGCGTGCTTGCTGCCCATAGCAGCGACCCATGGCTTCTACCCATAGGCTACAACGCATGCTGCCTGCCCACACCCATGATGCACAAAGCCCCTGCTAATTAGCCTGCTGGCCTACGCCCCCGCAGGCACTGGCCCGCTGCCTTGCTGCAAATGCCCTGCCCATTGGCCTGTTGGCCTACGCCCTGACTGGCATAGGCTTGCGGCCTTGCCAACCCTGCCTGCATCTGCCCTTCTGCATGTGTGCTGGCCAGCAACCCATCCTGCACACCTGAGTGCGCTGGCTACTGCCCTTGCATGCACATGCTCGCTGCCTGTGCCCACGTCCCCTTGGTCATTACCTATGCATCATCCGTCGCACATCCATAACGTCGCCCGCACTACCTGCCTAAACTAACCATACATCAGGCACTTCGACTGGGTCCCGCGTGCCACCGTCAATGGCCGGGATTGGTGTTCCCCTAACCCGATGGGTGAAGAAATCCCCTCTTCACCCACTAAAAAACCATGCCAGTAATTCTCTCTCCCCAAAACTCCCCTCTTTACCCATTGGATAAAAACCCTCCCCAACCATTTCTGTTTAACCCCCCTCTTTACCCATTGGATGAAAGCCCTATCCCCCACCTTAAGCAAAACCTCACCCTTTGGTCCGTTGGATAAAGAGGCTCCCCCTCTCCCATTGGCCAGAAAAAACTATAAATACCCCCTCCTTTAGATTTCAGAGACCAGAATCCCAACTCACTCTTTGGTAGTGAAATTTTCCTCTCCTCCCCTCTTGATTTTCTTCTGATCTTCGGAGCGATCTTCGTTAAGATCCGAAATCTCATTCGGATCTTCAAAGTGTTCTTTGGGATCTTGAAGATCTTCAATCCAAGTTCTTAGTTAGATCCAATTTTTTTCAGAAACAATATGTTCTTGAGCCCCCTCCCTTGAGTGTTCTTGAGTGTTCTTGAGATAGAAATCCCCCCCTTGAGGTTCTTCGGGTCTATGAAGAGATCTTTGTCAAGATCTGAATTTCTGTTTGCATCTTCAAAGTGTTCTTCGGGACGTTGGAATTCTTAGTTCAGTTTTAGGTCAGGACGTTTCTTTTCAGAAATAGTTGTTCCTAGTGGAAGCCCTATCCGAATGCCCCTAGAATCTTTCCAGAAATAGCCATTCCCAATAGAAGCTCTGCCGGAGGGCCACCTCATCCCATGCCCAAAAGTAGCCTTTCCTAGCCAAAGCTCTGTCCAAACCCAAACCCAAAAATATCCTTCCCTAGCTGAAGCTCTATCTGAATCTAAATCTGGAAATAGGATAGCCGAAGCTCTATCCGAACCCAAATCCAAAAGTAACCGTTCCTAGTCGGAACTCTGTCCGAATACCATCATAATCAGCATCTCTCAAGGAAGGAAGTTGGAGGTCAAGACCATCTTCCCCTGAGCCAGGAGAATTCGAAAGACAGTCTGAGCTTGTACTAATCAGGGGCCCACCCCTCTAGACCCGAAACAGGGGTTAAGTTCAGGTACAATTTCTCAACCAACTTGTCATAATGTAGACTTTATATAGACCTTGTTTTACTGTATATAGTATCTTGAATTCAATTAATGTATATATGTGTGAAAACTTGGCCATGCATGTGGAATAGTAATAATTATGAAAAATGTTCGTTCTCAAGCATCTAATAGGAAGACCGATTGAACCAGGCAGATTGGGTGCCTAACACCTTCCCAATTTTGTAACCTGACACTTATCCTAAATCTCTGGACTATACCAAATTTTGGGTGATTTTCTCAGCAATTGGGCCCACCCTCGGGTCCTAGGCCCATAACCCTAGGTGGTGACTCGAAACCCCATTTGTATGATCCCAATCCCCATCCCCGTATTAGACCATCATCAAACCCCCATCTCAAATGATGAATTTTACACTCTTGCGAATTAGGCCTCCATGTATCTCCAAGCGACGAAATAGGCCTCCACATATCTCGAGGCCTGCAAGCAAAGCACACATGACACGAACCCCTCCCCTCACATGAAAGAGAAAGAGAGAGGGGAGAGGTCAGGATGCAAGTCCTTTTCCCCCCCAAGGGAAGAGAGACATCTCAGTCCATCTCCGGCCGCTACCCTCACAGTGGCAACTCCACTAGGGATAAATGTCAAACTTCTGATACTAGATGCTACCTTTAAATGCTAGAACATTTTTCACCACATTTGTTTGAAAACGTGTTTGGCTAACCCTATGTTTGTAATTATATTCGCTAACAGCATCATGCGTCGTGCTTAAAGTGAAATTATTTGGCGAGGGGACTCCCTATCATGCCCGCACCCTCGGGGAGGTTAGCACATGTCATGGAGAGTACTCTGAGAGAAAATGATACCCGCTTCCTGCACAAGAATGGAAGGTATCATCATACATCGAGGATATTGTATTTGTGCCAGCACCCTCGTGGAGATCCGCGTACTTTATAACATTCTGAGATCAAATGCGTCATCAAATGACGAGGATGTCCATAATTATGCCAGCACCCTCAGAGAGGTCCGTGCACTTTATGACATTTTGAGATCGAATGATGGTTATCCTACATTACACTTTTGCACACAATCACTCACAGTTCCACCACCCCGTGGCCAATTACTTAACCTCGTGTGTAGTCATGAGTAATGGGCAAGGAAGTCACCCCATTGATCTCGTATCTACGGGTATATCAAAAGGATCACATACCTTGCATATATAGATCCTGTCAAAGAAGCCTTATTGGTCCTATTGCATCCACCGCATGCTTGCATCATGTAGAAAATTGATGAAGAAGCTAGAAGCGCCACAAGCTAACTATAAAGCTTGTTTGCGGTCTTGAAAAAGAATATTCCTATATTATATTCTCGTCATAAAGAATTACTTTCCTAAGTAGGTTTCGGATAAAAGTTACCCCTGCTCCTTAAGGAAAAAGTCCAGACACGTGACTCAGGGGCAATCCCGTCGCAATCACGTCAAGTCCCGAGAAGTCCCAAGAAAAATTAGGAGGAAGGACACTTAGTGGGAAAAGAGCAAGGAAAGCATGACTTTATTACATGGAATGTCTTATGGGAATATTCTCAACAAGCCATTTGTATGAACTTCTTTCTTATGACATTGGGTGGACTAGGGCATTAAACCCTATCCACCCCCTATCATTAAGTGGACTAACTTTGGATGGATCATTGGTAGTTAATCTAGTGAATGTGTGAACAAGGGGTTGGGAATTCAAGAATCCTAAAATAATCCTCTTTTGGTTAAGGTACAATTCCACACCTCAAGTATTCTCCGCAGTCCCTTTGAACGCGTCAGGGTAATCGGTTGACTCACCTAAGTCCAAAATCACCTCCGTCATCTCTTCGAGATTGTCTACTACCAGATGATTACAACTCAGTAAGCATGGATCCACCCAACATGGAAAGAGCACTTGACAACAAACTTTTTCTAGAGCCTAGAGGTCTCAGCAGGTCCATTATAGCTCTTATCAGGATGTCAAAATGAATCATAGTCTTTGTTTTTGCATTATTAGCTGGAGCACTCAATATTTTGCAACGAATTTTTTTGTTATTTCATCTAAGTAATACTTGGTGCTGATTTCATCTATAGAGTGGTGGAGGAACTGCAAATAAACTTTTGTCCTGGCATCAAGACTAATAAGTTCCAGAGAACTTGAGTAAGTTGTGTAATCTTCTTTCCCTAGGAGAGTACTGGTGGATGTTGGTTGCATTTTTTTTTTCTTTCATCTCTATGTGTTTAACATCTGTAGGGACTACCAGAAAGTTATCTAATGTCAACATAATCGTGAATCTGGCTTCAATTTTGAGATAATCGATGGTTTGATGCTAAAATATGATTATTTGTACAAAAGAGTATCCATCAAGTCGTTTTGCTACTAGAAGGTGGTGCCTTCAACTGATGAGTTCCAAAGGTTTGAGGCTTCTAAGGAATATCAATCTAATGATACCAAGTGGCTTTTTGGTCTTTATGGTGAGGGAAGAAGAAAGTGTTCCAAGAAGAGTGACAACGGTAAAACCGTTGTGAGCTAAATGATCTTGTGTTTTTCGGGCAATTATCATAGATGTTCACACAAGAGACATTCAAGATCAAGCTCCTTGATGTATGGTTTTTTCTAGTGATTTTTTTTATGGATGAGACAAAAGCAGTGATAATGCTAAGTTGAAGTTATAGTGATCAACTTGGAATCGAAAAGAATTAAGATAAGTATCACGAAAATGGAATATATGGTATGTAACTTTAGTTACACGGATGGATAATGAGGTGGTAAATATTGATGAGAGGGAGATTCCGTAAAATGATTATTTTAGGTATTTGGGCTCAATCACATAAATAAGGTGATATAGAGGATGATTTGTCATAGAGAATTTAAATAGGATGGATGAAGTGAAGAGATGTGTCCTGAGTGTTGTGTGATCCTCGTATTCCTTTAAACTTAAAGGAAATTTTTATAAGACAAACATGAGACGAGCTATGATGTATGGTACTGAATGTTGGGAAGTTAAGAAGCATCAAAAGATAAACTCAGTGTAGCTAAGATGAGGATGATGAGATGGATGTCTGGCAAAACTAGTAAGGATAAAGTAAGAAATTATCAAATTGGAGTTGATTTGGGAGTAAATCCAATATATGATAAGCTACGAGTAAGTCGATTGAGGTGGCATGGCCAAGTTCGACAAAGGCCTTTAGATGCTCTAATACCCAGCCCCAGATAGTTGGGTTAAGGGCTTAAGGTTGAGTTGTTGTTGTAACAAGACCAGACTGATACATGGATCAGAATATTGGGCAGTCAAGAAATAATATACAGACAATTAATTTTTATTTTTTTGGTAATGAAAAAGGGTGCTCTATGGTAGTGATCATAGCCCCCAGGACAAGCCCCCGTACGGCAAGCAGTGCTTCCGCAGGACCAATGAGCGATAGTGGGCATGCCAAAAATCAAACCCACAACCAGCCGACTCGAGCGGTGATGGGTTGAGGGCATTTTCACCACTAGGCTACCAACCCCATTGGTACATATAGACAAAATTAATATACCTAAGATGAGGATGTTGAGATGGAGTAGTGGTAAAACTAGAGAAGATAGAAATAAGAAATGAACATATTAGAGGTAATTTTGACGTAGTCCCAATACATTATAAGTGGAGTGAGAGTCATTTGAGGTGGAATGGACAAATGCAATGAAGACCTCTCTGAATGCATTGGAGAGGATTGATATGATTCAGATGGATGAGCTTAAAAAGGAAGGGCCAGGCCTAAATGTCTTCAGGAGAAGTGGTGAGAAAGAAATGTATGGATTATATATGGTTGACAACAAATATGATTTTGAATAGAATTTGAATGATGAAACAGGAATCATCTAGTTGACCCCATCTGATTGGGAGGCTTGGTTGAGTTGAGTTGAGTTGAGTTGTATCATATTTTATATGAAAGAATTATCATCCTTTCTGATATAAATGAGTAATTGCTAAAAATTTAGACCTTGCTTCTACTAGTTCTGAGCAACTTAAATTTGTCCATTGCATTTTATGAATCAAATTTTTACCTTTCCTACCTATCAATTAGAAAGTAAATTTTTGTTGTTCTCCTTTTCTTTTTTTTTGTTGCTGTCCTTTTCTTTTCCTTAAGCCATCTAGGCATGCTATGCACCAATGCCTATAAAAGAGATGAGGGCCCAATTAGAAGAGTATGTTGGCAAAGATATTAGCACATCGGAATGAGCAGGTCCAAGTCAAATTCCATGAATGCAAAGGGGAAGCGTTTGAGGATTTAACTTATTTAGAGCACTGCACTACAATTGAATGGCAGATTTCAATGAAACAAGATGCTTCTTTTTCGACTCGGTGGACCAAATCTCTCACAGGACCTTGAATCAACATTATGCAAGAGGTTCCCAAAGAAGCACAAGAAACAGGCCAAAGGCTTGGCAACAGAAGGGTGGAGATAATATAAAATCTAGTAAATTGCACCATGAAGCACCATGTCAGTTTAAAACTACTGTTTTTTATCAGCAAAATGAAAATTTTACTAATGAACAATACAAGGAGGAGAGAGAGCATGCACATGAGAAAGTGATTGGGGGCCTGCGAGAGAAACCCATTTAACTGCTTCACCCCAACCCTCCTTTGTAGGGTAAGGGTAAATATTTTATACTACTTAGCCTAGGCAGGTTGAATAAGAAGTTTATTCAGACCCACCTTACCCTTTGACCGGCACACAGCCTACATATTAGGCCCAGCCCATTTATGGATTTCTTTTTTTCTTTATTAAGTTTTTACTAAGATTTATTGAAGTATTATCTATATATTGGTAAACGATTATGATGTGTGTTAGGAAACTGGGTGAAATCTGTTTTGGACATAGGTTTACCCACTTCACCCATTTACTCACCAGATAATGGCATTTCTCATCCATGCCCTATAGAACCCCATAGGCTAAGGGTAATTTGGTTTCTACCTACTACAAAGGGTACTGATAAGACTTCTACCAAGCCCTATCCTCCCCGTCTCCAGCCCAGCCCTAGTGGCTGATTTGAGGGTACATGAATATCTGTCTTTTTTCTCGTATAAAAGATATAATATATGTTAGTCAAGGGGCTAGGAGCAATGGGCCAAAGTTTGGCCTCCTATGTAGATGGACCACAGTGAGACAAAGCAGCAGAGCAGCTTACACCACCTTAAAAATGCTCAACACTTTTCACAACAGTAGTCCTGTTTCACTCACAGAAAAGGCCTCCAACATCTTCCATTTTAATATTTTTGACTATTCTACTAGAAATTTAAATCAAGACAATGAAGACCAAGGAAGAATAGGATTGCTTTGTGAAAGGCCACTTGAACTTCTAGAAATGGCAGGGAGAAATACGTGTAAAAGTTAAAGGAAGAATTGTAACATATATTATTCAATCCAACTCCTCAATTTGGTTTGATAGCCCATTCCATGCCTACATGGTATAGAAATTTCCAATATAAATGAGGAATTTTTCATAAAAATGCTTAAAAAAAATAAAAGGGAATAACATGTACACAAAATAATTCTAAAATAGGAGGAATTTTTCCACTCTTCTTGCATCAGTGGGGACTTAGGTGTCTGTGACACAACCTATTTCAGTTAAGGGAAAATTTGTCATATAAAAAAAAATTATATTAAAACTATTCCTATTTATATGCCCTTATTTTTTTTTTTAATCTGCCCATCACTGCAACAATTAACTCATGGAAATGTGAGCAGCTCAGGACAACGAGGTAAGTTCACATAAAAGGGGTCTCATTGTGCGGGGAGCAGGCAGAGTTGGGATGTGTCTTGTTCATAAGAAGAATAGGTAGAGACAGAGTGAGTACCTGGGCTGAGACTCTCAGCAATGGTTGGCATTGCCATGGTTGCCGAATCAACACTTCTGTCTCTTTTAAGGTAAACAACGTATACACACACAAGGGGGAAAAAGAGGAAGAGGGTTTCTTTGCTGAAGAGGGAGAGGGAAGAGAAGAATTGAAAGGGTTGTGAAGGTGGGTATGGTGAGGCATGTGCAATTCGTACATGCATTTGATACAGACATTGAGATTTAATCACCAAAGCACTTTAGTTCTGAAATTCGTTTTGTTCTTCAGCAATTAAAATAAGATGAAAACTTTTTAAATCCCATGTTTTTTTTTTTCCTATTATTGTGAATTGTAGAACAGACTGCTATTTTGATTACTTTTCATTGTTTAAACTCAAAAAACAGTGCCCTGCCAGTCAACCCACACACACACACACACACACACACACACAGAGGCGGGGGGAGCAAAACTTGAGGAAAGTGGAGAATAAATTTAATTTTAGAATGCCAACATTGCCCTTTCCCATATGGAAGCCCCAACCAAGTGCATGTATGAAATATGTAGACACTTTCAATCAAAATGAAATATGCATTTGGTTCCCATGCTTGTAGTCAAGATCAATGAGAAAAGCCAGAATGAATGCTCCTCTAGAAACATCACAAGTAGTATAGCATTCGTGACACAGATGTCCAGCATAAGGAAAATAATAAATTCCCACCTCCTTCGCACTTGCAAGTAATAGCCAATGAAATGCCAAAACAGATTTCACAGTTAACAAGGCTAATGAAAGGAACTAAGACACTGTTACAAGCTTTAAAACCCAAAACAACCATAAGGATTCAGCATAAGGAGAAACAGCATATAAGGACATAGGGATCAGGATAAAGAGAAATGTAATACCAAAACATAAGAATGGTTAAATAAATAGTGGAAAAAAGTATGATCATAAGAATAATGAATTCAAATTTTATCTTTTCCAGAAAGAACAGCATTAATGTACAACGTTCAGCCAAATAAATGTATCCATCAGTGGAGAAAAATAATCCAGAATTCAGATGCACACTAGAGAAGAGCACTCATACTCTACGTATATCACAGGTTACCTGATTATGTAATTAGTGGTGGACAGAAACTTTGATAGCACCAAGGGTATTTTCACACACTTCCTATTCATACTCAAACTGCACTTCAACATGCATATATTTCCTCATGAGCCGAACAATAGATGAGGAAAAATTGGCCAACTTATGGCATTCTTCATTTGTCTTGGCTTCTGAAACAACCCCATGGATGACCAACTTTATAAGATTAGGCCACCTCTCAAGCAGTCCAGCAACCCACTGAGAAAAGAGATCACTAATTACAGTCCACCCAAGTTCCAATACAGCAACATTCTCTAGCTGTGTAGGCCCTTGCAAGCCATAGTAAACCACTCCATCTCTTAAATCATAACTCAACGATAAATGGCTTAGCTGGGGAAAGCAAACTGCAATTGTTTTCAAATCCACAATCTCATCCTCATCATCAAATACCACAACCCAAAGCCGAAGCCTTCTCAATTTTGACGATCTTGATATCATTTGGTGGAACTTCGGCCATATGATCATGAAGCTGCTGATATCTACGACCTCAAGATTCTCAGTATTCTCAATTTCAAGATGGAGCACACTGACTTCATCCATCTTGAGATGCTTCACGGTACCCTTAACAATGAGGTAAAAAAATTCTAGGGTGCAATTTTTAAGGCACAAACTCTCAAGGCTGTCGGCCTCCAACATCAACTTGTCCAAACTCATTGCTTCAAAATATATGTTCTTCAATGTAGGACTGCTAAGTTCCATTGTTGCCTGAGAATCTGACATGGCAATTTCAGGACTGACAAGGGACAAGGCTTCAATCTTGGGGCAGGAAGTAAGTAGATCCAAAGCTGAAATACTGACGCAACTCAACGACAAGGATTTCAGGCAAGGAAATCTATGTAACTAGGTTCAATCCCTGTGATGGAATTATGAGCCAAATGTAACACTTCCAGCTTCTGCCTACCACACTTTTCAAAAATGTTGACATTTGGGGTAGTACGGACATTATAAAACAATCGGCGCAAGGTTTCTCTGGTATACATGAGCCAAGCAATCACCGAAGCTGCCGAGAACTGATCAACGTCATCCAAAAAAATAGATAGGCACTGCAAACCCCTGGTCTGGAATATCGTTTGGGTTATAATGTTCTCCATTCGACTAGTTGTGACATCACGATAAACAGGCCAATCATTGGAGTTGAATGAAAGGGTGTGGAGGTGATTCTGGTAGGCTTCTCTCCACTTCCGGCAAGTTGCAGAGGCAATCACCACATCCCTTGCAGCTCCAAGCTGGGAAAGTATGTTCCCTATGACTTCAACGGGAAGGCATTCCATAATCAACAGAACATAACCAAACAAACTTTGTTTAAGATGCTATTCTTTCTGATTCTATGGGACTTCATAAAATTTTGCAAGATTAATTCTCAGTTTTCATAGTCAAAGGATTACTATATTCCATCGGGTTCATTACATCGATTAGATCGTAATAAATCAAACAATTATTTCCCATCGATTCACCAGGAAACTTTATATCCGATCATAACATCTAGTACCTGGGTTTTGCAGAAGTAATTCAGGTGCTTTTATTTGTAAACAAACTCCAAACATTTTCAGGTAAAACATCAGAAAATCAAGCAACTCAACCGAGAGGAAATTCAATACCCAAGTCAGAGAATCAGAGGAAGCTTAAACCCAGCAGCCATGTGTCAACCGGAACATCGAGGAAATTTTACTAATTGAATCAGAACTCACGAACTTTAGAACCAATCGCTCCACCCATCTTCCAAAATATTCATTTTCTTAGAGGAAGAGCGGATGCTCCAAACATTATTGAACTGACGACAATCCAAGAGAAGTGAAATCTAGCATCTTTGAGTTTCTCACCTGCAACCTAAGAAGTCCAAGATCTTGTCAGAAATCCGGAATGCAATTGATTGAACTTCCACATTCAAACTCCAACGGTTTCGGACATTTAGAACAACGCAGATGATACACACCAGAGAGAGACAGCGATACACACTAACCCCGAACGTTGACGATGGCAGACTGGCAGATTGAGGAAACTAAAGAGGGGAATTAGAAATTTGGACGATTTGAAAAGCGAAGGGCATAAATGGAATCAGGGTGTTTGATCCGTTAAGAAAGGAAATGGTCAAGAAACCCTGGGCCAGACTGAGGCCTTGAAGTGTAACTAGGTTCAGTTCGGTTCGGTTCAGTATGCTTTTGATTTGATTTCAGTTAAATGGATTCAGTTCTAGTTCATAGAAATAGGGTGTCAAAACCTAGCTCGAAGCCTTGAACCGATAAAACTGATCAAAAAAATTTGAATCGAACCAAACTGATCCTTATTGGATTGGTTTTGGACTGAGGTATGTTGAGGCCGACTAAAATCAATCCAAACCGAATTGACCAATAATCAAACTGAATGAAACTGATATCAAAATAAACGATTACGAAATTATAAATTGATAAATTGACTATCCATTTTTTACAATATAAGTGAGAATATTTTTTATTATAAGCAATTGTTACAAATCATTGAATATGAGGTTATGAATAGAGAGCTTTGTAAATTGTAATAATGCTTCCATTGATTTCCTTGTTTACTATACAAACTAGTTGGATAGTTAGATGAAGGATTGGATAATAGGGTTCATTTTGTTATTCAGTATTAGTTATCTTCTTAGTAATTTGTTATCCATTGTTTCAAATTAGTTATCTTTCCCTTACAATGATAAACCAATCATAAATTTAAAGTGGTTTTTTTATTTTTTATTTTTATTTTTTTTATTTTTTGTTAAATTGTGTCACTAAAAATTACGAATGTAAGACTTCATTATGGTTCAAGCCCAATAATAAATCGATTTAAACCGGTATTAACTCTATATTAAATAACCAAAAAACGGATTACAATCGAAACCGATCAAAAACCGAAGTTCCTTAACAGATTGGTTTTGATCTCCATCATTTCTAGACCGAAACCGAACTGAACGACCGATTGACACCCTACATAGAAATCAAAACCAAACTTTGAGGCCTGATCTGGATTGATTTCTATTTCGATTTCCTGAAATAGTTGACAAACAGATTTTTTTGTCAATAAAATTGAAATTGTTTTGGTTGCCCCAATCTAAAAAGAAGAAGGTATGATCTAAAATATTTCAAGTAATTCAATTTATTTTATTTTTTTTCTTGCAAGCATTTGTAATTCAATCTATAAAAATAGATTCTTTGTAAGTGAATATATATTTTGGGAGAGGGTTCCCCACACCTCCAATGTGGGGAAATCTCTCACACAGATTGGCCCACATGGTCAAGAGAGGAGAGAAAGAAATAAAAGAAGCATATGAGATAGGGAACAACGCATGATAAAAGAAGCATATGAGATAGGGAATAACGCATGACAAAAAAATAATTATTCAAATACTTGATGGTTTCTAATAAAATATGCTGAAATTCTAGCGAAAAAAAAAAATAATAAAATATGCTGAAATGTCACATGAAAATATTCACACACAAAAAAAAAAAGTAACATGAAAAAAAAAAAAAAAAAAACTCAATAGACATTGTGTTCATCATCAATCACCTACGATATGCTTTCCATCGTCATTGTTTGTGATCTTCACAAGCTCATCGTCATGAATACCTTTATCGTCAACTTCATTTTCATCATCAAATTCTCTCCTCTCTGCTTTTTCAAAAAGCCAATATGATGTCGTTTGCTTCCTAATAAAGTTGTGTATGGTAAAGTAGTTAATCAGTATCAAAAAACTTGCATCTTGAATTATACATAGACATCATCTTTAGAACAGGAAAATGCATCTTCAAGATGCCAAATGCTCGCTCAATAATAGTTCTCAACAACGTATGCGTAAAACTAAATAACTCCTCTGATCCTTATGGTCGCCTACGATTAATATTGTTACACCTGTGCCCTAACCCGGTAAAATTTGAACTTTTCTGATAGGTCTCGGGCCAGAGGTAGAGAGCACCAATGGGTTTTGGCTTGCGACAGCCCATTGCAAAAGGGGAAGGAATGACCCTACTTGCCCGTGCATTTTGTGCACGTCACATTGAAGGGGATTTAAACCTTCCAACCCCAAGCGGTACATGAACTTGCACCTCCTCATATGAGTCTCGACACATGTTGAAAATTATCGAAAGTCCATTTATACATCCTACGGAAACTCTCTACAAAATGGCCAAAGGAGGACAAGTAGTCAAGGCACAACATTGCCTTGGCCATCGGAAACAAGGCCACTGAAAACACCTGGGTAAGATCCAGTGGCCCTTGTGGTGCTAAATTGGCTTCGATGCCCGAGGCCCCCGCTACTCGTGTCATGGCCAACCCCAACTAACCTCCCACACTACCTTACACCCTTCTCCATGACTTGTACACCCTATAAGTCTAAGAAGGTGGACCCGCATGTCCCAAACAACGACTTAACCCACTTAAGTCATGGACAAGTGCCCAACCACACAGGCACTAAGGCCTTACACTATAAATAGGGAAAGTGAGTTCATTTCTCACTTCTCACTTATCCAAAATGCAGGAGAGGAAAAAAGAGGTAACAAAGGAAAAAGAAGAAGGTGGTTGAGCTCCCAGCTTTGCACTTGGTTGCTGGTTGTTTGCCAGAGGTAGGTGATACCTTTCCCCAAAACCCCTTTCCTTCACTTTTGAGTTTATGCCTTTGAGCAAGGTAGGGAATCACCAGATTAGAGGGGTGACCCTAGATCCTGGCATTTCTCGGAGGTCAGGAGAGTGTGCATCGCACTCCCCTATGTGTTTTCCAAGCCTAAACCAAGCCGGTTGAGCTCTGGCAATATTTATAACCAAACAGAGAGTTAGGGTTTCAACTGTTCGGTTGCCTTGACACCCAAATGGCTCAGTGAAAATTTGATTTCTTTGGCTTGGAAGAGAGGTGGGAAGAACCCTCACAACATCCGCGAAACAAATCCTGGGTGGTCGGACCCGAGCCAGTAAACCCTCCAAAGTGGTGGCACATTTCTAGGTTTACCACTAGAAACAGCTAGGGTGTTTCCGGTGACATATTTCCAGTGAACCCATAGGTTATAGTGAGCCTCTACCAAGGCCATCAGAAACAACATACCTGTTTTTGATGACACAGGTTGTAATACCCTATTTCCTAAACCTGGCTTGATTACACGGTTGACCCGGTTTAACCATGCAGGACCCAAACCGGAGAGAGTTAAGGCAGGTTCCTTATGGACCATGATGACTAGGGTGACCTTAAACACAGGCTGGCCAGACAAGTCCGAGCCAGTGCCAGAGGAGACGGGTGTACCCAAGCCATGTACATGCACATATCATAAGGTCATGTACGGATAAAGCAGGTATGTAACCGTATTTTAAAGCACATACATACAATATACCTTATGCCGAGAGGGTGATTCGTGCCGAGAGTCGAATCCCATCAAAATCCCACTTGTTGGTCAATTTTCGGCTCTCAGGTGGGCGGTCACAGGTGGGTGCATCCACCCACCTGAGTGAC
This sequence comes from Macadamia integrifolia, assembly GCF_013358625.1. NCBI lineage: Eukaryota > Viridiplantae > Streptophyta > Magnoliopsida > Proteales > Proteaceae > Macadamia > Macadamia integrifolia. The sequence continues at coordinate 30,527,221 of NC_056562.1, forward strand.
CCACCCATGTGATTACTTAGTTATTTTAAAAGGTATAAATAGCTATCTTATGTTTTCCTTTTTCTTTTTTCTCATTTATGACACTCGGGCGTTTGGTGAGAAGAGTAAAGAGGAGAGAGAAAAGAAGGGAAAGAAGAGGAAAAGAGAAGGAAGAGGAAGAAGAGATGGATTTCAGCGGCGCCGAGGCTTGATCTTCCCATTCCGACGCCGGAAGAGTGATCTCCAACACTAGATCTACGTTTAGAGGTAAGCAAAGGCTAGGTTCCTTAAACTTTCACCATACCCAAGTAAAACCCTTGATTTGGATAGGATTTCTTGAGGTCTTGTAAATCCCCCTTGAGATGATGAATCTAAGGTTTAATAGATGATCTATGTGTTGATTTTGAAAGATTTGAAGAAGTGTTTACAAGGTTGAAGAAGCATTGGTGATTTGAAGTGATTTTGGGGTTTTGAAGGAGTTCTTGAGCAAAGAAGGTAAGATGGCTTTCCATTCCTTAAAGCTAACCTAGATCTAGGTTAGAACCACCTTATGAGACCTTGAATGTGTGGAGAATGGGTTTGGAAGAGCCTCATTTGATTCCCCAAAGGTTGGGGAAGGTTTCAGGTGAAAATGGCATTTTTCCGCCAAGACCGGTGGGCCATTTGGCCTGCCTGAGGGCACCCGCCTGAGAGGGCAGACCCTCGGGCCAACCGGCGGGCCCAACCGACGGGCTGACCGGTGGGCCAACCTACCCGTCGGTCTTAGTAGGACCCTCAGGCCCAATCGGTGGGCTAAACCGGTGGGCCAAACTTGTGGGCCAACCGGCGGGCTGACCTGCCCGTCGGTCATAACCAGTGGGTCTGACTGGTGGGTCAGACAGGTGGGCTGTCCGACCCACCTGAGAGGCTCCCAACATGATTTTTACGTCTGAACGGACCCAAGACGGACGTGCGACCTTCTTTTAGGATTCTAAACATGATGTTGTCATTGGATCGTGTTAATTTTGATCCCATAATGGTGAAGTGCTAACCCCATTCACTTATGTTAGGTTCACCAACACGTACGCTTCTCTCACCAGATCTACCCGTACCGAGCGTGAGTCCTTGTACACTACAAGTAAGTGGGGAGAGGACGTTTGGCCTTGTTTCAAGGCTTGTTTGGCATTCATTTAATTGTATCTAGACTAGCCATGTCATCATGAAAATGCTGTGTAGATTAGTCATCCTCACATTGTTATACCATAGGTGTTGTGTTTTTTTTCTAAATACCAAGTGAATGATGACATCATTGTGCATGATGCATTAATAGACTAGATGTTGTAGTCGGCTTGGAAACAAGTGCATTGGTGGCCCGTGGTATGGGACGCGGTGGCACTATGCAATCGTACTATTGTCATATAGGAGCATGCAGTTTAGGATTATCATCTTCATGTGCTACGACCCTTCCCAACAGGGGTTAAGGTGTTGGGTTACCATTTGGGGGGAAGTAGTGGTCGCGGTTGTCGGGTCACTGTGGCGGTTAGATATACGTCCGGCTGGTCATTAGGATAGTCGGCAACCCTGGTGGTATATTCAAGAGGGTTAATCGTACTGCTTTTAAATTGCTGGAGTCAGCACCTTTAATTTCTGTCATTTATTTTATGTTAAGAGCCGATGGTCGACATGTTTTACTTGTTGAAACGCAACCCTAAAACGATGCAGAAGATAATGGAAAAACAAAACAAACAATGCACACAGATTTTACGAGGTTCGGCAAAGTTGCCTACGTCCCCAGTGAGATGAGATCCTGCTTCACTATCAATGGAGAATAGGGTTACAGTGCTCGTCCTCACACCTCTCGTCGTCCTGCCGATCTAGGTGCTGCACCAGTACTCCCTAGATTAAACTGCGACAGAATACAAGACATCATACACCAACAATCTCCACCTTGGCTTGAATTCTGTCGAGCCTCCTGTAAAGATAACTTGTAGATGTCTTCATCATTGTACCTCATTAGAAGTACAAACCCGCACCTATTTGGTGCATCCCTCATCTTCAACAATGAGTAATATTAATCAAGTCCAAACAGGACTCGAACTTCTCTGTAGTAACTGGCTTTGTAAACATATCTGCAGGATTGAGATCTGTATGAATTTTTCTCAAGTGAATACTGCCTTCTGACACAAGCTCCCTGATCTTGTGAAATCTCACATCAATATGTTTTGTCCTTGCATGAAACACTTGATTCTTTGCAAGATGTATGGCACTTTGACTGTCACAATGTAACACTGTACCTCCTTGCTCCAACCCCAACTCACGAACCAGTCCAGCCAACCAAACTCCTTCCTTGGCAGCCTCATCTGCTGCCATGTACTCTGCCTCTGTAGTGGACAATGCAATTGTAGACTGAAGCTTCGCCCTCCATGATATAGGTCCACCAGCCAATGTAAACACATACCCTATAGTAGACCTCCTTTTGTCTAAATCACCAGCATAGTCAGAATCAACATAACCTGCCAATTCTGTAGAGCTTCCCTTGCCACTGAACATAACACCTATATCTTTAGTCTTGCTCAAATATCTGAAGATCCACTTAATTGCATTCCAATGTTCCTTCCCTGGATTACTCATGTATCTGCTAACAACACTGATTGCATGAGACAAATCCGGCCTGCTACAAACCATAGCATACATGAGACTCCCAACTGCGCTAGCATAAGGGACTTGAGACATCTGCTCCACCTCCTCATGTGTTGTAGGGCATTCCCTTTCAGATAACTTGAAGTGGCCAGCTAACGGAGTGCTAACCGGCTTAGCCTTTTCCATGTTGAAACACTCTAGCACCTTTTCAATATACCTCTTCTGAGTTACCCAAAGTTTACCTGCATTTCTATCTCTAAGGATTTCCATGCCAAGGATCTTCTTAGCGGCACCAAGATCCTTCATCTCAAATTCAGCACTCAACAAAGACATCAAAGAGACTATATCATGTTTGTTCTTTGCAGCAATGAGCATGTCATCAACATAAAGCATCAACAAAATAATGGAATTATCACTTGACACTTTATAATAAACACAACTATCATACTCACTTCTTGTGTAGCCAATCTTCATCATGTGGGAATCAAAGCGCTTGTACCACTGCCTAGGAGATTGCTTAAGGCCATAAAGCGACCTCTTAAGCAGACAAACATGGTCTTCCTTTCCCTGCACCTTGAAACCTTCAGGCTGCTCCATGTAAATCTGTTCCTCCAAGTCACCATGAAGAAATGCAGTTTTCACATCAAGTTGTTCAAGCTCTAAATCATACATGGCCACCAAAGCAAGTAGTACCCTAATTGAAGTGTGTTTTACCACCGAAGAAAATATTTCATTGTAGTCTATCCCCTCCTTCTGTGCATAGCCCTTGGCTACAAGTCTGGCCTTATACCTTTCACGCTCCTTCTCAGATGCTGCCTCTTTCTTATGAAAGACCCATTTACACCCAATGATTTTTCTTCCCTTGGGTTTTTCCATAATCTCCCAAGTCTTGTTCTTCTGTAGAGATTCTATTTCCTCCATCATAGCTATCATCCATTTATCATGTTGTGCATCACTCAAAGCATTATGGTAGGAAGATGGATCACCTGTACCTACAGTGAGGGCATAGGCAACCATGTCCTCAAACCCGTATCTCATAGGTGCTTTGTGAGTACGCTTCCCTTTACCCTTTGCCACAGTATAGGGAACTTCTACTGCTTCCTGTTGTCCTGGTAAGTCACTTGATGACTCATTCTCTCTTGTTGTTTCTAACTCACCTAACTCCACCTGCACAGTAGAACCTTCTTTATTTTCATCAACTGCTTGTGAATTGTAATTTGACTTCACTATATGAGACTCATCAAACACAACGTCTCTGTTAACCACAACTTTCTGTGAACTTGGATCCCACAACTTGAATCCCTTTACACCTTTCTTAAAACCAAGAAAGATACATTGCTTAGACTTTGAGTCTAACTTGGAACGCTGCTCACTCTCAACATGCGCATAGGCTGGACAACCAAATATTTTTAGAATAGAATAATCTACTGGTTTTCCTGTCCATACCTCTTCAGGAATTTTACAATCAATCGCCTTTGATGGAGACCTATTGATGAGGAAACATGCCATGTTCACTGCTTCTGCCCAAAATCTCTTGCTCAACCCTGCATTCAGCCTCATACTCCGAGCTCTTTCTAGAAGTGTTCTGTTCATCCTTTCAGCTACACCATTTTGCTGTGGTGTCTTTGGAACCGTGAAGTGACGTGTAATCCCTTCAGCTTTGCACAATTCTAGAAACGGCTTGTATGTGTACTCTCCTCCATTATCTATTCTCAAGTATTTAATTTTCTTTCCTGTCTTCCTTTCTACCTCAGCCTTCCATTCCTTAAATTTAGTGAACACCTCACTTTTATGCTTCATGAAGTAGATCCAGACTTTCCTTGAGTAATCATCAACAAAGGTCACGAAGTATTCTGCCCCACCTTTAGATTTTGTTGTTGAAGGACCCCATACATCGCTGTGTACATAATCAAGCACCCCTTTACTCTTATGTTTTGCAGTTTTGAAAACTAACCTTGCACTGTTTTCCGAACACACAATACTTGCAGAAGTTCAGTTTACAAGTTTTTACTCCCTTCAACATTTTCCTTTTATGAAGCTCCATCAATCCTCTTTCTCCCATATGCCCTAACCGCATATGCCACAGATAGGTATCATCTGTATCAAATACTGCATCTGTAGTCATAGATGCTCCACCTATAACTGTGCTTCCTATGAGTCTGTATAGGTTTCCTGCTAACTGTCCCTTCATGACAACCATTACACCCTTAATAACTTTGAGAACTCCACCTTCTGCTATGTACTTGCAGCCATTTGAGTCAAGTGCCCCCAAAGATATTAAGTTTTTCCTTAATTCTGGTACATGTCTCACATCTGCTAAGGTTCTTGCTATCCCATCAAACATCTTGATTTTGATAGTGCCTATCCCAATGGTCTTGCATACGGCATCATTCCCCATTAGGACAGACCCACCATTATATGGTTGATATGTATCAAACCAATCCTTATGTGGACACATGTGATATGAACATCCAGAATCTAAAATCCAAGAATCAGAAGGTTGATTCTTACCTGATGATATAGAGAGTACATCTCCAGCATCTCCATCTGAACTGTCAGCCACGCTAGCTTCCTCAGATGCCTTATCTACACCTTTCTTCTTTAAGTCCGCCTTCCTCTTTAAGCACTCTCTCTTCAGATGACCTTCCTTCTTGTAATAGTAACAAGAGACCTTTGTCTTTGCCCCTTTTGATTTCGATCGACTCTTCTCAGATCTCTTCTAATTTGATCTCCCTCTTTCCTGCTCCTTGTCACCTCCGAAAAAACCTTCTCCTTGAGATTTTGTACTACTGGCCTTCTTCCTTGTATCATTGGACATGAGGGCAGTTGTGACTTCATCCATCTTAAGGGTCTCCTTCCCGTACAAGAGAGTTGTTACTAGGTGATCATATGATTCTAGGAGCGACGACAGCAATAGTAACGCCTTGTCTTCATCCTCGATCTTAACCTCCAGGTTTGCAAGTTTACTTACGATCTGATTAAACATGTTAAGATGCTCTAATAAATTTGTACCTTCCTCCATCTGTAGAGAATACAATTGCTTCTTCACGAACAACTTGTTCGTTAAGGACTTCATCATGTAGATGCTTTCAAGTTTTGCCCATAACTGCGGTGCAGATTCGATACCCACAATATATTATAAGGCATCATCAGAAATATTTAATCAAATAGCACTTACTGCCTTGTCCTCCATCTCTTCCCAATCTTCATCAGTAGATTTTGCAGGTTTCTTCGACTTCCCCAATAACGTTTTTGCCAAACCCTATTGTATCAGAAAATCCTTCATCCTTTGACGCCAGAGGGTGAAATTGTTCTTCCCATTAAACCTCTCGATGTCATACTTGACATTCGATCCCTTCCCTGCCATCGTGATAGCAAACCCTAGAAAATGGAAACCTAGAGCTCTGATACCAATTTGTTGAAACGCAACCCTAAAACGATGCAGAAGATAATGGAAAAACAAAACAAACAATGCACACGGATTTTACGAGGTTCGACAAAGTTGCCTACGTCCCCGGTGAGATGAGATCCTGCTTCACTATCAATGGAGAATAGGGTTACAGTGTCGTCCTCACACCTCTCAGTATTACTTGCATTACAGAGAAAGAAACCCTCGCTACAAATATATAGCGAAAAAACCCTAATCCGGGTTAAACTACAATTGCCCTCAAATAAAAAAATTTGAGCTGGGGGCTGTGCCCCCCTACACCCCCTGCTATGCAGGGGGGCCTCCTACCCCCCTTGCAACCCCCACGGCCCACTAACCGACTAGCGGGACCGTCGTCCTGCTGGTCTAGGTGCTGCACCAGTACTCCCTGGATTAAACTGCGACGGAATACAAGACATCATACACCAACATTACTTTTTCGAGTACTCACGGTGGGCCTTCTCCGACAGCCCTATGGGCTTATCGTGGGATGGAGTTTGTGGCTTGTACCCGGAGTATACACGCACTGTGGTTGTAGTAGCACTAAACCAAGGACTTAGTAATGTTGTTTAGGTGGATGTGATTTAAAATGAATTGCATAGCATATAGTGCATATGGTTGTGAATTGTTGTATGGACTGCTGTGTGGTCCTTCTTTCCAGTTACTGAGCTACTGAGCTCATCCCACGTGTGCACCTCTTTTAGATGATTTTGTAGGTCATCCGTCTGAAGAGCACGGGTCGGGTCCCACAGTTGAGTTCCCTGAAGAGGATTGGTGGGTCCCTGAAGAATCAGAGCACGGCACGGATTGCTCGTGCGAGGGCTATGCTGCGGGACCGCAGTTCTGATACCGAGCTGAGCTCCACCTTCTGATACCGAGCTGAGCTCCACCTTCTGATACCGAGCTGAGCTCTACCTTTTGATACCGAGCTGAGCCCTACTTCTAATACTGAGCTGAGCTGATTCTCTGATTTTTGATGATTCCTTTTGTGTACTTGATATGTAAATTGTATTTTTTTTGTGTAAATATCATGCCTGCGAGCCCACATGTACTTAACTATGTAATTACAATTTAGGTATCAAGTATAATGGGAATATTTACAGGTAAACTAAGTCTTCCGCTGAACTGTTGAACACCTTCTTAGTTGTATGTGTGCTGTCGTGGGATACTGTATCAGATGATCTTGGCAGGTTTGGGTTAACCGGTGTTAACCAGGTCACTGGCCTGGTTCTGTGTGAACGGGGTGTGACAACGGTGGTATCAGAGCGTGATGCTCTATTCCCCTCACAGCATACCATTAGACCCCATAGAATCTATAATAGGAAATGGGATTGGGTTAATATAAAAACTTTAAAGAGATAAAAGCCAAAGAAAGAAAGTAATAAAAATGGTTGCATTTAGATATTGCATTCATGGCATGCATGAGAGAAAATGAGAGGTTAATTAATTGAGGTCATAACCCATCGAGTACGAGTTTAACAAAATTTCGGCAGCATAACGGCGCAAAACGAGATTTCCAAAAATTTTTCACACAAACACCTGATAAACAACAGATATATATACATCAATAATTATAATTAACAAAAGACACCACAACTAAACTACACAAGTATTCAAATATACAAATTCACCACAAACCACTATCAAAACACATCACCCCACAAATAAGTCCAGTTACAGAGAAAGTACAAGAATGAGAAAAGAAAGAAAAAAAAATATACAATAAGATTCAACAACAGGAAACAGGTGAGAAGCTGGTGTGGACAAGCTAAGTCCTCACTGAGCATCATCATCGTCATCGTCCAATACTACTACGTTCACCTGAGGTCTAGAGTTAACGTTGAGTTGATGGTCGTAGTAGTCGAACCTCGAGTTCACCATCTGTACCTCCCTCTGAAGTCGGCCAAAATCTGCTGAAATGGCATTGGCCGTTGTATCCAAGTCCTGGCCCAGCCTGAGGAAGGAATTCTCCATAGTAGCCTGCCTCTCCAGGATGCGCTCCTCCCTAGAAGCACTGTCCTCTAGTCTTCTTAACAGCTGATCTTGCCCGTCCTTCAAAGCCCTCATAGTGGACATCATGCCTTCAAAATCATATGCACCACTCTCAAGTGGTAGGGCTCTATGTTGTGGTCCTGCAACTCTGGTGAAGCCAGGATCAGCACCTCTCGACTCCTGAGGCACCTCCTCAAGGATGTCCTCGTCCATAAAATCCTCCTCCCCATCCTGAGGAACGTAGTCCTCATCCTCCCCACTAGACTCCTCCTCCTCCATGGGAACATCCTCCATAGGGAAGCCCTCCTATCCCTGCCTCTCTGAGCTCCTGCCCTCTGAGGTACATCCATAAGAGTGTGGAGACCCATCCTCAATAGATTTCCCCTGTCAAACTTATCTGCTGGAGTCTTCCCCTCCTCACCACTCAGGTCCACCCCAAAGAACTCAAAGATTCTGGTGAGGATCCTACCATATGGAAATCCTCAATCCTCAGGGTGAGAAGTATGGTGCTCCATCGTCTTGAGGATGACGTAAGGCAAGCATAAGTGCTTGGCACCTCCCTCTAAGGTCGTATAGATGCAGTAAGCTAAGAAGGCCGCCATGAAGCCCACCTGGTACCGATGACCTCCTCTGGGGAGCAAGTTGAACTAGACCAAAAGGGCAAACACACGAACCGTCGGGTAAAATGATGTTTCGGACTTTGGACGCACACTGCTGCCACAGATGGTCTCATAGATGTGGTCCGGTGCCTCCAAACTCATGAAAGGGCCCATGGGCTTACCCCTGGGAGGACTGTAGAATCGGTGCCCAGCTGAAGAGATACCCAAAATACTAGCCAGGGTGTCCACGGTCAGCTGAATGTCCACCCCCTTCACCATGTTGATTATCGCATACTCTCCGTACTGGTAGGGGACCTCCAGGATACAGTAGAATCTACGGACCAACTGCTCGTAGCACAGACGGTCTATGTGGAGGATAAATTGCCAGCCCAGTGCTGTGAACCTCTCCTGAAGCTGAACCTTGTGGAAGTTGTCAACTACCACAGTCTTCTCCATCATTACAGACCTCTTCAGGAAGGCCTGCCAGTTGGTTGTTGCCTTTGAACAGCGGAAGAGTTCCTCGTCATAGTCAGAATGATTAATGGGGGCAGGTCCGGGTCGCCCTATGTGGGGGACTGGAGAACTAGTCCCTGCATTCTTCCATTTGGAAGCGGTGGTCTTACGCCTAGTGCCAGAGGATGCGGGCTCCTTACCTTTGCGAGATGACATCCTGGCAAGAAAAAGAGGAAAGGAGGGTAAGTGACAAAACAGAAATCATGGAAAAATAGAATGTGACAAAATGTGACAAGAGGCATATAAAGCATGACAAATAAGGAATGAGAAAACCCCAATTCTCAAGGTGCAAGTCCAATCTAAGAAAAAAGTTTAAAAGACTCACAATAGAGGAAAGCTTGAATCTACAGGTCTAAGACAGAAATTCCATTGTAGTGAAATCAAGAACATGCAAAAACATACGCTAATATGCTATTGAGGTCCATAAATACCAAAGGATGTAAAGAAAATCAAAGAAAACCCAACACAAAAGATGGATTTTCTTGGGAAGAAATGGGATTTCAAACATAAGGGACTTTCTATGATCTCTACAGCATGTTAAGTACAAATAAAACATAATGCATTGCATTTGAGTTATTAATTGGGGAAAAAGAGCAGGAATTGAAGAAATCCCCCAAATTTGAGAAAACTAGGGCACGGTTGGGGTTTCTCTCAAAAATGGAGAAGTAAATCCTAAAACTAGAAATAAATCACAAGAGAAACATCACATTCACATGAAATCACTGTTCTATGGAAAGAAACATGGAAAGGAAGTGAGATTGAAGACTACTCATGAGTTCTACCCCCAAAATGCAAGTTCTAAGAAGAAAATGAGGAAGAAACTTACTGGTAAGTGGAGGAGTTGAATCTTCTCAAAAGCATCGGATCGTTGAGTGAGATCGCGAGTGGAAGCGTCAAGATGCTCTCCAAAATCGCCTGAGAGAGAGAGAGAGAGAGGGAAAAATGGGAGAAATAAGGAAGAACAGGGGCTTAAATGCCCTATTTGAAAATTCCCGCTCGGGTAGGACTGGCGGGCCAACAGGCGGGCCAACCTGCCCGCCGGTGTCAGCCCACCGGTTGAAGGTTTGGACCAGCGGGCCGACCGGTGGGCCAACCTGCCTGCCGGTGTCAGCCGCCGATTGAGAGAAAACTTGAAAAAAAATGGATTATTACTATTATTATTGTTATTATTGATATAGTTATTATTATTATTATTATTATTATAATAATATGTTATGGTCAAGTGGGACCATTGTCTTACTTGTTGAAGCACTAACCCTGTATTTTTGGAATTAAGTTGCGGTTAGTTGCAAACTATCATACACTATAATACCCTGCGTGTTGGCATATAATCATGTGCCGATATCAATTCTATGGTGTTTAACCAATGTGGTGTTTGATATGTTCCAGGTACAAGGATACGATGGTACGTACTAGATCCGATAGCAATGCGCGAGGTACCCCGAGTGGTCCTCGTCCAGTCGATCGACCACTGAATCCCAGAAGGTCCTGCTCTATGGGGCAAACCTCACTTCCACAACCTCCAAAGACCTTTGGTCAGGGTGGGGCACAAGAGGACCCACCTATGACTGCACTTTCGAACCCTCCACCGGTTATTACTCCGGGGGATGTTGCTACCATAATTCAGCAATCACAACAGGCTTTCCAGCAACAAATGCTTCAGCAACAGCAAGCATTTATGATTGCTATTCAGCAACAATTGGACCTTTCTCAATCAGGTCAACCTCCCCGGATACTTACTCCACAGGACCCGCTTGTAGGGTCTGGTACGGGGCCACAAGTGGGAGGTACACCTCCATTTTTGCCATTCAGTATTCCTCTGTATGGGGTGCCCCCTCCATACCCTTACTATCCAGCTTATGCTCCCAATTACCCGATGACGAATAATACGTCAAAGGTAGTGGAGTCATTAAAGAGGAACTTGCCACTGGTATTCTCTAAGGTGGGGAGTGATCCTCTGGAACCGGACCAATGGATCCAAGAGTTGGAGAAAATATTTGAGGTGATTGAGTGCACTGATGCACAGAAACTCATTTGTGCGGGGTTGCAACTCAAGAAGGAGGCCAACTCTTGGTGGCAAGCCTCTAAGCCCATATTATTGGCTGCCCATCCAGAACCCACCTGGGAACAGTTCAAGGAGTTGTTATTGGACAATCATTACCCACGCAGCTTCAGAGACCGCAAGGAGACAGAATTTATGGCCTTAACTCAAGGAGGTAAGACTATCCTTGAGTATCAACAACAGTTTGAGAGCTTGTTCCATTTTTCCCCTAGGCATATGAGGACAGCTAAAGAAAAGGCTGCAAGATTTCTGAAGGGCCTAAAGGCATCCATTGGGTCTATACTTGAGGTCTTAGACTTGACAGACTATGGCCAAATTGTGCAGAAGGCCAAGACCATGGAGGATAAACAGAAGGGAGAACAGTCCCTCACACCTGGACTGTGGAAGAGAACAAATCCATTTCTGGATATGGGCAACTCCTCCAAGGCATACCGTGGGTCTACAGTTCTGGGCCTACGTATAGGCAGCCCTATAGGCCATCTGGCTACCCTCCTAGACCAGCTGGTGGTTCGGGCTCCACATCTTTTCGCCCGAACACTAGTGTTGTACCTACAGTTCTAAGGCCGCCCTGACCTCCATCTTCAACGGGTCAAGTGCAGAGAGGCCCCGCCCCAGTTTCGGCGTCTCAGATCCGTTGCTTTAACTGCCATTCCTAAAGGCACTATACAAAAGACTGTCAGGTCAAACCAGCCTTGCCCTCCAATCAGCCCTCTGCATACCGACCTCCCTTAACACGGGGGAATCAACCGCAGGGAAGGATGTATGCCCTATCAGCTGAGGAAGCTGAGGCCAGTACAGAAGTGGTAGCAGGTACATTTTAAATTTAAGAATTTCCTTATGTTAAATATTGATAGCCTGCTGAAATTATATGCATTGTTACACTAGGTGTCCTATCTATATCGGGCATACCAGCCTATGTTTTATTCGATTCAGGAGCTACACATTCATTCGTATCTAAGAGATTCGCTGAGAAACTTGGTATGTCACCCAAGACCCTAGAGCATGGGGTGATTGTTAGTATGCCTACTGGTAAAGTTACATAGTTGAAGGAGGTGTATGGGCCATGCCCAGTGGAAATTAGTGGGAAGAACTTTGATGCACAACTCATTAAGTTCAATATGCAGAATTTTGATGTTATACTGGGCATGGATTGGTCGTTGGCTCATCGAGCTAATGTGATGTGTGCTGAAAAGCTGATTAGGGTGACAGATGACGAAGGAAGAGAATTGGTATACCGAGCAGATAAAATGAAACAGGTGAGAAAGGTCCTTGTCTCCGCTCTTCAAGCGGTAAAGTTGTTGGAGAGTGGATGTCAGGGCCACTTAGCATTGGTACTTGATGTTGATGCAAGGATTACACCTCTAGAAGAGGTAAAGGTGGTTAAAGAGTTTCTTGACGTCTTTCTAGATGATCTGATGCATTTACCGCCTGATAGAGAGTTGGAGTTTCCCATAGACTTGGTTCCTGGAGCAGCTCCAGTGTCTAAAGCTCCATACAGGATAGCACCGGCCGAATTGAAGGAGTTACAGATGCAGTTGCAGGAGTTATTGGACAAGGGGTTTATTCACCCAAGTGTTTCACCTTGGGGTGCCCCAGTATTGTTTGTCAAGAAGAAGGATGGCAG
>NC_056562.1:30540135-30541062 GCF_013358625.1 Macadamia integrifolia
AAAAAAAAAAAAAAAAACCTTTGTGACAATAATAATTTTTTTAATTATATTTTATATATCATTTTCTGTGAGATGTTTATTTGTGTCAGATGGGTTGTTCATGCTAGTAGAAGTCTAGGGGTGTCAAATGGAGCGATTTTAGTTATTCGGTTCTGGTTCGATTTACATTTTGATAAAGTGAGATCAAAATCGCAGCGGATAGGAATAAGGTGAAATCAGAATCGTTTTCATCTATTTTCGATTTTAGTGGTTTCCAATCGATTTTTGTTATTCGGTTCACAATTAATTTACATGCGGTGAATAGTATCATTTAAGAAAATGATTTTGCATAGTGTGAATTCTACATATACTAAACTTCCTAAAGAGTAGAGACAATATACTTTTATTTTGCTAAAGACAATATACTTTCTATGTAAAAGACTACATAGAAGATAACTAATTAACTATGACCCTAGAAATTAGGAAATCAAGAGGTGTGATTGTGTGAAAGTGAAACTCCCTTCTCGGTTAGTACTTTATTTATTTTTTTCTTTCTTTTTTCGTAGAGACCTATCAAAATTCTAAACATTTAAGTCTTTAATACTAGGTGTCAGTTAACCATCGGTTTTCGGATTTTGAACTTAATCGAACGGGAATTATGGCCTATAAAATCAAAAGTGGATCAATTTACTATGCTACGGTTCAATTCAGTTATAACTGGTTGGTTTCGATTCCGATAAATGGTTTCCATTATATTTTGACACCCTTAAGTAGAACCCTATTACGGTTGTAATTGAGTTGACATTAATCACTTCAAAAAATGAATACCAATAATCTTGAAATAACATGCTTAACTGCCTTAAGATTAAGCACTAAAAAAACTAACATAATCATATAAAAGCAAAGCCGCCTAGGATGATGCCGAAATCAATTATCTATTGACCCTTA
>NC_056562.1:30547497-30552803 GCF_013358625.1 Macadamia integrifolia
GATCTTGTATGCTACAGAGCAGTACTCAATCTTAGAAGAGTCAGATATTTGAGAGAAGCTTCATAGTATATTGATGTGTGGTATGCACTTAGGACAAATACATTGCTTCAAAATATAATCCAATCCGCTCCGTGATAAAAATTGAATAACTGCTAAGGTGCTGATAGTATAAAATCTTCAAGACTAACACCCAATCGATGGGATTTCAATGTGATCTACTGATAAAAGTGTCTACTGGCCTCAGTGATTTGGACTGTAGGCAGCTTTTTACATGGTCGTGCTCCACCTCAGCCTCCATCGAGCCGTGCTCCACCTCGCCCTCCATCGGGCCGTGCTTCCTCCTTGGCCTCCATCGGGCCGTGCTGCTACCTAGGCCTCCATTAGGCCGTGCTATCACCTCTGCCTCCATCAGGCCGTGCTACCTCCTCGGGATCCATCAGGCCGTGCTGTCACCTCGACCTCCATCGTGCCATGTTTCCCCTAGGCCCGAGGTCAACAACAAGATTTCTAAAAACGTGTTTTCGTCCACCCCTACATTCAAGGAACGTAATCCCTATTCCGGAGGACAGGACTCTACCCACTACACGTCATCATAGACGTCACACGGTTGGCCTTTCCGAGTTAAGAGGGGAATATTCCCAGAATCACAGAGCCACTCCCCTTGAGGACTCCACGCCTAAACAGGACTCTTCACAATCGTCTCCCACTTGCCCTCCATCAGCAGCCTATAAATACCAAGATAAGCCTCCATCCGAAGGGATCGATCACTCACTTCCTTTACTAGAAAAGCTCTCTTGAGCATCTGTTGTGGAAAGATCTGACTTAGGCATCGGAGAGTCCCCCGTCGGATCAACCCGGCTCCCCCTTGTCATCTCTTCTGTGCAGGTCGGCCAAATCACCAGGGACTGCAGAGAAGATCGTCTGGTCAATTTTTGCCGCATCACTACCAAAAAAAAAAATGAAAATAGAACGATAAAAAATATGGTCAAATAAATCAAAAATGGAGAAAAAACAAAATGAAAGATACATGTTTTAAACATTTAAATTTAAATAATAAGGTACAAAAAAAAAAAGACTATATACGCATAAATTGATATATAATTACTTAGATACACCAAACACTTTTAATGAGAAACAACAATACTCCCTATGTGGTATCATTTTTCCTTTTTTATTTTTGTACAAAAATGGTTTTGGCTGACGGATAAGCCGACAGTAGGATCACGGACTACAAAAGAAAATTTAGCTAGCGGTGTCCACGAGGCATAAGGCTTCTTCGCCGGAGAGCAGCGATTATTGGTAACTACCCTAATAGACCCAAGGGGCATCCCAACAACGGACTCAGAAGACCTCTCAAATGACACTAATGTTCTCGATTCCATGGAATACAGTAGTAAAAGGAGGAACGAAAGACAAGAGTAGCTTACTGAGCTTCTTGAACTTGAAGATTGAAGAAGATGAGCAGGAAACCAGCATCGGAGAAAATGGAGTTGATGCCATAGTCAGGGACTCAAAGTACTTCAGAGGAGAAGAAGAAACTAGAAAGTGACATACAATCAAGCAAACTTATATATACTCCTCGATTGACGTTTCAATTGAACGGAAGAAAACGTTTGATTAATCAAGGCAAGTCAACTTCGAAACCCCACAACAAACACACGTTGTCAGGTCCAACATATCAGCTGTGAGATAAAGCAGCATCAACGATCGTGATCTCACTGATCTATGCCACGATTGTTTACCCCAACAAAAGGTAGACACATGACTCTCTTTTCTCTCTCTTTCTCCCCCACCCTCATTTATGGCAAGAATACAGTAGCCGTCAAATCGTCTTTTTTTTTTTTAAAGGAAGGGGTATGTCAGAATGGACATAAAATTGGAGGGAGCACCAAAAAACCAGACACCCAGTATCCTCAAATATTCAAAAACCTTAGTACGCACGCAAATGCAAGTAATATTCCCCCATCCTCCTATAGCAGGAGCTCAGGGGAGTGGGGGCATATGATATATCAATATACGCATTGACTAGTCATTGAGAAGGTTGAAACACACACTCAGGATACACTAAGAGGTTGGGGGAGTGGGGGACATATGATATGCCATATGCTCGTTGATCGGTCAATGCTCAGGAGGTCCTACCCTCGACCTCATTGATATGAGTATGAGAAGACCTCTCCAACCAGCAGAAAGAATTCTGACCTCATGACCTACTGGAGCACGAAGCCCCTATATCGATGCCCAACTTGAACTATGATTAGGGTAACTTAACTAGAGTTAGGAGGTTATCTAACTCCTAGACCCATCACGGTTGAGTTAGCCATTTCAAAACCTTACCCTGGTCAAGTTAGCTGTTATTGGACCTTAGCTGGGTCAAGTTAGTCGTTATAGGACCTTACCCTGGTCAAGTTAGCCGTTATGACAACCAACTCGGGTTAGGTTAACCGTTATAGGCCTAAGCCAGCTCAGCCACATCGAAGGACGATCTCTCCAATAAGAAGAAGACCCGTTTCTGCATGCCAAAAATCCTCGACCAATGGAAAGGACTCGAGTTGCCTATATAAGGAACACTCCGCCAGGGTTACAGGTAAGACTCTAAATCGACTAATGGCTCTGTGCAAGAATGAAGATATTGAGACCTAACTTTGGCATCAGAGCATGGTCTCGGAGATCTCTCTCTGGGCCCGCCTCTAATTTGTATCGTGTAGGTCTACATCATTGGGAATCATGTAACAACACTCCATTTCATCTACATGTACATTCAGGTGATAATATGTGCAGTGAATCTAAATGTCGCATTTCCGTAGCCCTAGAAAATAAGGATTATATTTGAGCATAGGAATGATAGACAAAAGGATTTTGGTCAGGTTAGCTGTTATGACAACCAACTCGGGTTAGGTTAACCGTTATAGGCTTAAGCCAGCTCAGCCACATCGAAGGACGATCTCTCCAATAAGAAGAAGACCCGTTTTTGCATGCCAAAGAGCCTCGACCAATGAAAAGGACTCGAGTTGCCTATATAAGGAACACTCCGCCAGGGTTACAAGTAAGACTAAATCGACTAATGGCTCTGTGCAAAGAATAAAGATATTGAGACCTAACTTTGGCATTAGAGCATGGTCTTGGAGATCTCTCTCTGGGCCCACCTCTAATTTGTATTGTGTAAGTCTACATAATTCAAAATCATGCAACAACACTCCATATCATCTATACTCACATGTACATTCAGGTGATAATATGTGCAGTGAATCTAAATGTCGCATTTCCGTAGCCCTAGAAAATGAGGATTATATTTGAATATAGGAACGATAGACAGAAGGATTTTATTTTTACCATTCTCGATGAAGTTAAAAAGTCTAGCTTGGCTCCTATTGGAAACCTCTCAATCGAATTGAACATCTGACGCAAGGTTGGGAGGAGTCAGACACGTATTCCATATGTAAATCCTCCCAGTCTTGGAATGCGGCCCTTGTAAAAAAAATTCGAATGCGGCATGCAACGCGTGGGAGAGTATTTTCCCATTTGGCCGGCTCATGTCCCCACCGTCCCACGTAGGGACCTGATCCGGATGTATATATGTAACCTTGTCATCGGAACAACAGAAATGTAAAAACATAGGCTGGCCGAGTTGCAGAGAAGGAACATAACATGATGGACTTCTTCACCTTGGTGTTAGGTCTCTTGTTGGTGCTGTGGAGTCTGCGGGCATGGATCTCCGCACTCATCCTTGGGACAAGCCACAAACGGCTCCCACCAGGCCCCGTCCCTCTCCCCATCGTTGGGAGCCTCTTCGAACTTGGTAACAAACCCAACGAGTCGCTCGCCCGACTTGCTCAGACCTATGGCCCACTCATGACTCTCAAGCTCGGTCACGTAACGACCGTCGTTGCTTCTACTGCCAACATGGCCAAAGAGGTCCTCCAAACCCACGACCAGGCTCTCGCCGGTCGAATGGTATTGGATGCCGTTCGGGCGCTGAACCACTACCAGGCATCCGTTATATGGCTCTCCCCCTCCTCCCGATGGCGAAACCTTCGCAAGCTCTGCAACAATCAGATATTTACTTCACAGAGACTCAACGCGAGCGAATCGTTGCGTCGGCAGAAGATAGAGGAGCTTGTCACTCACGTACGTGAAAGTGCTCAGATGGGTCGACCCGTTGATATTGGTCAGTCCGCGTTCGCCACCTCCCTTAACCTCCTATCCAACACCATGTTCTCCCTTGACCTGGCCCGTCCAGAATCAGATACCGCACAGGACTTCAAAGCAGTGGTGCGGAGAATTATGGAAGAAGCAGGAAAGCCAAATCTTTCGGATTATTTTCCTATATTGAGACCATTAGACTTGCAAGGTATAAAACGCAGTATGACTATTTACGTGGGAAGACTATACAAGGTGTTCGATGAAATCATCGACCAACGATTGGTCTCTAGAGCTTCACTTCCTTCTCCGACTAGGAATAATGATCTACTAGATATACTGCTCGATCAAGATAGCAGTTCAGAATTTAGCCGTCACGATATCAAATCGTTATTTGGGGTCAGTACCCATTTCTCAAATATCTTCTTACTAGCATTCTTATAGTAATTTTTGATTAAAATATGTACGTATACATACAGGACATATTTGTAGCAGGGACGGACACGACCTCTACGACATTAGAGTGGGCGATGGCTGAACTACTTCATAAACCAGAGTCGATGGTGAAGGCTCAATTGGAGCTGCAAGAAAACGTTGGAGATCGTAAACCAATGGAGGAAACTGATGTCGCTCGGCTCCCTTATTTACAAGCGGTGGTGAAGGAGACCTTGCGGCTGCACCCACCAGCTCCGCTTTTGCTCCCTCATAAAGCAGAAGCTGAAGTGGAGATCTGTGGGTTCACTGTGCCGAAGGATGCCCAAGTGCTGGTGAACGTGTGGACTATTGAGCGAGATCCCAGCATATGGACGAATCCGGATTCGTTTGTTCCTGAGAGGTTCTTGGGGTCGTCGGGGATTGATGTCAGAGGCCGAGACTTCGAGCTCACACCGTTCGGGGCTGGGAGAAGGATCTGTCCGGGGATGCCACTTGCGTTGTCGATGGTGCACCTGATGTTGGCTGCACTTCTACATTCGTTTGATTGGAAGATTGAAGGTGGGATAAGCCCCAATGACATGGACATGGCCGATAAGTTTGGGATCACCTTGGAGAAAGCTCTGCCCCTTAGAGCGATACCACTTGAGGCAACAACAACTGCTTAGTGCAGTTGGTGAGCTGTGGTGTGTATAAAACCCATGCTCACTAGGAGGTCTCGAGTTCGAGTCTCCTAG
>NC_056562.1:30552823-30553342 GCF_013358625.1 Macadamia integrifolia
TATCTCACTAATAAATATCATCCGCACACCTATAATTGTCCCCCTTATTAAGCAGACAATCTACATGAGAAGCTTGATCCAATGACGACATCAGTGACCTGAACGGGGAAAGTTCAAAATCTGAAGGAAAGGAGGAATGATGTGCAAAGCAGTTTAACAGCAGAAGAAAACGCTGGACAAGTCAAGATTGATACTGCGAGAAATTGGTTCCTTCTTCCCTAATCTCTTCTCCCTCCTTCATTTTAAGATTTTCTCCACCTTCTTCCTGTTGATGTATGATGTCTTGTATTCCGTCGCAGTTTAATCCAGGGAGTACTGGTGCAACACCTAGACAGGACGAGCACTGTCTAGGTGTGAGGACGAGCACTGTCTAGGTGTGAGGTCTTGTATTCCGTCACAGTTTCTCCACCTTCATTAGGGTTTTTTCTCGCTATATATTTGTAGCGAGGGTTTCTTTCTCTGTAATGCAAGCAATACTGAGAGGTGTGAGGACGAGCGCTGTAACCCTATTCTCCATTG
>NC_056562.1:30553362-30557302 GCF_013358625.1 Macadamia integrifolia
AGATACCACTTGAGGCGACACGGTCTTGACTCTTGAGGGTAATTCAATTTATATTTTATCTGTATTGAGAAGGAAATGATATTGTAGGAAAGTGGATCAGGTTCTCAGGATTCTGATCCAACAGTTGGAATGAGGCCTCCTTGTAAGCTCGATGAGTTTTGGCTTGTAATGACTAATGAATCCATTAATAACTTATAGTTAGTTAATATATTTATTTATTTATTTTGATAAAATAACCAACAATCAGGTCCAATAAGGTGTATAGTGGTCTAGAAGTGTTTGTCGGCCATGAAAGAGTAAGACAAATTAGAGAAGATTGTGGGTAGAGAGAGACAGAGAGATTATAAAGAAATGTAATTTTTTAATCCCACATCAATGGCCATTTGAAAATGAGATGGCACGGGTGGGCTTTAAAGCTGTAGGTCATCAAACACCGCAAAATAAATAAATAAAAAGAAAATTTAAGTTTATCGAAAAAAGAAAAAAAAAAGTTGTTGTTTCAACTCTTATAACCTTCAAACCTATTGGCATTTTACCATCTTTTTTTTTTATGTCATACCCCGCACTATGACATAACATATGGCATTTTTAAAAATTCAATAAACAAATTCATGGTGAGTTATGGGTCATTTTAAATACCCTCCGAGGAGATGGTTGGGGTGTAGGGGTGTCAATCGGTCGGTTTGGCTTGGTTTCGATCTGGGTTGAGTCGGTTTCGGTGTGAGAAAGTTGAAATCGAAACCGAACCAATAAGAAAATTCTGGTTTCGGTTTGGTTTTAGTTTCGGTGCGGTTTGTCTTCGGTTTCTTAAATTGATTTGTAACCGGGTTGGTTTTGGTTTTTGGTCCAGTTTGGATTCAAATTTCCATACAAATGTTTACAAAACTATGCAAATTTTGATTTTTTTAATGAATTTTGGAGTGTTTCGGTTTCTTACCGGTTTGGTTTCGGTTTCGGTCTGGATTTTGAGCTGGTTTCGGTTTGGTTTCGGATTCATCCGGTTTCTGATGCGGTTCGATTTGGTTTTGGGGTTGCAATACTCCAAACCGAACCGACCCAATAAGGCTTTGATTCGATTCGGTCCATGTTGTTATCGGTTTGGTCTTGTCGGTTTTATCGATTCGGTTTAAGAATTGACACCCCTAGTGGGGTGGATGGTGGTAACAATTAATGATAGGTAAAAAATAAAAAAAGAAGGAAGAAGAAGAAGCAGCAGCTCATTCGACTCAAAATCTATAATTCAGTGAGATGATGAGTCGAGTTGAAAATTTTGATTTTCTAATAGTGATCAGTTTTGACGAACATGTGTATAAGAAAGACATCATGATAGAAAGTGGCTCATGGGACAAATTTCTAGAGCAATCTTTGACTTGTCCTTTTTTTATAGTGTGCATAAGGAGACACTGTCTATAGGTGTAAGATGATCCAATGGTCTAGTGGCAAGATCATAACCATTCTTAGAACTAGGGATATAAATGGATAATAGAAAATCCGTATCAGATCGGTGTTTGAATCAATATAGGGGTTTTTGAATTTGAAATTTTGGTTTTAGAATAATATTCGAATCCATCCACAAAATAACTTGATTTTGGATTTGGATATTTCCATTTTGGATCCAATAATATTCGAATAATTAACTATCTGATTGTAAAATGTGACTAATTTAATATAAAATAATAAATTACTTTATTACTCTTATTATAAACATTTTTGTAAGGATATTTTGGTAATATACCTACCTAAAATCCCAACCAAAATAGTCATTAACACTAACGAGTAGGCCATCAATTTATTTTCAATGAAATCGGTAATTAAGGTCGGAATTTCATAATCGATATAGGACAGGTTGATTTACTAATTAAATAATTTATTGAATCAGATAATATTTGAATATTCGATAAACTCCTAGATTCGAATATGATGTTAATTTTTTAAATTTATCAGATATCGAATTGAATTCAGATAAATCATTCTATAAATGAATTTAGAGTTAGATAATAATGAATCCAAGCCGAATCCTCGATCCATTTACATCCCTACCTAAAACCCTGCTTATGCATTATACCCTTTTATTTTTTATGGTTTTCGGCCTCCGAATTTGACGGGTAAGATTACCAAATGATCTGTTCACTTAATAGAAAAATGGGTCAAAGCATAGAAAGTCAAAAAGCTAGTTCCCTCCTCCAGATTAATACCCGACAAATTCCATCATGAATAGAAAATGAGAGTAAGGAAAGAACTCAATAAAAAAAAAAATTTATATATAGGTAAATGAATTCTCCCAGCCTTGCTTTAGGTGCTCAACTCAGTTTGGATTAACTCCTCCAATGAGAATTATTCTCGTATGGTGCTTGATCCGTACCTAGAGATTAAATCGATTCTAGGTGTGGATTAAACACCGTATAAGAATGGTTCTCGTATCAATACCTGATCTGGACTTCTATCCATCAACTAATTAATTAAATAGCACATATAGCTATTTACGTGGTTATTATCAGTTGTTACCGGAAGTAGTATTAATTAGTTGGGTTAGAGGGAGTGTCTGTCTCAATGACTAATTTTGTTCCTCTATATAAGTATATTTAAGATTTACAATGACACAACATGCCTCAACCTTATCCCAACTAAATGGGGTCGGCTAAATGGATCCATAAAAAAAAAAAAGAGGGTTTGGGACATCCCACTCATGAACAATCAGTAACCCAGATCTTAGCCCTCTAAGTAGCTCTATTAGATACCATTCTTGGGTGAAGACTTAACTTTTGCATGTCTCTTATTTCTAACTTCTCAATGGTCATTTTTGGCTTGCCCCTAGTCCTTTTCGCTCCATCCATTTGCATGTTGTTGCTCATCTATACTGGCACATCCAAAGGTCTCCTTTGAACATGCTTATACCAACGTAACCGACATTCTCTAAGTTTATCCTGAATTGGAGCAATTCCCAAATCGGTTTTAACCTTGTCATTTTTTACTCTATCTCTCAAGGTTTTGCTACACATCCATCTCAACATCCTCATCTCTGCCACACTCAGTTTATATATGTTACGCTTCTTGACTGTCCAACATTCTGCACCAGACATCATAGCTGGTCTTATAACTGTCATATATAATTTTTCTTTAAGCTTTAGATGAATATGTCGATCACATAACACTCCGAACGCCCCTCTCCATTTCATCCATCCTAATTTAATTCTGTGGGAAACATCATCATCAATCTCACTTTCTTTGTTTAAGGTAGAGCCCAAATATCTGAAACAGTCGCTTTGTGAGATCTCTCTCCCCTCAATTTTCACTCTCTAATCGACTAAAGTTACATCTCATATATTCTGTCTTCGTTCTACTTATCTTGAAACCACTCGATTCCAAAGTAGATCTCCATAGTTCCAACTTATCATTAATCTCTACCACTGTTTTACCGATAAGAGCAATATCATCTACAAAAAGCATACACCATGGGATCTCTCCTTGAATATTCTTGGTTAAATCACATCTCTTAATTGCCTCTTATCTTGTTTCCAAATATTTAAAATACATGAATAAAATGGATTTAAAAAAATAAGTTGAAACTAAAGTATCATTTTTTTTATATCAAAGGTTGTCATGCCATGCAAATACATATGTAAAATATAATTATTATCCTCATTGGAAAAAAATTTGTCATACCAAAAAGGCAAAATTATAAGATTATAAAAAAAATAACAAAAACCAGATCATGATCTCCTTAATTAGACCTTACCAAAAGAAAAAAAAAAATGATCTCCTTAATTAGACCAAACCATCACTCAAACCTTGTCTTTATAATCCGAACATCAAGCCCTGGCCTCTTCCATCATTATCCTTCGTTTCCCTACTTCTCAAAATAGGGAGTCCAGGTTCATCAATATACATATCAGAAAACAACCCTTGGTTTGGTGCTAGGATAGTTTTTCATGCAAGTCAA
>NC_056562.1:30557489-30568565 GCF_013358625.1 Macadamia integrifolia
AGGCTAATGGGGCTCCCATGCCACGGTACAGGGCGGAAGCTCCCTCAGAAGCGACGATCTGGCGGAGGAGGCCAGTGGCAGATCTGATGGGATTGGAAGGTTGTTGAAGACGGATCCTCAGTGTGTCTAAAGGGTAACCAGAGATTATCCCTGCAGCTCCTCCGAACCCTCCTGCCACGAACTCTTTCCCCCAACTTGTCGCTAGATACTCTGGCCAGAAATCCATTTCTGTTCACTTCCATTCCATGAAAGCACCGACCCAACTCAAACCCACCAACATCAACGTACCACTCCTGTATTAATGATGATGATAGATCTCAGTAATTGTTTGTTTGGTGAGGAATAGAAGCTATTACAGAGTGGAGCAGAATCCCATCAAAGTAAAGAAATTCCTCGTTTCTGGTAATCCTTTTTTTATGATTTCAATCCATTAAAGATGCAGAAGGTGAAACCGAGAGAGGCGGAAGAAGAAGACAAACAAGTGATTCAAGAATCTTGAAGTTTTTCTTAGAATTTCAAACCCCGGTCCTGCTCTGAGCTTGTGGCTTCTGTGAACAGAGTTGTTATAATGAACTTGTGAGGGGAGGGACCCACCCACCCGATTCCTTCGGCTTTGTCTTTCATCTGATCACTCAGTAGGAAACGGCCAACTCTACTTTTAAGGTCTCTCAACTAGAAATTGCCACGTGTCATCACTTTCTATTGCTTAACCGACTCTGAATCCCAATAACTTTTTCTTCCACCCGGTAGAGTGTGGCGGGCCTAATGGATGTATGGAATCTTTGAAGATAATTGAAGAGAGGAGTAGATGCTGGTGATTCATGATTCTCGACCAAGGGTGGAAGAGACATGAATCCCAGTCACGTGTGTTGTGCATCCAACGGTTAGGATATATAATAGATTTTCTATACCCTACTTTCACATCATACTTTTTTTTATTTTTTATTTTAGAACACCTACACATCATATATATCACACATGCATGGGGGACGTACGTACATGGTGGCTCCGGGGCCCAAAAAACAGCCAGGTTTATCACATTAGTGAATTATTACGATAAAAAAAGATGTGGGTCCCACCTAAAATTGAAATTTCGATGGATCAGAAATGATATTTAACGGATTGATGAATGTGATACAAATTGTTTACGTGTACAGAGGTCTGTGATAGACATAGAACATCATTATTCGTTTAGGTATTCGCATTTGAATTCGAATTATTCAAAAAAAATTATTCAACCTGAAATAGATAATCAATTATAATAAAAAAATTAATTAATTAAAGATTTGAGGATTTTTATAATCAGGGTGTTCGAGCCAACTTACGTGCACCTTGACTAATCATCGAAGAGATTAACACAATAATCTATCGTCACGATCTCCATTTAAATTATAAATACACAGATGGAGAATCGAATCTGAGACTGTACGTCTATCTGCATAATCTTCAATTCGTCTTAACCATCGATACCTTTTTAATGAAGCCAATAACTTTATTTCAGCTACATTGAAACACCCTTTAATGCAAACCAAGTCTCAAGTTGAAATTGTATTCTTCATCAAGAGACAAAAAGGTTTGTACGATGGAGATGAACTCCGCTGGAAAGGATACCCAAAAACCTGACCTTGGATGGCATAAAACCAGTTACCAAATAAAAAAAAGATAGCATAAAACCCACTGAATTAAAAGTATCACTACGCTTTTAATAAAGCAAATAACTTTATTTCATCAGCTACGTGGAAATCTAGTGTGGAATGTGTACAATTGGATGCGTTATTTGTTGACTCAGTAATCAATTAAGAAACTGGGCATAAGTTAACTTCACAATCATTCCTAAGCCCCAAGGACTAATTAAAAGGAGCCATATATAGAGCAGATGGTGGGGTTCAAACTCAGGATCATCACTCACTAGAATCCAAATGCCATATCCATTTGCCCACAAATATTGTATATTATAACAAGGCATTTCGATCTACACATTCATTCCTTAAGTTGCAAAATTCAAGAAGAACTCTTGTGCAAGTTAAAAGGTTAGGTGTGCCCCTTGAAACACTCTTGGGTTTGGTTTTTTCCAGAAAAACAATTGGGTGATTCGTCACCTATGACCAAGAAATCAATTAGGTGTGAACTAAGTAAAACACCCAAGTTTGGTCGTCAACCAAACAACAATTTAAATGCTTTCCAAGTCAGACAGAAAACAGGACTTAGCAGCTTGGTTAGGACCAGTAAAAGCAAAACCTTAGTGGAAGGTCTGAAATTGTATAGATAAAGGATGTACGCATTTAACAAACCACTCTAAATTCTAACGTCTCTTTTTCCCCTATTTATATGCATTTAAATTAGGGAAAAAGAACTCTAATGGGGTCTTGTGGTCTGCGTCGAAACACAATCCTCAGTGAATTGACTACCTTACTCTGGTACAAAAGGAAAACCCTCTTTGTTGATGCCTTTAACCTAAAATGAGTAGAAAAGAATAGAAAATGAGAACAAACAATCACATAATGCACACATATATGTTTACGTGGTTCGGCTAGATTGCTTGGGTCCATGTAGAGATGAGATCTTGTTTCACTATCAATGGAGAACATGGTTACAATTCGTCCACACACCTCTCTCAGATTACTTACAGAGAAAGAATCATCGCTACAAATATATGGTGAAACCTTAATACCAAAAATTATAAAATTACCCTCAGTAAAAGAGTCCCAAATATAAAATTCGGGAAAGCTCCCCTACATCCCATACACATGGGCCTCCTATCCTCTTGCAACCCCACAATCTGCTTACCAGCAAGTGGAACCGTCATTATTTGAGAAAGATCACCCGTACTTCAATTCCTAGATTAAAGACAGATATCATACCCTAATAAATTGAATTTGGAATAGAAGTTGCAAGTTGCATTGAGCTCCTCTGTGGCGCAACACAGTGTCCGGGGCACATCCAACGGCCAGAAACGTCTTGACAGGGAGCCCAAGGCAGTTGCACGCAACCCAAGGCGATTCTAGGCGTTGGATGCGCACCGAACACTGTATTGCTCCACGGAGGAGCCAAATCCTTGCAAGTTGGGTTGCTCTCTAATAAAACCAAACAGCTTAGTTCCTATTAGGGGTGTCAATTCGTGGCCCGACCCGACTAAACCGATCGGGACCGACCGTTTATAGACTGGCCCGGCCCGGACCATTTATTAAACGTGTCGGGCTTGAGTCCGGCCCGTTTATAAATGGTCGGTCTCGGTTTTGCTACTTGGACCGTCGGGCGCCCGACCGAGACCGACCGAATAACGCCGGACCGAGACCGGCCTATTGTGCACCGACTTGGCTCGACCCTTTAATGATTGTAGAATACCTATTTTACCCCCCAAATTAAAGAATAAAAACTAAAAAGTAAAGACATATTCACATTTTAAATAATGGTTATATTTGGTATCATTTAATGATTTATTGTCATTGTTTTGGGCTTGCATGAGTGGGCCAGAATATAATAGCACATTTTAAAGAGGGCCCGTTTAAAAACCGGTTAAAGCCCGTTTAACATTAAACATGTCCGTAGCCCGGTTAAGGCCCGACTAAAGCCCGATTAAGGTGGCCCGATTATAACCCGAGACCGACCGACCGAATATAAAGTGTACCATGCCCTCAATAACTAAGCCCGATTAGTTAAATGGGCAGACACGGTGTAGCCTTTAAAAGTCTTCAAGCCCGATTAAGCCCAATCGAAACCGAACCGGCCCGACCGGTTGACACCCCTACCTGACACTACCTTGTAGCAGGAGAGTAACTACGCCGGTAAGCAGCAGACGTGTGGGACCCATGACCAACGATTTTCTGTGAAATTCGTCTACAGTATCTAACTGTTCGCTACAATTTGAACCGACTTCATTTCAAAACCTTAAAAATTATTTTAATTTTTTATTCATCCACTCCCTTTAATTTCCTTTAGCCATGCTATTTATAGGCTTACCATATGAAGAATAAGACTAGCAGAAGCGCAAAAACCAGAGAGAGTATAACAAGGACTTCACTTTGGTGTTGGGTCTCTTGTTGGTCCTGTGGAGTTTGTGGGCATGGATGTACATCCTCATCCTTGGCAAGAGCAAAAAAAAGCTCCCAGCAGGCCCCGTCCCTCTCCCCATCGTTGGGAACCTCTTCGAACTCGGTAACAAACCCAACGAGTCGCTGGCTCGACTTGCTACCACCTATGGCCCACTGATGACTCTCCAGCTAGGTCGCGTGACGACCATCGTTGCTTCCTCTGCCACAAGAGCCAAAGAGGTCCTCCAAACCCACGATCAGGCCCTCGCTGGTCGAACCGTCGTGGATGCGGTTCGTGCGTTGAACCACAACCAGGGATCCATAACCTGGCTTCCTCCGTCTTCCCAGTGGCGAAATCTACGCAAGCTCTGCAACAATCACATTTTCCCCGCACATAGACTCGATGCTAGCGATTCCGTGCGGCTCCAGAAGGTGCGGGAGCTCCTCACTCATGTTCGTGAAAGTGCCCAGATTGGTCGAGCCGTTGACATTGGTCAGGCCGCATTTACCACCTCCCTTAACCTGCTATCGAACACCACTTTCTCCGTCGACTTGGCCGGTCCAGAATCAGAGTCCGCCCAGGACTTCAAACCATTGATCCGAAGAATAATGGAGGAAGAAGGGAGGGAAGAAAGAGGACAAAATCTCAAAACGAAGAAGGAAGCTTTGATTTGCTTTGCTTTGTTTGGAAAATCCAAGGAAAAAAAGAAAAGAAAAGAAAAGAAACAATTTTAGGGCTGAAGCATGTTATAATCTGTCCAGCTTTAATGCTTTGAGTTTTTATCGGTTTCTACCATCATTCTGTGATCAATCATATGTTTGTTTTCTTTCCCATTTGCTCTTTTTTATCCTTTTCCCTTTTCCACCCTCTCATGGCTTTTGTTGGGCTATTTAGCTCACTAGTAAATATCATCAGCACACCTATAATTGCTTCTCTTATCAAGCAGACAATCTACAAGACAAGCTCGATCCAATGACAACATTAGTGACCTGAAAGGGGAAAGTTCAAAATCTGAAGGCAAGGAGGAATGATGAGAAAAGCACTTAAACAGCAGAAGAAAAAGCTGGACAAGCCAAGACTGATACTGCGAGAAATTGTTTCCATCTTCCCTTATCTCTTGTCTCTTCTTCATTTTAAGATTTTTTCCTCCTCTCCCTTCTTCGTTTCAGGTTGGGAGATAGAAGATGATGGAGCTCCTCCTATCTGTTCGGATCCGATAGGTTGCATGGTTGAGTAATCCGAGTTCAGATCAGGTCTTCGTACGAGAGCATTCTCGTACGAGCCTCTGACAGACACATGGATTCTACCGTGTCTTAGTTGTATTGATCCATAAAATTGGTGGAATCCACGTCTGTCATAGGCCCTTACGTGAATGTTTACGTTCGAGGATCTCACGTGCTCTTAAGCAACCCTAGCATGCATTCATAGCCTTTGGATTAAAAGAATGAAGAATCGAAGACAAGCCGAATCTTTCTCCAATGGTCATTAATCCTCTCTGGGAAAGGCGAATAGACCAATTTTGAAAGCTTACATGCATAGCTGTCATTTCCATCATGGATTTCTTTTTTCCTTCCGAAAATGAATGAGCTGTCCGTAAGATCACCTGATCCAAAATGGGCTGATTAAATAGGCACTTTACTATATTGACAATCACTACGCCCATGCATAGCTGTCATGCCCACTTCAGGCTCTTGCAGGCGGCTTAAAAGTTAAAACCCACCCCTCCCCGCAACCTCCGCCTCGTTCCCCTCTTGACAACCTCCGCCACACCCGTGCATTCTTATCATTACTAGGAAAGAGTCGTGAGGAATTGATACACCTCTAAAATAGTCGTTTCATGAACTCATCAATGAGGAATTAATATAAAGATGTAGTCTTTTTAGGTTAAGTTGTGTACTGAGAAGTTGGCTAGCTGTAAATTTTAATAGGAACACAACTACTGAAGTCAACATACTGGTAGGATGGTTTTAGGTATGGATTGGTCAAATCGGTTTAGACTAATCTGGATACCTGGCCGATGGAAATCAAATTGGTATTAGAGGTAAAATCGTAAAAAAAAATTATTTCAATAAAAAAATAAAGGTAATATTGATTGATCCAGACTGATGCAGTCGATCCCAAATCAATATAGTATAGGTATCAACTCAGACCAAAACCGATGACTAACTAAATCCTTGATTGGTTGTGCTTTTCTTCATTTATTTTCCATAAAAAAATATTGATAAAATGAAAACCCTATTTCCAGTTGATGGGTCCAGGTAGACCGTCTGGTTAGCCATGTCTTCCTGATTTAAGTGTATACCAATCTCTTGGTTATACATGACAAATAAGTACATTTGAGCATGGCTGAGTGTGGTGAAGAATCAGGCCATATGATGGGGTGAGGTTAGGGGTGTCAACTGGTTGGGATGAGTCGGTCTCGATCGGGCCTAGTGAGGTTTGGCCAAATTTTAAGGCTGCATTGTGAACGTCTGTTTAGTTAAACGGGCTTAGCTAGGGTGGACATGATACGATTTATAATCAACTTGGTCGGTCGCAGGCTATAATCAGGCTGCTATAAATGGACATTAACTGGGCCTTAGTCGGGCTGTAGTCCTATTTATCTCTGAACAAGTTTTCTTCACTTGTATGCACTAATCGAAGTACTCAAGTTGACAAGTCTCAAGCATATCCTCCAACCCACCATTAATTCACCGCCACAATTACATAAATTTCATTTTAACATTTTTATTTCCTATTGTTAAATACAATTGGACTTTTGCTTTACTACTCAATTTTATTGGTGGAAAAATGGAAATTTCAAATAGTATTAAAAGGCTTGGGCCAGTTTGGGATTAAAGGTGTCGATTCAGGTCGGACTCATACATGTGTTAGGCCAATCAGACGTTGGTCAGGCTAGGTGGTTGTACCATGTACTACCTATTTATAAAATAAATAATAAACATGATTAAAATATCAAACCGATTCAAATCAAATCATAAACATGTCGGGTTTAAGTGCGGGTTTGAAATTGACACCATTAAGTGAGTTCTTACATAGGTGCCAAGAGTACCAATGGTTAAGATATCATAAATATTTTGAGAAAAAAAATAAATTTCAAGTGTGTCTAGACCTCTATGTGTTAAAATGAGAACGGCAAAAAAATGTTGTTCGGTATAGGCGTGTTCTAAATGGATCAAAATTTGAACGGGATAATCAAAAATACGATCAAATATGGTAGAAATGGAAAAAAATCGAAAACGGATGGTACGCGTTTTAAACGTTTAAATTTAAATAATACGACGCCAAAAAAACTGCAATATACATGCATAAATTGGTAAATAATTACTTAAATACTTGCATAATACTGAAAACAAATGTAGATAATATTCATATTTCAAACTAAATTCAAACCTATACCCCAAAAGCTTTCCACTTGTTGAATTTTGAACCTTTTCCAATTTCCATCCATCAGGAGTGGGGATGGGAAGAAAAATGGTAAAAGTAAAAGTGTATAAAGGATTTGCAATCCCTTTAAAATATTAAAAGCAGATCATGTACTCCTTAGGTAAACTATTTGATTTGAAGAATAATATTTGTAAATGTCGGGTTTTGAAATCAGTGTACCACAACATTATTTTTGTATGAAATAGTTTAAAGGAGAAAATTCAAGCACATACACTGGAGTCGAAAGAGAGAGAGAGAGAAAAAAAGCCCTGACCTGAGTTTCTTCTGTTCACTGTTAGGAGAGAAGATGAGCGGAGTGAGACTTCGCAGTGGCAATGTACAGCGGAAAACGGCAGCGGACAGAGGACAGCGGAGCGGACAATGGCAGCGGACAGCGAAGATGCTCGCCGTTGTAAGAGGCCGGCGGACAACGGCAGCGGACAGCGAAGTTGCTCGCTGTTGGGAGAGAAGATAGACGGATTGAGGGAAAAAAATCGTCTACAATTCCGATCTCGTATAACTCCGTGCAATACCACCTTCAGACGGTGACACGTGTATTGATACCAATACAATGGTCCAGATCTGATTTAAATGCCTCTTCACTGATTTAATGTTTTATTAGTTGTACTAGATCTGGACCATTGTATTGGTATCAATACACGTGTCACTGCCTGAAGGTGATATTGCACGGAATTGTACGAGATCGGAATTGCAGACGATTTCAACCCCGGATTGAGAGGCCAGAGGACAATGGACAGTGAAGATGCGAAGAAAGGGGAGAGTCGGAGTCTCTCGGAGACGAACAAAGCTCGGGCCAATTAGGGTGAATCGTGCAAAGTAGGGTTTTCCCCTCTTTTTTTATTTTTTATAATTTTCTTATCCATTTTTTTTAAGTTTAAAAAAGGGATTCATGTTCTAAACACATTTAACGGCCCGTTTGATAACGTTTCTGTCATTTCTGTTTCAAGAAACGGCAGAAACATAAATTTCTGTTTCTAGAAACAGAAACGGAATTAAAAGTGTTTGATAAGTCATGTTTTTAGAAGTCAATAGTAACTAGTGAAAGAATGACCACAAGTCGTTTCCAGAAACGGCGAAACAAGTTCACCTGGGTCGTTTCTTGGACCATAAATAAGTAAAAATTTCTATTTCTATTTATGAAAATAAGTGAAACGAAACAGTTTTATCAAACGCTTTTTACTCCATTTCTGCTGTTTCTGGAAACAGAAATGGTAGAAACACGTTCTTAAAACGTTATCAAACGGGTCTTAAAACATCAACTTGTGCCGTTCCCATTTTTTACCGGCTTACTGTGGAGAGTTCAGAAATTGAGTTTAAAAGGGCAAAAAAAACAGACTGACGTTTTAAACGTAAATTAACTAACAAGGATCTAGACCTTAGAAGAAAAGTTTCATTTAGATGTGGGTTTGTGAATCTGTCACATATGCTGACTTTCAACATAATTTTTTCAATGAAAAAATGTGTAAGAAGCTTGAAATGATACATTTCCATGGCGAATGACAACCTTTCAAATCAAATATGCATTGGCAACTTTCGCACGTAACTTCAAGTTTTTCTACCCACGGGTGCGCTTCCCTGACATTATTGTTGCATGCATACGTCATATATTTTGAAAAAATAAAATGGGCTACTACCCAAGGATGGAATGAAAACTAGTTCATCTTTTTTCCACTCTTGAATTCCATCCTTCTTTTTACCGAAAAAAAATTCCATCCTTCTTCAGCATTTTTAGACGATGGTTTTTTTGGTCTCAAATCCATACTCTTTCCAAGTGCTACTCAGGAATTCTTTTTTTTTTTGGTGGAAAGTGCTACTCAGGAATTCAGGATCTTGTACAAGAACCCTTGTTCGTACGGATTGATCATTATAAATGGAATTGACACTCATGCTTTTCTATCAGGAA
This sequence comes from Macadamia integrifolia, assembly GCF_013358625.1. Taxonomy (NCBI): domain Eukaryota; kingdom Viridiplantae; phylum Streptophyta; class Magnoliopsida; order Proteales; family Proteaceae; genus Macadamia; species Macadamia integrifolia. The sequence continues at coordinate 30,566,872 of NC_056562.1, forward strand.
AAAAAAAAAAAATTCATACTTTGAATCGAGTCCGGACGAGTCTCCTAAGTCACCTTCTTGTAGCAGGAGAGTAACTATGCGGGTAAGCAGCAGATACGTGGAACCCCATGATCAACGTGAAATTCGTCTATAATCATTGCATTTCAGAGATAATTGAATCGACTTCTATTCAAACATTATGAATTATTTTAATTTTTATTCATCCACTTGCTTAAAGGATTTTGACATTTTCCTATAGCCATGCTATTTATAGACTTATCATCTGAAGAATAGCGGAAGCGCAAAACCAGAAAGAGAGAATAACATGCACTTCTTCACTTTGGTGTTAGGTCTCTTGTTGGTCCTGTGGAGTCTGCGGGCATGGATGTACGCCCTTATCTTTGGCAAGAGCCATAAAAATCTACCACCAGGCCCTGTCCCTCTTCCCATCGTTGGGAACATCTTCGAACTCGGTAACAAGCCCAACGAGTCGCTCGCTCTACTTGCTAAGACCTATGGCCCACTCATGACTCTCAAGCTAGGTCGCGTCACGACCATCGTTGCTTCCTCTGCCACTATGGCCAAAGAGGTCCTCCAAACCCACGATCAGGCTCTCGCCGGTCGAACCGTCGTGGATGCAGTTCGTGCGCTGAACTACAACCAGGGATCCATAGCCTGGCTTCCTCCCTCCTCCCAGTGGCGAAACCTACGTAAGCTCTGCAAAATCAGATTTTCACCGCCCATAGGCTCGACGCCAGCCAGTCCCTGCGGCGCCAGAAGATGCGGGAGCTCCTCGCTCATGTTCGGGAAAGCGCCCAAGTTGGTCGAGCCATTGACATTGGTCAGGCCGCATTCACCACGTCCCTTAACCTGCTATCGAAAACCACTTTCTCCATCGACTTGGCCGGTCCAGAATCAGAGTCCGCACAGGACTTTAAAGAGTTGATCCGGAGAATTATGGAAGAGGCAGGAAGGCCAAATCTCTCGGATTACTTCCCTGTATTAAGACCGTTAGACCTGCAAGGTGTGAAGCGCCGTATGACGATTCATATGAGAAAACTACACAAACTGTTCGACGAAATGATCGGCCAACGATTGAGCTCCAGAGCATCACTTACTTCTCTTTCCGCAAGGAACAATGATCTACTAGATCTCTTGCTCGATCATGTCCAAGACAGTTCAGAATTCGGCCGCTCTGATATCAAATCGTTGTTTGTTGTAAGCATCCATTTCTCAAATTGACTCTCATTTGTTCTTTTTTCTCTAATTATATATCTTGTATGTAAATATCAGGACATATTTGCAGCAGGGACGGACACAACGTCAACAACATTAGAGTGGGCGATGGCGGAGCTACTTCATAAACCCGAATCAATGGCAAAGGTTCAATCGGAGCTCCAAGAAAACGTTGGTGAGGGAAAGCCAGTAGAGGAGACTGATGTAGGTCGGCTTCCTTACTTAAAAGCGGTGGTGAAGGAGACCTTCCGGATGCATCCACCAGTTCCGCTCTTGGTACCTCACAAAGCCGAAACTGGAGTGGAGATATCTGGGTTCACTGTGCCCAAGGATGCCCAAGTGCTGGTGAACGCGTGGGCTATTGTTCGAGATCCCAGCATATGGACGAACCCGAATACGTTCGTTCCTGAGAGGTTCTTGGGGTCGTCGGGGATTGATGTTAGAGGCCAAGACTTTGAGCTCATACCGTTCGGGGCTGG
>NC_056562.1:30573523-30608830 GCF_013358625.1 Macadamia integrifolia
TTATTTTATTTTATTTTATAGGTAAGGTGAAGAAATAGATAACAGCAAAGGTGTTGTTTCCTTTTTATCCAAAAAAAAAAAAGAAGAGAAAAAGGTGTTATAAACATCGAATTTTGTCACCTTGAGAATTTCACAAATAGTGATGGTAGGAGTCTTCTTAAATCTCATTGTAAAGCTTAGACACAATAAGTTCTTGATTATCTAGATAGAATAACCAATTTTCTCTTGTGGTAGGTGCAACCACCAATTATTTCCAGTTTGTTCGTCCAAACTTTGTAAACCAATGTGTTTCATCATTATAAACTATGTACTAAAAATTGGGGTGGAAATGGTTTGATTTAACCATTACTTTATGTGAATTATTGTCACATGCACCCTATACCATGGTTTGAGGAATTGAATCGAATTGGGTCTAAATCAGCCTTGATCGATCTCAATACTTGACTGAGATCATATTAGTGAATCGGTACCAATGAAGAGTAAAATAGTTCAAAAATGATTTTTTAATTGAAAGCATGGATATTTTTATTCGATCCTAATCGATTCAGATAAAAATTGAAAGCATGGATATTTTTATATTAAGATAAAAATCTTAATATATTTTTAATTGAAAGCATGGATATTTTTATTCAACCTTGGCCAATCCCATTTCTGATACCAAATTCTTAAACCACGCCTTATACTGAGGCCCCTCTTTTGAATATGTTTTTGGCCGAATCTTTACCCTTTATACCTTGTAATACATATCAAGACCTTCCCAACAACACTACACTGCGAAAATTGGACCCATGGTTTAAGAGATGGGAATTTTCTAGGTTTGGGAATTATAACTTTAAAATGAAAAGGAGAAAAAAAGAAAAAGTCCGGGCACCCCTACCTAGTTCATCTCGTGTTCCCTATTGACGCATGCCACTAGGTTGTGGAACACGAGCAGCACACCCTTGCCAAAAAAAACTATTAAAGTTTGGCTGACTGGGTCGTACCAACTTGACCCAGCTGAGCCGAGCCGTGCCAAGCCTAAGCCAGCCCATGCCTCACTAGCTTACAACCAAACATGTTACTTGGTAAAGCTTGGGAACAGCCGGTTGGTATCAGGGAACAATCCCATCCTTGCATTCAAACATCATGACTCCGCCATAGACTCGTAGAGTTTCATGCCCGTTGTGACGACTGGCAAGTCATTTAGCTCACTTCGGTTACTAAGGGCCCATTTGATAACGTCACGTTTCTGTCGTTTCTGCGTTGTCTTGTTCCCAGAAACGAAGAAACGGGGTAAAAAGCATTTGGCAATCATGTTTCGTTTCACTTGTTTTTAGAAGTAGAAATTTAAATTTATTTCTATTTATGGTCCAAGAAACGGCTCATGCGAAACAAGTCTCACTCGTTTTGCCGTTTCTTGAAATGACAAATCGAAGGGAAAAAAGACCCCAACCCTGACGTTTTTACCCAAATTTCACTCTAAGGTCTGTGAGAGTCTATCAACTGTGAAGAGAGGAGTACTCCTCTCATAGTACCGCCTGCAAGTACCTCTGATGAAGAGCCACCCAAGCGAGTCTCATGACGCCTGAAGCTCCTGTGAACACTTGCGATCGTCTTTTCACCTGCAGAGATTCCTTATACGGTGTTGCAAAGAAGATGTATCACTGACCTGTAAAGCTGGAAGCTTTAGGGCTACCAAAGAGGCAAATTTGAAGGTAAACATCTACCTCCTCTTCAAATTTTCAAAATCGTCGCGCGATTTTAGGCAGTGTCAAACGCTGCCTTCAGTTCCCTTGTGTTTATTGCACCTTTTCTCCATTCTTCTACAAGGTAGGAGATTCTTCTTCTAAACCTTATTGAAAACCTTAACATTTTTCTTTGGAAAGGGTAGGATATGGCAAGTTTTTTATTGATTGTTTCGAACAAATTGCAGAACTTCCCAACCATGCTCGTCTACGGGTTTAGTAGCTGAGTTCACTATGTCCGATTACCTTCAACTACTACTTTGTGAAATTGGTGTGTTATTTCAGGAAACATTTCGAGAAACAAGGTTTATCAAACACCTTAAATTCCATTTCTATTCTCAAAAACTTGAATTTATGTTTCTGCTGTTTCTGAACACAGAAATGGCAAAAACGTTGTCAAATGGTGCCTAAGAGTAAGGCACATGGGCCAGCCAATGTAGTTGAGACTCAACCCTGAATTTCAAGTAATAATGGGCCAGGCCGTGGTGTAGGCCTTCAAATGTTTTTCAAATACTATAGCAGGTCCATGTATAGCCCCATTGGACTTGTATATGACTTACGAAGTACCAATCATCAAAACAAGGGAACTCAATTCATCTCAAATAAGCCATTTTCCAACCATATGGGTTGTTTCAATGGCCATGTTTGGCTGCAACTCAAAATTTTTATCATCATTACCCTCTGTGATCCCATATTATTGTATAAATTATTTAAAAAATTATCATATTTAGTAACGATCCATTTTACATGTAAATTTTATTTTACATTTTATAGTACTGAGTTTTGGATATAAAATAAAGTGAAATTTAATAACTAAATATAAAATGATTTTGAGTTAATGATATATTCATATGACAATGTTTACAAAAATTCCTTTCTTAAGTTTGAAAATTTCAATTCCCTTCCCATTAATTCCCCTTGCAACCAATTGGAGACAACGTTCTATCATGTTTAACAGGATATTATCAAGATCAGAATAGGAGATCAAAACTACAGATTAATATTCATTGTTTACTAAATTAAGATAAATGACATTTTAATTGATACGCATTAGATAAAGAAAATGAGAGAAGCTGTGTAGTCATGAAGCACCGGATATAATTTCTAACAAAAACAGATGCAGAGGCTGGGGAAATCAGGTAAAAGACTCAGGAAGGAAGAAGCCCTCCTCTCTTGGCCATCTCATATAGGGCAATTGCCATTAGAGCCTTTGCATCAGGTGTGGCACGCCACAGCTTCTTATAGGGAACTACATGCACTTTAATCAGCTCCCCATGATCACGAAGACCCGTTTCCTTTCCCTGCAGTGCTGTAATGACCTCTAGGTTGACATGCCCCCTATATAGGAAAAGGCTAATTTCCTCATCACATCCACCCTGACAGTGGAAAATAAAAAGGAGATCAGTTAAATATAATAAATAAAATTGGAATAGGAAGAATGGAAAAGGGAAAAATCTATCGCTTGTTCATACCTCAGTTGTCCATGCTCAGAAATATAATACTAATGGGTCATGGATTCATATAAAGATGCAGTCCTTTTAGGTTAAGTTGTGTACTGAGAAGTTGGCTAGCTGTAAATTGTAATAGTAATACTGAACTCTCTTTTGTTGTATTAAAACTTTGAAGCATGATTTATCGTTGGGGAGAAAAAGGAAAACCAGAATAAAGAAATGTAATAATCAACATACTGGCGAAGGAAAAACCCTGCTCCCAGTTGATGGGTCCAGGAAGGCCGTCAGGTTAACCATGTCTTCCACATTTAAATGTATACCAATCTCCTCCTCTACCTGTCATAGTCAATTGAACGTCATCATAAAACTGAGATTAGATCTTTTGGTTCTTCAATTCAACTAAACAAACAGGAAAGTAAGTTGGCAACAGAGGGAGTCTATCATTTGGCATTTTTTTTATTGTACATGACCAATAAGCACATTTGAACATGATTTAACTGAGCTAAAGAATCCAGCCATACGATGGGGGTGGAGTCCTCCATGGATGCCAAGAGTACCAGTGGCCAAGATATCAAAACTATTTTGGAAAAATAACATCCTGAATTTTGAAATGGATGTTGTTTTTTCTACTTATTGTATTTTGCATAGCGGTAAAACATTTTCCCGCTTTCAATTTATATAATTTTGTATTGATTTTCAATAAATCCTGTAAAAGGTAAGACTGGACACGCTACCAGGCTGCCGAGACTCTGTAACTCACTCTCTCCCCCCACCCCATGGAAAAGATGCTTATGCCCATGTGTGTCCCACGCTGCCATTATTTGGAGCCCTTAGCTCCAGGAAAGCTAGTGGAGTGCCCAACCTCCCCCTGTAAAATATTGAAGGCGAAAAAATGCAGCCCAAGGGGAAACAGTTATTGGTTCTACCAAGTCTGAATGCAACTATGCTGTCCATCCAAATAATTAACAGTTGCAACTGAAGTTTTATCATTTTATGCAGAACATAATCTGACAGAAGTCTGGAGAGATAACAAGACACTTTTTGTAGCATAACAGCCTTCATACTGTTTTTTAACAATATTACTCCATATCCTGTTTCCAGAACGATTCCCTTCCCACCACCTCCCCAGAGGAAATATGTGACTTTATCCACCATGTTAATCGTTATCACAAGGCAGAAGCAGCTTAACCTAATAACGAAATTTCCATTTACAGAATCAAAACCAATAAGAAAAGAAACAATGAACAGGGGGGAAAAGGAATAATAGGTTATGGCATAAGAACAAGGCCACCCTTAATGTTCAAAACCATTTATTTTTACATAAAAAAGAATCCATTGATCATCCAGTTCAACCATTGAAATGCTCTTTTTTTCTTCATATCATTTTGTGGAGGGGAGGTGTTACAATTTACAAACAACAGCAATTCTCCACTTGACAAAGGCCCCCCACCAAACCTTGCCTTTCTCTACATGATAGTAGAACTATAGACTCGTTAGCTATTTATTTTCTTGACTGTTTTAGTTTTTCCTATGTTACAGTACTTCGTTATGTATTGTTATTGACATCTTCTTATGTTTTTTGTATTTTTAATTTGTAAATAGTTGTGTTTCTGTGATGCAAGTATTAAACAGTACGTGCAAAGGAATAAGGGCAATGTGTCCCACGTAACTGGTTCAGGTTCAAACCAGAACTACCTGGCTGAGTGAGTAGCTTTGGACAAATTTTTGGCTGTTACTTGGTGGGGCCAGTTTTTTCGTGCTTAGCAGGGGCTATTAAGAATTCATCATCTCATTCCTCCTTTCATGAAAGTAGGTTGGGTGATGGATTATCTTGGTGGTGGACGTAATGCAGATAGGATGTTTTGGCTTGACCGATCTATATGGTACGTCAGGTAGACAGCCGGTACCTTATTATAGCCTGTCGTTGTAAGCCTGTGGCTGATTTGTAGTAGTGCGTCAGGTTGACAGCCAGTACTTATTATAATTAGCCATAACCAGTCAATCTTTTTGCATGGATTCTTGCGCTCGTCCTTTCTTGGAATCCCCATGTAACCGACCCCATTAAGTTGGGATAAGGTTTTGGATGTTTTTGTTGTTGTACTTGGTGGGGCCAGTTTGCAAGAAAAGTTTAGCTTCTATCTTGGGGTCAGTTTCTATTTTTATGTCAACTACCTTAGTCAATAGTATCTAGGAGTTACCATATTTGGTTCTCTCCTTTTATGTAGTAGTTAATAGTTTTCTCTAAATCTGGGCCACTGCTATTCTCTCCCATGGGTTAGTTTCCCCATTAGCGGAACACATAATCATTCTGACATGACATTTCAGTAAACCATAAACCACATGTCAGTGGACGGGGCTAGCTTTTAAAACATTCTAGTATGAGATGAGCATAATATGCTCTCTCTATTATTTAAACAATGATCACCTTATGCGATGGTTTTAAAGAAGGGAAAAAAAAATTGGTAACAAACAGTAGCCTGACAATTAGATGGGTATAACCAGTATTAGCCAAGGTGAATCTATCAGGGGGAGTTTGACCTCACGAACTGCTGTGCCAACAAAATCACCCTTGTCATCATCCAACATTCCAGCTGGCAATTCTAAAACAAGCCTCCCAACTGGAACCCTGGCCTGCAAGCACATTGTGTTTTATTAGTGATTTAATGACAATTATGTCAAAGCATCATTTATCACACCCCAAAAGACAAGCCACTACCTGCTCTGTCAATACAGCATAAGTTTCACCCTCTGAATCCAAAAGGATTAGCACAGCAACAGCTGGTCCTCGTGAGAATACGATACCTGGAACCTAAACATGTTTAATTGATATGCTTAAAACCGGAAAATTAGTCAACATACTTGAAGATTGGAAGAAAACACATGATTAAATATGTCCAAAAAAGAGCTGCCAAAACAAATAGAAGAAATATATAGACATACAACTTGTATGGATCTAAAATTGATTTTTTTTTTTTACATGCAGGGTGTTCCTACATTCTGATGGAGGGCCGGTTAGGGGGAAGAAGAGGGAACCTGAGAAGAAATCAGAGTAGAGGGAGGGGGGGTGTGTGAAGGCAAGCCTACTGCATCACTTTCACTGTCAACTTAACTTTTTCTGAACTAGTTAATTCTTGTTGACTCTGTTCGTTCTTTCCATTCTAACTTCGGCAATACATTTCATTAAATCATAAGCACTATTGTTTTTCTCAGTACTTCAACACAAGTTATTGTTAGCCTTCCCAGGTCCTTTAGGACCCCAATTTACACTGTACCCACTGGTGCAGCCACTGATACTCATTTTACATCACAGGACTATCTTAGTAGATTCTCCGTCATTTTGTTGGCTACTTGGGCTACCCCTCAGTACAAATTCTCCCTCATTTTGTAGGCTACTTGAGCTACCCCTCAGTACAACCACTTGGAGCAACTGGTGTGGAATGCTTTACTGGGCCAGCTTATGAGATGGCTTTCAGGTGAATGACAACCTTTCATTTTGGCAGTTGTAAGCCAAAAATTTAGGGGCTTAAATGACTCTATCAGAAGATCTTGGCATTTCTTCTGTGACTTAATGTAGACCTTTCTTTCTGTGAAGTCTTCTACTAGCCTTGTAAAGTACAATGGCCCTTTAACCATCAACAAAATCTTTTTTTATTCATCCAGAAAAGGGAAAAAGGAAAAAAAGAAGGATATTTAAAATCTGATAGCCAGACCAAGACATAAGAACAGAAACTGTAATTTTTAGCCATCTCAATCCTCAATTGGGTACCATCTGGTTATAAGGCCTTCCCAATCTTCACTTTCACATGCCTTTTTAACTTCAGATCCAACTTAGGTGACAACAGGCGGAGCCTACTTTGGGAAGACGAAATTGCAACTGAACTGAAATTGCATTTGTAAAGTGAACATCCAAGTTCACCTAAACTGGAAGACTGCTTTACTTTTCTCTTTATGTGTACAGCTGTTTTTTTCTGGCATTTTTAACACAAACCTATGTACTTTTCCTTAAAGAAAAAATCGTGGTAACCTCTAGATATGCATTCTTTTATTTTATTTCAAGAATTCCTCATTTTTCAATGATTAGTAATATTTCAAAAGCTTGCAAGTGTATATACAGTTCTTATATTAAGTCAATCATTTTATGACCTCCAGCATCACCATTATGCGTGCTATATTCTTACTGTTATTGCTAGGATGATAAACCATGCAATTATTTAATCCTTGGGGGTGAACTGAAAATTGTACCATGTGTTACAGTAAATGCGGAGAAGAGGCAGGTCAGAACAGAGAGTCTTGACCTTGGTTCCAGTATCATGGATTTTTTACATTTGATACAGATTTAATGGACAATAGAAGTTTCAACCAGCACCTCTTAAGAACTTAAAATCAATTAATCAAGTGAAACAGAAATTACAGCCAGTCCAATGTTCCCAATGTCAGATACCATTATACCAAAGCATTCTTCTGAAGAACAAAACAACGTGATTACCAGAACTGATTTATAAAAGACAAGTAATTTGATTCCACAAAAGCTGATTAATACCTTCTTCCCAGTTTTCATGTCAATAACATCTGCTTTGAACTTTAGAAAACCAACACGTTTTCCAAACATATCTACTCCCTGATGTCACATAGAAATATGTTAGAATTATGAAGTGGGAATGTATCATTGTCGAAGAAGAATATCATTGACATTTCATTGGGCTTTTCCTTTTCCAGGCAAAGGGATCAATGATCATGAATGCTATTGGTAGAAAGAGAATGTGCCCATACCTACTCACTCTTCTAAATTATAAGTGTGTGTGCATGTCTGTATGATACAGAGAGAGACAGGGAACACTCACACAATACAAAAGTTGCATTTAATAGTAGAAAACAAAAGAAAGTGAGAAAGAAAAAAAGGCGTCCATCTTCTACATTTCCAATACATCCTAAGAATATCACAATTTATACCATCGATGAAAAATAAAATAATGGAATAAAAAGTATAATGAAAGCCAAAGAGTATTTATATGTGGAGAACACTCTCCACCTCTTTCACGGAAGGGGGAAAAAAAGACTTGACTTCGAAAACTGATGTCCAGAGAAATATTACCTGAATAAGTACACTTTTCAAAGACATATCTCCTTGAGCTAAAATACCAGTTTCACTTTGCATGTTTTTCAACCATTGCTTGAACAAAGAGGATTCAATAGCATCCCTGCAACACAAAATCAAGATCGATAACACAATATAACAGAAATAGAGTTTTTTTTTTTTCTTTTGGTGTGTCATTTTGCAATTGGAATGCAGGAGACATATACAGTTTATCTCGTTAACCCATTCTGCTAAGCAGAATTCTCCTTCAGTCATAATGCTTTGTTTTGAATCCTTTGGGGAGTAAACTCTACATTTTACCTCGAAAAATTAAACGGGTTCAGGAGAACAGAAACAAGTGGACTGCCTGAAGAAGTCGTCAGAAGTGAACTGCCTCATTAGTCGACGATGAAGACCGCATTGCCCAACACATAATATTAAACTGCTGAAGGCCCAGATCGTAGAAATGCTAGTGTGAAGAAGAAATTAAGCAAGCTTGCAGCCGCAAATCCGAATGAAATTAACGGCCGCACATTTCTACACACTGTTAATCAAAGGAAAAACGAATAACCTGAATTCATTTTGAGTGATCCCAGGCGCTGCAATTATCTGGAGAGGTTCTCCTATTCCTTCTCGTGCAGGCACGGCCAGGCTGATAGGGTGGCTGAGAGGCGAGTGTTCCTCCGCTGACATTTTTGTACAGATCCTAATTCTTCTCCTATGCAATAGAGATGAGAATGAGTAGCGAACCTTCTGAGATAATGGATGGAGGGCAGAGGGAGCCCGAGGAGAGGAACAGAGCCTCAAACAATGAAGAAGCTTTATCGTCATCATACCTTCAGGTTCTACAAAGCCAACAGGGTAGTGATTACCGAATCGATTTACTAAGAATTGCACACGTAGAATCTCTAGAACATAATAACTGAAGTCGCGTTAAAGCCTTCGAGCTTGTTTTTGGGTAAACAAAAGCCCTCAAGCTCCTGGTTGATAAAGACTTGTGGACAAAAGCTGTGGGAAGTTCTAACCCCCACTGTCTACCGCTTGGTTTGAGGACTCGGTATCGGTAACGGGTGTCAGTCAAGGCCGATATTGATCCGATACTGATCGGCCAAGATCGGACAGAAATGACCTTATTTTTTAATAAAAAAACATCTTTTAAACTATTTTACTCTTTAACAGTATCAAACCGGGATCGGTCAAGACTAATACAATCCGATCTGGAAGATCCAATTCCTCAAACCATAGTCCACGGAAGCTACTGGGTATTATAGTCAAGAAGGTAAACTGATTCGATTCTCATGATTATTGGATTAGTTTTCATAATGTTTAAAATAATAACATAAAGTCATTAATAATAATAATAATAATGTGAGAGAGTCCCTTAAAAGGCAGTGTGGACACTGCATGAGGCCAATGGAGAACTTAATAGAAGCATCAACAGGGGTTGGTGGTCATTTCACCTTCCATTGTGTCTGGTTGTAGAGGTCAAAGTTCAAACTGTCTTTTAGGCTACAAATTATTCCTATCTTACAAATATATGTACAAAAAAAAAGGAGAGAGCTCTACCTGGCCGCAATCCCCACAACCAAACCCATGGAGAAGTGAAGGCTGACTGTGAAAAGACACCCCTGTATAGCAAAACTAGGTGCAAAAACCAAGTAATATGGTTTCGCAGAGACTAAGGAAAATTTCTCCATCCTATATAGCCATATTAGGCAACAATTTCTCTAGATTCATAAAAGATGTGCTAAATTGTGAACTATGTAACCGCACCACAAATGGGGATTAGAGACAACATAGTATGAAGTATTAACTGTCATTTAAAAGTCTAATGCAACTGGAAGAGGTACAACAAAAAACTACAATCCCATCAACAGCGAAAGGCCTAAACATCATCTCACATTGTAACAACTTAACCCACAATTTAGTCAAAAAACAGTGGACAACCCTGTTCGAGTTACAAGCCATATATGTCACAAGAGTCCATCCACTTGATGTATACGTATGTTACATCCTCAAAGCAGTAGCTTAGTTTCCAAACAAGTTCTGAATGTGCTGCAGGTTTTCAGAGTAATCTCATCTTCCTTCTTCACACAAATCAGGATCCTATGGTTGGAAATCTTATTTTATAAGGGGGCTGAGCACGTCTCCTTCCCAACCAAGCTTAAGCATTTGATCCACCACTTCCACCCAACTGCAAGCACAGAATGTAGCCAACTTAAAGTGAGTTTCTACAAAGATTAGTCTATAAGGGAGCAAGAAAAGTAAGCTAAAGTTAGAGCTGTGAAGAGTTGGGTAAAATTACAGCTGGATAAGTGAAGACTATCAACTTTTTATCTGCTGTTGACACCAAAAGGTTTGTGTTATCCTTGTTTAGAGCCATAGCGGTAATATCCTGCCCTTCTCCTAACTTCAATGTATGAAATACCTGCCAGCAGCACATGATTCTTGATCGGTTAGAAACTGAATGTACTAAAAAGGACAATAAGAAGAAGACAGAAATGCAAAGTGACCCTAGTTTCACTATTTATTTCCTACCTTAAGTGAGTGCAGATCCAGGAAATAAATTGAAGGCACCGGAACAGTCAGCCTGTTGTTAGGGCTCTTCCTATTCACTCCTAGGTCAATACCTTCAGCCTCATTCTCATTGGATTCCACATTTCTGCTGGTATTATTGGTCCCATCATTATCCAAACATGAACTAATTGCAATCAGAGCATTTTCTCCATCAACTGAGACTTCCATGCAACTAATGCTGATAGGGCCAGATGACAATTGTGCTGTGGCAATCGGAATCCCATTGACAGTGAAGGTGCTGACCCTCTGCTCTGATTTGTTCCAAGTCATTAGGACACCTCGAGATGAAAGGCAGAGAGAATGTGCCTCCACACCCACCAGTCTCGTGATCAAACGGCCCTTTGCTATAGAATGAAGCAGCACATTCGAAGAGTTGGAGCATGAAGCAACTACTGCCAGATCAGAACTGACACAGCAGCAAGTTATTTCACTAAGATGGCCTCTGAGGACATGTATTGGGCCTTCGATACGCAGTCTCTGACTACTGTCTGCCAAGATGTTTGCTAGATGACCACTACTAGAATAAGTTGGTGCGCCAGATGAAGTTGTAGGGTCTAAAATATTGCTTGAATGTGATGCAGAAGCCCGATGCACCCTCCAGAGTATCACAGTCGTATCTCGAGACCCAGTTACAAGGCAGTTGCTATCAGCAGACAAAGCAAGGCATGTCACAGGAGCACAATGTCCTGTGGCTGTTTCAATGGTTCTGGCTCCATCAGCTGATATTAACTTGACACTGTTGTCTGCGTGCCCACCTATTGACATATGCAATGAGGACATGTAAGGATTGAGACATGAGGTCTACTAATATTGTAAATAAACACAAGCATTTAGTATTATATACTTTAACATCTGTCAACAGACTCAACACTAATCCTCCGTAGTTCTAAATTTTTTGAAACAAACAGTGTTTTAAGCCCATCTGCTCTCTATATACACCAAAGACTTGATTATGGTATTGGCCAATCCGAATGGATGTTGGATAAATATTGCTGGATCAGCCAGATTGAGGGCTGGAGATACTGATATGGATCAGTTGATAGACCTGATTCCATCCAAAACATTTATAACCTTCACATACACAAATATATGCACAATATAGGTTTCCAAATGACAAGTTGCCTTTCATCAGTTGCCGGATGTAGTCCAGCAATGTTACCAATCCCATGGGGATTGGGGACCAGTGTCTGTGAATGCCCATGGCTAAACCATTCATCACTTCTGCTCATTCTGGAGACACTACTTGAAATATGGTCAATCTGGTTGAATGCAAAATCCTGTAAGGTGAAAAGTGAAATATTTTAAGAAGAAAAGGCTGATAGTGTAGAAAAGAATACTAAGTTACTATCATTTTAGATAGTAGTTCAAAAGTGAAGCAAAATAATTCTGTGCCATATTTTTCTATAAAGATCTGCAAAACATAGTTGAGAATTTGTGTTTATTAAGTTTTTGATCTAGTTACACTAATTTTTTGTATTTGTTAGAAGTATCCATGTAGTTTATATTTTGACTGGTTCACTTCACAATATTTTACACCTACGCAGATGCAGCCATGGAGGAATCCAATTCAAGTGATCAAATAAAAAATATGAGCAAATCTGAGAAGCCATATTTTCTGATGAAAAATAGCAGGGGAAATTATCAAACTTCAAACATGAAAGTTTAGAAACCCATCACAGATACATTTGACACAATAATCATTATCCTTCCCCTTTAGTGTCCCTTTCTTGTTTATGTTTATCATCTTGTTCCTTACAACATTTTGAGGGAGTAAAATATTCACAAGAAGTTTCCATAAAAGCAGGAAAAAAAGAAAAGAATTGCACTTTATTGAATGTGCATTACAACGAATATTGCCAATAAAGAACAAGAAGATATGAATGACCGCCTACCAGTGATGATTTCTTCGTCACATGTTATGGAAACCAGAGCTGAGCTTCTGATTCCTGATGCTGCAAATGCTAATGCCTGGGGAAACTGCCATTCTTCAAAACCAGATCCGGCTGGCCCTTTGAACATGCGCATGAATGCTCCACCATTGGAGCTTGCAACAGCTTTTCCATGCTGAAAAAGGAATGGTGTACCCTGCCCATCAGGAGCTTTTGGCTGCCACTTGTGTAGTGCAACATGAGCTGCTGGAGCATTAAAATCAACAATAATGACAGATTCGGGTGATGCATGTATAGCAGCTGCAGGAACATTGCACCGTTCAGGATTTGGAACAATATATGGTCTGACTTCTCTTGGGTTACTGAAGATGGTCTGCTATGCAACAAGAAATATAGAACAAATTCTTATTCCTTTTTTCTTCCCCACTTCTATCAAAGCAAATAAAACAAAAACAATAGAAACAGGGAAACAGAATGCATCCCAACCAACTTAAGTCAATAAGAGACTTTTTTCAAGTGTACTATCATTAAAATAAAAAAAATCAAAAAAAATAAAAAAAATAAAAAGAGAGAGAGAGAGAGAGAGAGCAAACCCAGTGCACAAAGCTCGCGCTACTCCAGGGTCTAGGAGCGCAAATATATGCAGCCTTACCCCTACTTCGCAGGAGAGTTGTTTCCAAGTTTTGAACCTATAGGAACTATATAAAAGCATAATGTTTTATTAAATAGGACGGTTTTAGGCCTAGTGTTAACTGAACCAGGTATAAGCCAACATTAGCTATTTTACATCACAGGATAAGGTTGCTCCCATGGACTCAAACCATGATTTTGAGCCTGAACGATGCAGAAGCACAGGATGCAGCCAAATATCTCTTGCCTTAGTATGAAATAATTGGTTGGTTTTTAAGTTATTGTTGGTTTTCAGTATTTAAAGTCCTGGGTGCCTGCATTACTTAGTATGAAATAAATATTAGAGGATCTGAGGTACACTTATGATACCAATCGATATAATTAATTGGATGTCTTAGGCTTAGGTTAAGAAAGGACTATATAATGCCATAAGGGGCAAAATGAAAAGTCAGTTTTCATTTCATTTCCTAGAGAGATTCTGTCTGGATTTCAGCTACAAACCCTAACCCTCATTTGATTTTCAGATTTGTATTCTCTCTGGCTTTCCATCAGTAAGTGGTATTCTCTCTGGTTAGTGTTTGTTTCTATTATATGCTGTGTCAGTGAACCCAGCGAAGCTCTTTACTATGGTGTCACGCAGGCTTATGTGTCTCATTGATCGTGATTATGAATGTGCCAGTGCAAGGTCAGCCAACAATTTGAGCCTCTACCTTCATACCCTCAGGTTAGTCAACCAAAGTAAAACCACTCAACCGCCACATAGCAGGGGGTTAGTATGTATAGGTCAAAAACCTGCGTTTTATTTCATATCAAAGGGTATTACAAGACAACCTAATAAGCTCAGAACTTTTAACATTGTGGCACTCAAAGAGAGTTGCTAACAGCTGTAGTTTTTTTCCCTAGATTTTAGAAATTGCCAAGCAATTATGGTCTAAGTACAGGTAGACAGGTTTATTTCAGGGTGTTCCCCCCTATTGACCGATATAGGAGTTCTCTCCCCATTCAGAAACTCCATATTCGGCGTACATGATAAGAGTCCTTATCTTAGGAAATTTCATATACGGACTGCATATTGGGAATTCATTTTTCTTGTATTAGTCAAGTATATCAAATATAGAATCCTATCTCATCACAATTCTTTTGTATTCCAAATCTGTGTAGATTGACTAGGGCATATCTTGTAACCTATTTATACTCTCTATGATGGTAGAGTCATTAACAAGAAGAATTACATTCTGTTATGGTATCAGAGCCAAAAGAAGGCTCATGCCCGACTTATCCCTATATATATATATATATATATATATCTTCTACATCCCTAGTCAACCTCCCATCCCTCTTTTTTCATAATGGCTCCTGATCCTCCTTCTGTAGCATCTCCTCCCGCAGCTGACTGTCTTATTTCTATCGCTGCTCGCCCAGTTGCCCCTCCCCTTCTCTCCCCTCTGCACACCACTATGTGTCTATCAAGCTCACACCTCCAAACTATTTGTTATGGCGCAAGCAACTTACTGCCTTTCTGCAAGGTCAATATCTCTTCTCTTATGTGGCCGGCTCCAACCCATGTCCCACCGCTGCTATTGACGCTGATCCTTGGCAACCATCACCAGCATGCTCCTTGCTTCCCTATCTGAGGCTGTTCTTCCTCTTGTCCTTGACAAAACTCAAGTCGTGATATCTGAACTACACTTCAAGGTGCTTTCGGCTCCGCCTCTTCTACAAGACTGATGTCCTTGAACATGAGAGTCTCCACAATCTCCAACAACTACCTGAAGAATCTGTTTTTTCCTATCTTCAACGAGCCAAGCTCCTCCCCAACGAGTTGGCCGTCGCCGGAAAGCCGTTGCAGCTTACTGATTTCAATATTCATGTTCTTTGTTCACTTCGCACCAATCTACTGGACATTGTCCCATCCATTCTGACTAGGATGGACCCTCCCTTGTACACAGAATTACGTGGCTTGCTCCTTAGCCACGAGAGTATGAAACAGTTTCAGAAGCTGAAGGTGTCTAAAGTACCTGCAACTACCACTACGGCTTCCGCCAACACAGCTCGGTCCTCCGCGATTGCATCCTCTGATTTTAGCTCCTCTTCCTCTGGCCGTGGGATGCGGGGGCCGTGGGGATCATGGTGGTCATGGTAAAGGGGGTCGTCTATTCTGCTCCATATGTCACAGGACCAATCACACTGCACAGACTTGCTACTACCACCCTCCCACTCCGGCGCAACACCCGTCCCCTCCACCTTACTATTCTAGTCCCCATGTCCCTGCTACCCATTACACCGCACCTAGCCCATATTACAACCCTCCCCTTCTCCCTACCCTAACCTACCCACCCTCCTCTGCCCTAACATGGTACCCTGATACTAGTGCCACGCACCATGTGACCCTAGATATTCAGTCTCTTTCATCCTATGACAATTACAATGGTTCAGATCAACTGCATGTCGGTAACGGTAAGGGGCTTCGTATTTCCAATATTGGTTATTCCTCTATTCCTTCCTTTTCTTTTTCTCGTTCTTTCTCTCTTAACAACATCCTTCATGTTCCTGGTATCACTAAGCCTCTTTTATCTGTACAAAAATTTGCTAGTGATAACAATGTTTATTTTGAATTTCACCCCTCTTATTTTCTTGTTAAGGACCGGGTCTCCAAAGCAACTCTACTGTTCGGACCGAGTAATGGCGGGCTATATACTATGTCATCTCCTTCTACCAAGGCTCGAAATCTCATTTCATTTCGGTATTTCAGTGATTTAAAAACCACCGAAATACCGAAATTCAACGAGTTGCATTTTTTTTTTTTTTTACTTGGTTGCCTATTTCGGTGGGCAAATGGCCATATTATGACCTGAAACTTGGTGGGGGAGCTTGTTTAAGGTTAATAAACATGCTTAGAACTTATATTTGGAAAAATATTAAAACGTGACAGTGTTTTAGAGTTGCACCCTTGTTTGGCAGCAATCGTTGAACCATTTTGGAGATTTTATGAAATATTACTAAAACAAGATGTAATATGATAGTAAAACAAGTAAATAATGCATCCAAGCCATGATCAAAACATACCTCAACATTAATTAACTAATATTTAGAGTACTAGAGTAATATAGTATACAACTCCCTAACTCCCAAGTCCCAACCAAAGTCCTCCACTCTTGTCTTACTCTGAAATCTCAAAGTCCCAAATGGTAATATCCCAAGTCCCAAACATATTAGTTATACAATATTAATCATAATGACTGTCTACTGGAAAGAAATATGACGGGTAAAGTATTTATGTTATTATTTAAAAAAAAAAAAAAAAGTTTTGGGGAAAGTAGTTTTCCTTTCCAAGGCTTGGAAATGTGTAGATCTTCAACTTGGAGTGATCTTCAATGGAATAGATGTGATTATGTGGCAAAAAAATTGATAATGCACTGATTTTGTGAAGTTACAATCGAGTTGGGTCGAGACAGGCGAGTAGGAGTTGAGATTTCGACTCCTCACAAAATGATGTATAGATAGCATGTGGGTTGTAACATTTCGGCGAAATACCAAAATTTTCACCGAAACATTATACTTTTTTCATTTCGTAGGCTGTTTCATCTCGGTAAAAGAAAGGCCAAAATTTCCAAGATATTGCCGAGATATCTCAGTGAGATTTCGGACCATGCCTTCTGCTGCTTCCCCAGTTGTCAATGATGTAGATCAGTCCAGATTTTGGTACAATTTGATCTGATTTTCGTTGGAGCTTTAAGGGACAACACCGTGTCAATTACCCTTACATCAGTCAATGTTACTGAACGTACTTCCATCATAGGGTGGCGCCACCACCTTGGTCATCCCCATGAGAGTCTTTTATGCATTGTATGCTTCGTGTCAATAACATGCGGTCCACTTCCATGCGGCTTCAGTCTGTCTGTCCTGCTTGTCAGCTGAGTAAGTCTAGTCGCTTGTCGTTAAAGGAAACCAACATACGTAGTCTTTTTCTTATACCTTGTGCGCAGTGATATATGGGGGCCCTCCCATTTTTTTCTGCTGATGGTTTCTGATATTTTGTAATATTTTTTGATGACAATACAAATTATCTGGTTTTATCCATTGGTTAATAAGTCTGAAGTATTTTCCAAGTTTCTTACTTTTCAAGCTCTTGTTCAATGGCAATTCTCCTGAAAAATTAACATCATTCAAACATAATAGGGAGGAAGTACGGGTCTCTACCATCCTTCTTTTCACGTCTTGGTATCTCTCATTGTGTTTCTTGTCCACAGCCATGAGCAACAAAGGTTTGTGGAATGGCAACACCGTCATATCATGGAGAGTGGTCTTACTCTGCTTGCCCATACTTCTGTTCCCCATCGGTATTGGCACTTTGCTTTTGAATCTGTTGTTTATTTAATCACTGGAATGCCATCCCACACTCTAATCGTATCACCCCTTTTCCTTTTTAACGTATATTTGGTTGTTTATGTTTCCCATATCTTCGACCGTATAATTGGAATAAAATGGAATTTTGGTCCACCCCGTGTGTTTTCCTTGGTTATAGTCCCTCCCATTCTAGGCATCATTGTCTGGATTTGTCCTCTAATCGTCTGTATATAGCACGCCATGTTCGGTTCGATGAAATTGTTTTTCCATTTGCTTCATCTATAATTGGTCGTCCCCCCTCTTTTCCCACCCCCGCCCACTCCATGGGCCGTTGTTCCCACTTGCGCCCCCCCTATCCCTCCACTCCCCACCCCTCCCCGTTACCAACTCCCAATCCCTCCCACCACTTTTACCAGCATCATCATCCCCATCCCCATCCCCATCTAGAGCCATTAACTCAATCACCCCACCCTGTCGTATCCGTCCACTCATAGACCCCTACGACTCCCCCTCCCTTGCATCCACACTGGTGCCCTCTCCCCCTCAAAGACTGCACCATATGCAGTTGCAATCACACACTCAAGCTCCTCCCCATGCCCTATCCACCACTGCCCCAGCGATGCCTGATGAATTTAATGCCCTTCTCAAGAATGGTACTTGGTCTCTTGTGCCTCGATACCCGTATATGAATCTTGTTGGCTGTAAGTGGGTTTACCGAATTAAGAGAAAGGTTGATGGCTCTTTAGAGAGCTACAAGGCACGCCTTGTGGTAAAAGGTTTTCACCAACTGAAGGGGTTTGATTATACTGACAGATTTAGCCCTGTTGTGAAACCCACCACTGTTCAATCCATCTTGGCCATTGCCATTTCACAAGGGTGGTCTATCCGGTAGCTTGACGACCATAATGCATTCCTCTATGGTATCCTGAATGAGGAGGTCTATATGGCTCAGCCACTGGGTTTTGAAGATGCTTCTCGGCTAGATCATGTTTGTAGATTACACAGGTCTTAATATAGTCTAAAACAAGCACCACGGGCCTGGTTTCACAGGTTATCCACTTTTTAGCTTCGCGTTGGTTTTTCTGCCTCCCACACTAATCTCTCTCTATTTATTTCTGTTACAGTTCAGAAGCTGTAGCTAAACCAGAAAACCAGAAACAAGAAGAAAAAGAGGAAGAAAAGAGAAGAGAGGAGGAGGAAGATGAAGTAACCAGAGGAAGTCTCAAGAATGGAGAGTAACCTGAGATTAATTCAATGTGAATATAATCTCAGGTTCTCTTATTGTATATATAGCTTTAGGTCAAGAAGAAAGACAAAAGAACCCCCACTTACATAAGGGAAAAACCCAAAAAGACCCAAACAATTGAGACAAGGACAATCCTGTCCCTATCATAGGCACTACTTAGCGCTATTCCCTGTTTGGGAATAGCACTAAGTTCAACACTTCCCCTCAAGTTGGAGCATATAAATCTCCCATGCTCAGCTTCGTACAACTGCTGCGAAAGCTAGGAGAAAATAAAGACTTAGTGAACATATCAGCCAACCGATTCTTTAATGAAACAGACAGAGTCTCAATCAGCTTCTTTAGAACAGCATCACGAACAAAGTGATAGTCCACCTCTATATGTTTGGTCCTCTCATGGAAGACCGGATTGCTAGCAATATACACAGCAGCTTGGTTGTCACAATGCATTTGCATAGGTTTGGTTACTGGAAATCCCAACCCCAAGAGTAACGACCGCAACCACATCAGCTCAGCAGTAGTATGAGCCATAGCTCTATATTCTACCTTTGCACTAGATCGGGCAATAGTGGTCTGTTTCTTACTACGCCACGTGACCAAATTACCTCCAACAAAGGTACAATATCCAGTGGTAGATCTCCGATCACTAGCAGAGCCAACCCAATCAGCATCAGAGTAGCCAACTACATCTGTGTCGATTAGGACAATAAACTAACCCTTTGCCAGGGGCCCTCTTTAGATAGCGAAGAACACAAATAGCGGCATTCCAATGAGCCTTCTGAGGGGACTGCATGAACTGACTGAGAACTCCAACATCATAGGAGATGTCAGGACGAGTCATAGTAAGGTAAATTAGCTTGTCAATCAGACTTCTGTACTGATGTATATCCTGAAGAGGTTCACCATCATCAACACCAAACTTTTGGTGAGGATCCATAGGGATATCAACAGGTTTGGATGTGAGCATCCCAATATCAGATAAGAGGTCCACTACATACTTCCTTTAGGATAGACTGATCCCTTTCTTGCTTCGGATTACCTCAATCCCAAGAAAATAATGTTGGCCTAGATCCTTTGTCTGAAAATGATGCTAGAGATGACTTTTCACTTCAGAAATTCCTACCTCATCATTACCAGTCAGGATGATATCATCAACATACACTACCAACACACCAGCTTGTCACCCCTACGGAAAACAAACACAAAGTGATCAGAGTAACACTGAGAAAATCCACAAGTGACTATGGTAGCACTGAACTTATCAAACCATGCCCAAGGAGATTGTTTGAGACCATAGATCGCTTTGTGCAAGCGACACACTCGACCTGTACTCTCCCCCTGAGCAACATACCCGGGAAGTTGCTCCATATAAACTTCCTCCTATAGATCACCATACAAGAAGGCATGCTTGATGTCTAACTAAAATAAAGGCCAATCAAAGTTGATAGCAAGAGAAATAAGAACACGAATAGAATTAAGTCTAGCAACCGGGGAGAAGGTCTCAAAGTAATCAACACCATAAGTCTGAGTATACCCTTTGGCAACCAGACGAGCTTTCAACCGCTCAATGGAGCCATCAGAATAATACTTAACAGTGTATACCCAGCGACATTTCACCAGATCCTTATCAGGAGGTAAATCTACTAGACTCCAGGTACCACAACTCAAGAGAGCATCCATGGCACCCTTCCATCCAGGAACATGGAGAGCCTTAGTATGAGTAGGAGGAACAAGGTTAGTAGAGAGAGATAGAGCAAGGCCATGAATAGAAGGTGGAAGGTGAGAGATAGACATAAAATTCTCAATAGGGTATACAACCAAGGATCTTTTAGTGCAAAAACGTATACCTTTCCTGCGAGCAATTGGTAAGTCATCAGATGGAATAGAAAGAGGAGCTTCACAAGAGGAAGGCAACAGTGGAGGAGGTGAATGTGTTGCAACCGGATCAATAACCTCGCTACTGGATTGTCCAACCTTCGTCCTGCGCTAATAAACTTGTAGAGGAGGTGGAACAGGTGCACTGGTACTAGGAGTATCAGGAATCGGTATAAGAGATGGAATGGGTGGAGGAGAGGGAGATGACCACTCCTCAGTAGGCTGAGATACCTATGGAGAAAAGAATGATGTGCCTTCAAAAAAGGTCACATCTGCACTAACAAAGTTCCTGTGAGCAACAGGATCATAGCACTTGTATCCTTTTTGGGTACGAGAGTAGCCCAGAAATATACATTTAGTAGCCCGTGGAGACAACTTATCAACGTGCATGTAAAGATTGTGAACAAAGCACACACACCCAAAAACCCGGGGAGGAAGAGAAAAACTAAGTAGATTAGGAAATAAGACAGAGAAGGGAGACCTATTTGACAGAACAGAAGAAGGCATGCGGTTAATCAAATGACATGCAGTTAAAACCCCATCATTCCAAAAATGCTTAGGAACATGCATATGAATCTTAATAGTTCGAGCTACCTCAAGGAGGTGCCGGTTCTTATGCTTAGCAACCCCATTTTGCTGTGGGATATAGGCACAACTTGTCTGATGAATCATGTCATGGGTATCACAAAAGTCAGAAATATCATTTTGAGCATATTCTAAAGCATTATCAGAACGAAAAATCTTAATGGAAATGCCAAATTGAGTTTTTATTTCATTATAGAATTTTTGAAACACAGATAGAAAATCAGATCTGTCCTTTAACATGTAAAGCCATGTGAGGCGAGAATGACCATCCACAAATGTGACAAAATAGCGAAAGCCAAATCTATTACTAACTCTGCAAGGACCCCATACATCAGAATGAACTAATGAAAATGACGGACTACGAGACACTGATCGAGATGGAAAAGACACCAGATGATGTTTACCCAACTCACAGGCCTCACACTCTAATCTAGAGACATATCTAAAGTTAGGAAATAAAAACTGTAATCAAGGTAAGGCCAATTGTCCTAGACGGCAGTGCCATTGGAATGGAGAGACATCCCCAACAG
The DNA here is from genome assembly GCF_013358625.1 of Macadamia integrifolia. Taxonomy (NCBI): domain Eukaryota; kingdom Viridiplantae; phylum Streptophyta; class Magnoliopsida; order Proteales; family Proteaceae; genus Macadamia; species Macadamia integrifolia. Next base: position 30,595,449 of record NC_056562.1, read on the forward strand.
CAGTAGTGGCAGCAGAAGTGGGAGGACAGCCACTATTGAGGTAATACAATCCATCATTTTCACGTCCTCCACCAATCGTCTTCCTCGAGTGAAGATCCTAAAAAATACAGTGAGGGAAAGAAGGTTACTACGCAATTGAGAGATCTAGTCAATTGACTCACAGAAAGAAGACTTAATGGAAATTGAGGTACATGTAATAAGGAAGATAAATGCAATGAAGAAGTAGGTGAAATAGTACCATGTCCAAGAACAGGGGTGGATGTACCATTAGCAAGAATGACAGATGTAGAACTAGTACTAGATGAGAAGGTCTGAAAAAGTGATGACTTACCAGTCATATGAGAGGAAGCACCTGAATCAATGATCCAGGGGGTAGACGAAGTGGAAAGAAGGGCTGATGTACCTACATGAGCAAGGGTAGCAGCGGATGTGGAGGCACCATTGGATGTACTAGAAGTGGCCTCAAGAGAGTGCAAGCGCCGGAGTAACTGGTTGATGTCATCGCGCATACTAGTAGAAGAATCTCCTGAAGAAGGTATAGGTGTAGTAGTCGTCGGAGACACAGTGTCAGTACCATCATCGGACACTGCATGATTGGCTAACTAAGTTGCCCACTTTGGCTTGCCATGCTTGGCCCAGCATGTCTCTATAGTATGGTTAGGTTTTCCACAGTAAGTACACTAGCGACCTGTGCGATCCAAGGACTGTCCACTAGAACCTCGACCCATAGGACCACGTCCTCCACGACCGCGACCATAGCCACGGTTAGCAAAGAAAGCAAAATTATCTCTAGATGTCTTATCAGATTTGGATGAGGTGATACGCTGTAGTTGCGAAAAGGCATCATTCAAAGTAGGGACCGTATCACCAGCAAGTAGATGGCCCTTCACTGCCTTCAGATCACTATTCAGCCCTGGCCAAAAATTTGAAAACAAAGAACTCATTCCGCTGAACCTTCAACTTCTCAATATCAGTAGTCAGAGGTTGGAATACATTAAGCTCTTCCACTATTCCCTTAAAGGCACTGTAATACTCAGAGAGGGATTTGTCAGATTGACGAAACTGGAAGAGCTTCTCATATATGTCATAAATCCGCGTCATGTTCTTCTCTTGGGGGTATGTTTCCTTCAGATCATCCCACACTCCCTTAGGTGTAGAATGGAACATGACATTGGCAGCTACATCTGGTTCCATACTGTTCCACAACCAGATCAGAATCAAGGCATTCTCCTTCATCCAGTTATCATAATTAGCATCAGAAGACAAAGGAGCCTCAGAGGTGGTATAGCTCAGTTTGGCCTTAGCCAACAAATACACCTTAACAGACTGAGCCCAAAGAAGATAGTTCGAGTTCGCTTTGAGCTTGATAGAGGTGATCTAAACATTGATATTATCCGATGCAGAAGGCAATAGTAGAAGAAACAGTAGAAGTACTAGCAAGTGTAGTACCATCCATGACAATCAAGTAGAATGACTAACAAGTAAGAGTATGAACTTATCCAGACAGGTGGTAATACAATTCAGATCTGAAACTTCACATTCAATCCAACAATCCCATACCAATAATCAGATCTGAACATATATTTGGATAGAGCAGCAAGCACATATAGACTAGAGCAGCAAGCACATATAGACATCAATAAACTATGTCGGTAGCAAGCAAGTATGAGCATCAATAAACTCTATCGGCAGCAAGCACGTACAGGCATCAATCAACTCTATCGGACATCAAAAGCATTACTAAGATCAAAAGTTAGGAACAACAGCCTCAAACCTGACCGCCGTCATATAGATTGGGTAAAATAGGAGTAAGAGAGGCGGCAGCTTCAAATCATCAAGCAACCAGCCACACACACCTCAACAGTAATAGTAAAGTCGATCTTCACGAACAGTAAATCACTCCATTAGGGATTAGATAATAGCAGTTGCAGCAATGAGTGGCTGCACACCAAGAAAGAGAGCTTTTAGATCGTAACCAACAGATTTCTTGTTTTCGAAACCAAATCAATTTAACTACAGCAGCTCTTATACCATGTTACAGTTTCAGAAGCTGTAGCTAAACCAGAAAACCAGAAACAAAAAGAAAAAGAGGAAGAAAAGAGAAGAGAGGAGGAAGAAGATGAAGTAACCAGAGGAAGTCTCAAGAATGGAGAGCAACCTGAGATTAATTCAATGTGAATATAATCTCAGGTTCTCTTATTGTATATATAGCTTTAGGTCAAGAAGAAAGACAAAAGAACCCCCACTTACATAAGGGAAAAACCCAAAAAGACCCAAACAATTGAGACAAGGACAATCCTATCCCTATCGTAGGCTCTACTTAGCTCTATTCCCTGTTTGGGAATGCACTAAGTTCAAAAATTTCTAAGAAGGTCGCTTGCTGGTTTATGTACTCATATGTGGGGATGATAAAATTGTTACCAGTAACTCTTCCTTACGGGTCACTGTGTTATTAGGCCAACTGGCTGACGAGTTCTCTATCAAGGATTTGGGCCCTCTCAACTTCTTCTTAGGGGTTGAGGTTATTCCTCACACCAAGGGTGTTCTTTTCTCTCAATCCCGCTATATCAAAGACATACTTCATCATGCAGCTATAGGTGGCTGTAAACCCATTTTGACTCCTATGGCTACTACTCAACCGGGTTCGGTTTCAGGGGGAGCCTCAATGGCTGATGCCATAAAATACAGGTCTATAGGTGGTGCCCAGCAGTAGGTCACTTTAACTTGGCTTGATGTGGCCTTTACGGTCAATAGAGTCTGCCAGTACATGCACTCTCCTACTGATGGTCATTGGTCAAGTGCATCTTGCAGTATCCGAAACACACTTGCACCCATGGATTGCTCATTGAACGTTCCCCACATAATATTTTGCAAGCTTTTTCCAATGCTGATTGGGCAAGGAGCAGCTCTGACCATCGTTCTACTAGTGCATATGTTATTTTTCTTGGCCCCAACTTAATCTATTGGCATTCCCGTAAACAAAAGACTGTTGCCCATTTTTCCATGAATTCTGAGTATAGAGCACTGGTTGATGCCTCCACCAAGCTTATTTGGTTAAAGGCCCTATTTCTTGAGTTGGGATTTCCTCTTAAAGGTTCCCCTCCTCTGGTGTGACAATATCGATGCCACATACCTGTCTCCCAATCCGGTATTCCATGCCCTCATGAAGCACATTGAGATTGATTATCATTTTGTGCGGGAGCGTGTTGCCAATCGACAACTCTCTGTCTAGTTCATTACTACTTCCAATCAGATCGCCGATGCTCTCACAAACAAGGTTCAAGGTATCGGGTTTCGACCCTTCGGGAGGCCGAAATTTCAGTCGAAACCTGAAAATTTTGAGGAATCCAGGGAATTTTTCCCGGTTTGGTGGAAACTTAGGTTTCGACTCCTAAATAGTGTTTTTTTTTTTTTTTGTCTGATTTTTTGTTTACATCCTATTTTAGACACTTCTAACACATTCACATCATTAGTTTCATAAAAAAAACACAGTCATATTTGTGTGGTGAACCAAAGGTTCAGTAATCATTACGCTAAGTTATGGACTGAAATATATTGTAGGTACGTGCATTTTCAAAAACAGAAAAAAAAAAGCATTAACATGCAAAAAAAAAAAAAAAAATCGGCCATCGTGAATGAGTAGATCGGGCCTCCTAAGTAACATATAAAAAATTTACATAATTCTACTCTATTTACAAGCATATCCTATAAAAAAAATGTTTTTTTGGCAAGTTGGGACTTACCTTTTTGGTCAAAGATGTCTTTCTTTTGTAGATGAAGCAAGAACCACCCTTAGATTAACTTTGTTAGGCAAAAAATGAAAATCTCCACTGTTTCCCCAAGTTTCCCACTCCTGGGAGAAAAATCTAAGAACAGAGGGTCAAATTCTGCTAAAGAAGGATTGGGTTTCTTTTCAAACTAACTTATGTAGGACCTGGTTCGACCCTTTGGGTGGAACCAGTTGGTTTGGTCGAAACATGGTCGAAACAAAAGTCACAGGACATATTGTTTCGACCCCTGAGGATACGGTCGAAACCTATGAAGGTCCAATCACCTGGCCCTCTATCTTGAGGGGGTGTATTGACCGATATAGGAGCTTTGTCCCCATTAGGAAACTCCACATTCGGTTTACATCATAAGAGTCCCTATCTTAGGAAACTTCATATACAGACGGCATATTGGGAATTCATATTTCTTGTATTAGTCAAGTATTTCACAAGTAGAATCTCATCTCATCACAATCTTTTGGATTCCAAATCTGTCCAGATTGACTACGGCATATCTTGTAACCTATTTATACTCTCTACGATGGTAGTCATTAACAAGAAGAATTACACAATCTTTCACCCCACCCCCAACGCCAAAAAAAAAAAAAAGATCAATCGGGGATGGTGATTTCTGTGAAGAATCAAGAATTGGATGAGAAATTAGTACACTTCATTTTCATGTTGCTTTGGCTTCTTTCTTTCAGAAGTTTGGATCTGTTATTTAATATTTAGTATTAATTTTCTGCTGCTGATGTCAATGGCTTGAAGAATTGTATTTTCAGGACTAATATCATATTCAAGCATGAGACTCCATTGATGGCTTGATCAATCATATTGCATGATCAAGCATATTTTCTGTACTGATATTATATTCAACCATGGAATCAATTGGAGAAACAGTTAGAAATAAGGAGGACTAGGGTTAGAGAGGAAGGAAGGAGGAGAAGATTAGAGAAGGAGAAGGGGCAATGAGAGCAAAATGTGAGTGAGTTCTTTGGTCATCTCACCAATATTAGATTCAACTAATACTTTAGGGAATAACATATTCCTCCCTAAGGGAGGTGAAAGGGAAATAAAAAAAAATAGAAATTAGGACAACTTAACATAAGGCAGTTCCTAAAGTACCCCTGTTACATACATTCCAACACAAACATCTATCTGCTTCTTGCCCGACTTAGATATGCTCTTCATCTCCTGGTTCCTCTCATGGAAATCAACCAGAATGCAGCGAATTGGGCAAGTCTTGATTGATTGAATTTGATTCATTGATTTCTCATTCAAAAGATAAAACGCGAAACTACTCAAAGGATTTTACAGTTGAGTTGCTAAAATTAGCATTTGGCGGGTTGAGTTAAATCGGTCCATAAGTTGACAACAATGTGTTGTATGGACCTGTACTGCATTACTGTAGATACAAATCCTTCAAACCAGGATTCTCCTACTGCAAGTAATATCAGCATTACTCAATAGTATAAATTTCCAGCACACAGAGATCAGTACCTGCAAGTGAAGAACATCTGCCAGTGGCTGCTTCTTCAAGTGAGGCGCAGTCAGAAGCTGGGATGGAGTTTGTCCAAAGTATACTATCTGGTCTTGTGTAGCACGCTGTTGTGCCTATTGTAATATTTAGAGTCAAAATAAGTAATCAAAATTCAAATTTAAGGAACAACAAACAAGAAAAATTTTGACTTACTGGGTCTGTAATTTTATCGATGTCAACTGTCCCTTCATAAGTTACGTAGAAGAACACATTATCCGCCAATATAGCTTCTTTACCTCGTTGCTTATATCTGAAAGTATCAATTCATAGAAGTAAAAAAGACACAGAGAAAAAAGAGAAACAGAAAACACAATGAGGCCATAATTTCCACCCGAAATAAGTAATCCAAAAGAATTCCATGTACCCAAATATTAGGTCAATCCATTCATGCAAATGTGCTGAGACATGCTCACTCTCAAGGGCCATCTGATGCTTATGAATGAAGTCAACAGGGTTTTCCGCCCAAGGAGGAAGTTGGACAGAATCTACAATATGAGCATGAATCAAGAGGTCAGCAAGCCAAGTTTTGGCACAGCAGCTCCAGAAATCATGCAGCAGGTTTAAATCCCCTCCCGTCAAGGATCTTGAAGTACATACCCAGCTTTCCTCCCAGTTGCGTTGTACCAAAATCAATGAAGTTTACATTGGTTAGAGCCTCAGGGAGGTAAAACAACTCTGGAACCTAAGATGAATCAAATGCAGAACATGAATGAGACCTTTTGCAATCAATTACAGAAAGTAATGAGAAAAAGAAAAGTTACAGAAAAACAATTGAAGATCTTCAAAAACATGGAGGGTAAGAAGGGGTGAGGAAATTGACTCTTACCAATTCCTTGACATCACTCATGTCCTCAAGAACACAATCCCAAGTAGCAGCAATATCAGAAAACATTCTGTCTGCATGATCAAATTTTCCACCTTGAAGCTGAATTGAGAGAGTAGTGAATGGCTCCACTCTAAAAAGATAATATAACACCTGCAAAAAGCAGCAGGATCAGTTAGAAGAAAATGAATTCAGCCTATTATAGAATAAAGTGTAGCAGATCACAATATCAAGAGGTTATCAAATGATATATTGAAGACACATTGAAAGAAATAGACACATAGCGAAAGGAAACTCGGTCTCAACGTCAACAACTCCTAGAAAAGAAAAAGGAGAATGAAAGAAATAAATTCAAAAATAAATAAAGGAAAAACAGAACCATATCTTAAAGAGATGGAAGCATGTCCACCTCAGTAACTTATTTCTGCCACATGGCAGTGGTACTATCGTCACTCAGACTTTCAGACAGAAAAAGGGTTCATGGATAGGGTACAACTCAAATTTGGTGGCCTACTACCCCTGGTCTTTTCAAAAGTCCCTGATCTTCAAACAGCATCAACTGCTCCATCCAACTTGCAAGCATTATTCTGAAATATAAGTTGTTGAATTTGGCTGAAGGTTTAAATGTCAACAGACACTGCCATGACAAACAGATGTGGAACAGCTCCCAGCCCTGTTGGAGAGGCATCACGGCTCCAATAAATATATCATTAAGCACATAGATGGCAAATCATCCAGGAAATGTCTCTTGAAGATCATTCCACAACTGAAGGCCATATCAGTATAATCAATCATTAAAGAAATCATAGGAAATGGACCTCCAATTCCCGGTCTCTAGATAAGATTTGGAGCTCCATATTCATTGATGTTAAAGCTCGGATATCTAAAAATGCTATCTCTTGTCCCCCTTCCCCTAGAAATAGCCACATTGTAGCTTCCTAGTTCTGTTTCCGGTACCCAGACCCTTCTTGGGTTCTAGGGACTTCTATTTCTCCCCCTACCCTCTTTAGGGGCTTGTATACTTTCTCTTCTCTTTGGTAATGAATTATTTATTCACCCCAAAAAAAAGTATAATCAATCGTCAGTAATTCAAGATAGTTTGTCATAAAACATGAAAAGAATACAAAACATCAATGACTCTTAATTTTGTGCATAATATAACTGTGGCAATAACAGAACCTGAATCAATACCTGGATAAGAGGAGAAGAGAGAATTTGAAGAGAAAAGATGAGAGAAGAGAGAACACAGCCCACAGTTGAGTAATGAGCAGAATACTCAAACCGGGGTGGGGGATCTATTTACAATAAACAAAGAAGCAATTATAACCTAAACCTGGGTCCACACCCCAGAATTGACTTAAAAACTTAAGAATATAATAAATAAAGAAAGTGACAAGACTACCCTTAAATTGAAGAATTGGCACACACACACAGACACACACCCACACACACACACAAACAGAGCCACCCACCCACCGACCCACACACACAACCCCATAAAACTGACATTACATAACTTAGCACTTCCCATCAAGTTGGAGCATAGATATTACCCATGCCTAGCTTGGAACACCCTTGGATAAAAACATTTCAAAACAAAGCTTTGGTAAACAAGTCTCCAAATTGATGACCCGAGTTGACAAACGAAGTGGAAATCAACTTCTTCATTACTGCATCCCGAACAAAATGGCAGTTCACTTCAATATGCTTAGTCCTCTCATGCAAGACTGGATTACTATCAACGTATATAGCTTCCTGGTTGTCACAGAACATATCCATGGCTGACCAGAAAACCAAGCTCTTGAACAAAGGACCTAAGCCATTATCAACTCAGCTGTAGTGTGAGCCATTGCTTATGCTCAGGTTCAGCACTAAATTGAGCTGCTTTAATTTTCTATTTTACTATTCCATGTAACAAAATTACCTCCGACAAAAGTACAATAGCCTGCGGTAGATTTGCAATAACCATCAGCACTAGCCCAATCAGCATCAGCATCAAAATAACTAATAATATTGGTGAATCCATTGTGGCGATAAATAAGAGCTTTTCCCTGGAGGATCCTTGAGATATCTTAATATACGACATGCTACCTCCCAATGGACCTGATTAGGTGTCTCCATAAACTAATTGATCACCCCAATAGCAAGGGATATATCAGGTTAGGTAAAAGATATATAAATTTTCCGACTAACCATTGGTACTAATGTTTTTTGGAAATTCCTTGTCATCAAACGCTCCAAGTTTAACATGAGGGTCCATATGAGTATCTACAGGCTTACAACCTATACTTCCCTTGAAATAAACTTAGCGCTTTCTTGCTTCAAATAACTTCAATGGCAAGAAAATATCTCAGAAGAGTCTAAATCTTTCATCTAAAATTTCTCCTTAAGTAAAACTTAACATGTTCAATGCCAGAGAAGTCATTAGTCATTACCCAAAACAATAATATCATTAACACAAACGACCAGCACAATAACTCTAGAGTCTTGATGTGGAACGAATACAGAATGGTCTGAGTTGTTGAGTTTCTAGGGGTGTTTTAGTCTTTTTGAGTTGTCTTCTATGTTCTTTATGCATTGTGCAGAGTATGGGGGTATTTCTGGCCTTTGTACTCTCTTTAGTATTTTAGATATTATATATATTGAGGGAGAGGCCTGCGGCTAGGTATTCCACAATATAGTCGCAAGTAACCTCCTCCCCTTGGCTGCTTGTATCTCTTCTCTTCTTCTCCCTTAATCTCTCTCTCTCTCCTCCCTCTTCCCTCTTCTCTCAAGTTATTGGTTACAGATCCTTGGAATTGTAACATGAGTAACATTGAAAAAAGCCACAACCAACAACTCTACTAAACTAATCAAACCATTCTCTCAAGACTGTTTCAACCCATAAATAGCTTTGTTCAGCCTACAAACTTTTTTAGCATTCTCCCATTGAGCAACATACCAAAGAGGTTGCTCTATTTAAACCTCCTCATGCAAATTACCGTAAACAAAGGCATTCTTGATGTCTAGCTGAAAAAACGCCAATCAAGAAAGGTGTCCGCTTCCACATCCATGGATGACTTCTACCCAAACTGAGAGAAAGCATCTTAGTATTTGGTGGAACAAAGTGCGAGGTCAATGAAAGAGCAAATGTGCGAAGCAAAATAGGAAGATGGGAGATGGAAACATAATTAGCAATCAGATAGGAAACCGAAAAAATTCTGAGTACAAGGAACAAGTACCTTCCCGAATGGCAATAGAAAAATCATTAGGAGAAGAACCTCCATGCAAAGACTCGGACTAAGAGAGGTGAGGGATGATAAAAACTTGTGGTGAGTGCTTGGGACAATACTTGTATACCTGTAATGGTATTCCTGTGGATTTGGGGTTAGAATCTACAAGTGAAAAACCGGACCAAATCTTAACCCTACAAGGACCTCAAATATCGTAATGAACTAAAGCAAATAAAGACCGACTCCTAGACAAACTACAAGACAAGAAAAAAAGTATGATGATCCTTTCCAAGCTCACAATTCACATTCTATATGGGAGATAGACTTACAACTAGGGACCATTGTAGCTTGGAGTATGGTTTAGACTATCAGTGCCTATCGTACAGTATCGGTATTGATATGATACTCATTGATCCAATACATGTATTTTATAAAAAAAATAGGTATCGATGAGTATCATACCATATCGTACAATACCCATTGATACCCATTTGTTAGAGCAAACACCAAGAAATACGAAAATAAACCAAAACAGATATGCACAAGACAGAGATTTAATGAGGTTCACACACTAATGTGGTGTGCTATGTCCTCAGGTAAAGAAGAAGATGTTTCACTATGTAGAAGAGAGAATACACCCAAACAGCGTCAAGAAAACTCGCTCTGAAACCCTAGCTCGAAAAACCCCCAAATTACAATGACTTGCTCAACATGATGATAATACATTATATACTCCTCCAAGTTGCAGGTTGATCCATTGGGTTGCGGTCGATCGGGTTGAACAATACCCCTCTACTTCCATCACAGATCTCAGAAAACTTCCCATTCGGGTTGCCACCAAAATATGTCGGAGCAGGTCAATCTTCAAAACGGGTTAAGAATTTGAGATAAACTTAACAAATCTCCACCTTGGCTTGAATTCTCCTCCAACAAACAAACAAATAGCTAAAATCTACATCTTCTCCAATTGCCCTCTCAAGGGCTGAACTCAAAAGCGGCAAAAGCCAAGTAAGTTCAAGTAATGCTCAAACTTACCAACACACAAAGGCTTAGTCAACATATCAGCTGGATTGTCTTCAGTACCAATCTTCAACACTTGAATATTGCCTTGAGCAATTATCTCCTTAATGAAATGATACCGAACATCAATGTGCTTCGTCCTCTCATGATGCATCTGATCTTTAGTCAAGTGAATAGCACTCTGGCTATCACAATGGACAATAGTCACCCCATGATCCATGTTGAGTTCTCCCAACAAACCTCTAAGCCAAATAACTTCTTTAATTGCCTCAATCACTGTAATATACTCTGCTTCAGTAGTAGACAATACAATTGTAGCCTATAAAGTAGCTTTCCAACTAACCGTACTTCCTCCAAGTGTAAATACATAGCATGTGAGTGACCTCCTCTTGTCAAGATCATCTGCATAATCTGAATCAACATAACCAGATAAACTATTACTATTCCTCCCAAACTCCAAACAAACACCATAAGTCCCTTTCAAGTACCTAAGTATCCACTTCACTGCTTCCCAATGAGCTTTACCTGGACATGACAAATATCTGCTCACCACACTGACAGCTTGTAAAATGTCAGGACGAGTGCAAACCATAGCATACATAACGGAGCCAACTGCACTAGAGTATGGAACATGTGACATGTACTCCCCCTCTTCATCTGTTTGAGGTGATAGAACAGCTGAAAGTCCAAAATGAGATGCAATAGGAGTAATTACAGATTTCACATCTTTTATACCAAAGCACTACAATACCTTCTCATTGTACTTCTGTTAAGATAACCACAGCTTCCCTGCTTTTCTATCCCTCTTAATCTCCATAATAAGGATCTTCCTTGCTGCCCTTAAATCTTTCATCTCAAATTCAGAACTTAATTGTTCCTTTAACCTGTTGACATCATTCCTGTCTTTTGTTGCAATCAATATATCATCAACATATAGTAACAAATATATGAATGACCCATCAGAGAGCTTTCTGAAATATACACAATAGTCATATTGACACTTGCAGTATCCAAAACTAGCCATAACTGAATCAAACATTTTATACCATTGTCTAGGAGACTGTTTCAAACCATATAGGGACTTCTTCAACAAACATACATGGTCTTCCTTACCTTCAATAACAAATTCTTCAGGTTGATGCATATAAATTTGTTCTTATAGTCCACCATGCAAGAATGTTGTTTTCACATCAAGTTGCTCCAACTCCAAATCATGCATAGCAACTAAAGCAAGTAGGACACAAATAAAACTATACTTAACAATAGGTGAGAAAACATCATTAAAATCAATTCCTTGTACCTGATTGTAGCCCTTTGCAACTAACTGTGCCTTATACCTAGCATCTTCAACACCTGAGGCAGATTCCTTCTTCTTGAATACCATTTGCAGCCAACAATTTTCTCTCCTGTTCTCGGCTTAACAAGCTCCCAAGTCTGATTTTTATGAAGAGATTCCATCTCCTCATTTATGGCAACCAACCACTTTGTAGAATCAACTGAAGTAATAGATTCAGAATATGTTGCTGGCTCACTATTTTCAATTGTATCTACAACAGACAATGCATAAGCAACAATTTCAGCATGCACATACTTTTGTGATTGTCTAATATTCCTCCTTGGTTTATCCCTGGTAATGTTGTACCGCTCTTCTTCTTGATTCTCTTGAGCATCATCTCCTTCAGTAATAGTAGGCAATTGAACTAAAGTAGATTGTGCTTTGTTTGAAGATGAACCACCAACTTCAAACTCCACCTTCTTTCAAGAATTTTCCTAGCCTTCATCACAATGAACAGGAGCGTCTTTCCTACGTACGTAGCCCCTGCACCCCCATACGAGATTAGTGCTGGGCTCCGAGCTTGGGTTTATCGGCCCAACCCCTCTGCTTCCATCATACAGAAAACTTCCCATTCGGATCGCCACCAAAATATGTCGAAGCGGGTCATCTTCAAAACAGGTCAAGAATTCGAGACGAACTTAACACTATTGATAAATACATTTTCCTGAAGCAATTAAAGTTTAAGGGTTTCGGTACGTATCAAACCATATCAGCCGATACGGTACAATAGGTACCAATACAGCTCGATACATCTCTTTAAAGTGGCAGAATGCCTTTTATGAAACTAGAATCGTCAACAGACTGAGGCGAGTTTTGGGGCATTTTTGTCTTCAAGATCACCCCAGTAAACGATTCGCCACAAAAATTCGGGTGCAGCCCACGGTTTGAGTAATGATCATAATACTCAAACCATGGGGAGGGGGTCCATTTATAATAAACAAAGAAGCAATTGCAACCTAAAACTTGGCTCCACATCCTAGTATTGACTTAATAACTTTAGAATATAATAGATAAAGATAATGACAATCATAGTTGTCAAGGCATCGCCTAGGCTTCCAGGCGGTTTGTCTGGGGCCTAAGAGACTGTAGCCTTATTGGATTGCATGCACTTATTTATGTCAAATATCATTTAAGTAAATGAACATTTATTTAAAATATTATTTATAAATATGAAAATACTCCCTATTTAAATCCAATAAAAATAGTTTAAAAATCAAATTCTAAAATGATAAAAAGGAAACCCCCCACTCCAAGAACAAAAATTGGATTTTTGGTTGTAGGGGCAATTTCAACTTTCAAATACTGAGGCTTTTCTCAATTTTAAAATCAAATAAATCTTATCATAGTAAAACATTACTAAAAACCAAAAGTCCCGCAAAGTAATCTTTTGTTTTGATTTCCATAAAATTATTTTCATTCAGGAGCTTTTAACAGTATTCGCACACGTTAAAATAAGTTTAACCGAAACATCACTTTGTCATTACGACTCAAATTTAAATAATCTTAGACTTTTTAGAAAGCTGGTTTTGTGTTATACCTAAAACAAAAAGTCTCATATAAAAATAAAATCATTTAACTAGCCAAAATTATTATAGAACAAGAGTATTTCTTTAAATGTTGATTTTTTATAACTTAATGTGACTTAATTTTGATTTTTTATGATTTGATGTAGCTCAATGTTTTT
>NC_056562.1:30608850-30612754 GCF_013358625.1 Macadamia integrifolia
TTTTTTAATGGTGCAAGGTATATATAGCATACTAAATAATGTTAGAAAAGAGAGAAAATAAAAAAATAACACTTGGTCACCTTAAGGCAAGCGACTTGTCACCTAAGCGCTTAGGCAGCCCTTCAAGGCCTTGGTTTCCCTTGGCGCTATGACAACTATAATGGCAATACTACCCTTAAATTAAAAACCCGACACACAAAAACCCCATAAATCGACAATACATAACTTTACAGGAACTGGCAAGGAGTAATACATGTAACGGTCATTTGTACAGAACATAACTAATCTAGTAAGGAGTAATACATGTAGGGCCCGTTTGATAACGTTTCTTCCGTTTCTATTTCAAGAAAAGGCAGAAACATAAATTTCCGTTTCTAGAAACAGAAACAGAATTGAAGGTATTTGATAAGTCATGTTTTTAGAAGTCGATAATAACCAGTGAAAAAATGGCCACAAGTCGTTTTCAGAAACGGCCCTGGGTCGTTTCTTGAACCATAAATAAGTAGAAATTTCTATTTCTATTTCTGAAAATAAGTTAAACGAAACAGTTTTATCAAACGTTTTTTGCTCTGTTTCTGCTGTTTCTGGAAACAGAAACGGCAAAAACGCGTTTCTTGAAACAGAAACGGCAGAAACGCGTTTCTTGAAACGTTATCAAACGGGCCCGTAGTGTTCACCATGTTCGCCCAGCGCCTCTTGAAGAAGGCAATGCATGCTTCCTAATTAGGAGGAACATGACGAAAAATGTGGATGATTAAGAACAAGAAGATTTAAATTTAGCACCATAAACCTCCCTCCTCTGGTGGTCTCTACTGTCGATCCCAACCTCCTCCCTGACTCCCCCTCCCACCGACTCCATCTCTCCCTCCTCTCAAGTCGTCTCCATCTCTCCCACCTCTCTCTACCCTCCCTCACCTACAAACAATCCCTCATCTCTCCCATCTCTGAAATACCCCCTCCAAAAACCTAGGCCTCGTTGCCTCTCACAACTCTCATCCCTCCCATGTCAGCTTCTTCCTGTCCTATATCCCCCCCACCCTTTTTGGGGATGCCTTGGCAGGATTTTGGATTGTCGGACTGCTTAACTCTGAGATTGCGAAGTGGCAAAATACCCTTTTCGGCCATTTCCTTAGTAACAAGCCACCTTTTACCATCGTGAAAGCCTCCCTCTCTCGGAAATGGAGGACCTTCAGCTCCTTGATGTCGCTCCTCGACAATGGTTTATTAATCTTTAACTTTCCAAATTACATAGAGAAAAACTTTGCCCTTGATGGAGGTCCCTGGATGGTTAGCAAAAAGCCCATTTTCTTAAGGCAATGGGATTAGTTTCTTTCATTCACCAAAGTGGACTTCAAGAATATCCCTACGTGGATTTCCCTACCGAATCTGCCTCTTCACTTTTGGTGTGCAAATGGCCTCAATATCATTGCATTGATTATCAGAAAGCCCCTGTACTCCGACCGTCATACAAGAACTCATAACTTCCTGGCCTTCGCTCATATCAGTGTGGAATTATCTGCTGAGGTCCCCCCACCAACCATTGTGCTCATCCTCAATGCTGATGGCTCCTTCTCTCAGGCGACACATTATGACTGGATCCCCCCATTTTCCCTATTTGCAAAACTTTTAGGCATTGGACTGATTATTGTGCTCCAAGAATCATCCCTCCTCATGAGATCATTCCTGCTCCTGTTGAAACTACTGAGCCTTCCGCTCCTGAGCTGGCCAAGGATTTCGCTAGCTGTCGAAAAAACCGTTGGAACTTTCGTCAGAATCACAACCACGTGGCAGATCCTTACCCTTCAGACAACCCTCTCTCTAGACCATAGTTGTCACGGCGCCAAGGCAAACCAAGGCGGTGGAGAGTTGTCTAAGCGCTTAGGCGAGAAGGCGCCCGCCTTAAGGCGAACTAGGCGAACAAGTGTTATTTTTTATTTTTCCTATTTTTTGACATTATTTAGTAAGTTATATATACCTTGTATCATAAAAAATCAAGATTAAGCCACATCAAGTCATTAAAAATCAACATTTAGCCACATTAAATCATAAAAAATTAACATTAAGTCATATTAAGTTATAAAAAATCAACATTTAGAGAAATGCACTTATTCTATAATAAGTTTGACTAGTCAAATGATTTTATTTTTACATGAGACTTTTTGTATTAGTTATAATATAAAACCAGCTTTCTGACAAGTCTAAGATTACTTAAATCTGAGTTGTAATGATAAAGTTATGCTTCAGTCAAACTTATTTTTAAGTGCGCGAATACTGTTAAAATCGCCTGAATGAAAATAATTTTATGAATATCAAAACAAAATATTTTTTTACCAGACTTTTGGTTTTTAGCAATGTTTTAACATGATAGAATTTATAAAATTTTCATAATTGAGAAAAACCCTAGCATTTAAAAGTTGAAAATCGTCCTTATAACCAAAATCCAGTTTT
The DNA here is from genome assembly GCF_013358625.1 of Macadamia integrifolia. Taxonomy (NCBI): domain Eukaryota; kingdom Viridiplantae; phylum Streptophyta; class Magnoliopsida; order Proteales; family Proteaceae; genus Macadamia; species Macadamia integrifolia. Next base: position 30,611,299 of record NC_056562.1, read on the forward strand.
TGTTCTTGGACTGGGGGGTTGACTTCTTATCCTTTTGGAATTTGATTTTTAAACTATTTTTATTGGATTCAAATAGGGGGTATTTGCTTATTTATGAATAATATCTTAAGTAAATAAAATAACAATTGAATGATATTTGGCATAAATAAGTGCCGAAACACAAGGCAACATGCAGTGCAACAAGGCGGCTGTCGCCTAGGCCCCAGGCAAATCGCCTGGACGCCTAGTCGTTGCCTAGGCTACGCCTTGACAACTATGCTCTAGACCAGCCTCTGTTGGTCCTTTGGGTTCTCTGCTCCAAACCGCTGGTCCGAACCCCTTTCTTCTCCTATCCAATCCCTCTTTCTCTGACTCTGACACTAAATCCTCCTCCCTCTCTCCTCCGTGTTTGATACCATCCTTGCCTCCCCCATCTCTGGTGTTGTCATCCCTGACTCTGCCAGCCTTCCTCTGATCAGCCATCTATCGAGCACCTTCCTCAAACGCTTTCACTGTCCTCGAATCCTCCCAAGACCTCTATTCCTTCGTCTGACCTTATCTCATCCTCTCGTGACCCTTCTATCCCCACCGACATTCTCCCTCTTCTCCCTCTCCAATTCCTTCTAGGAGATCTTACTATCCTGGCCCCACTCCTTTTCTGGCCAGCCTTCCTTTAACCTTCTTTCGTTGGCCCTCCTCTCTAACCACTCCCGTTCGGATCCTTCTGATCGGCCTGACCACTAAGCTTCCACCCTCCTCAACATAGTTTTTAAGGCGGTAAGGCGACGGAGGCATTTGACGGTCTTTCGGAGCGCCTTAGCGATAAGGCAGGCATAAAGCGTCGCCTTATCGACTAAAGCGTTCCTGTGTACATTTTTTATAAAACCAATCTATTTGACTCAAATCCTAGTTGAATCCTATTACTCATATGTTAAATAAATATTAAAGGTTTAAATTCATACCAATATAAGATATTCATCAAGAAAACAAATCAATAAAGTGAATAAACTAAGTTCATCTTCACCAATCATCAATCATCATAACATATTAACATATAATATAAATACATAATTATGAAACAAAATTATAAATATAAAGAAAAGAAGACAAAAAATATAAGTATTTATTATACTTACCTCTGTGATGCCAAAATGAGTGCTTAAGCCCTAAGGTCATCCACTATATTTCTACTCCTGTCAAAGAAGAATGAAGCTCACCGTTGTCGGAGCAAAATAGTCGCCTGGATCAGTGGTTCTTCCTTGTTCCTTGATTCCTTCTCAAAGCCCTTTCTCAAAACCCTTGACAAAATCCAAACCCTGTTTGTGAATCATGTTTTTGTTTTGTTTGTTTTGGTTATTTTTGGAGTAAAGTTGATCCCACACATCTTAAGTGTTAACAAAACCATACACCTACCAATAAAAAATCTATATTTGGAATCTTCATCAAGTAATTTTAAAATGTATTTAAAAAAAAAAAA
>NC_056562.1:30612774-30640070 GCF_013358625.1 Macadamia integrifolia
AAAAAAAAAAAAAAACCCATAAGGCGGAGTACTGCCTTACCATCTCTAGACCGCATCAGCACCAACGCGTTGGTAAGGCGACGCCTTAGCAGCGCCTTAAAAACTATGCTCCTCAACCCGCCCACCATCCCTCTTTTCGGCTTTGATCCGCCACCTCATGACGGGTCCTTGTTCTACAACAGAGACCCCTAGCTCCTTTCCTGAGTTCCTCCTCGGGTTACCACCTCTATATGCCTCATCAGGCCCCATCGTCCCCAACCCTCTTGCCTTGAAAGGCATCCACAACTTCACCGGCACATCCTTTGGCCTTCTGCCAGCCTCTACTTTTGTCCACGACTCTCCTCTTGCATTGGAAGGCATCACAGCCTTGACCCTTGCCACCCCTAGCCTTCCGCCAGGATCCGCCCTAGCCTCCAATCAATCTCACACCTCGGAAGGCGTCAACTACAATTCTGCTACCAGTTCCGCCTCCTCTATCGCCGCCATCCTCTCCCCTAGAGGAGTATCACCGAAGGCCTAAATAGTCCTCCCACCCCTCCCTAGCTCCTCGGAGCTCTAGTTGGCCAACCCAACCACCCATTCTAAATGATTCCTTGGATCATCTAGAATGTCATAGGGCTCAACTCCTTTGCCAAGCAATCTGCTATCCACTCCAGCATCGAATCTTCCAAAGCTATTATTTGTTGTCTTCTCGAGACTAGAGTTCTTGACGCTAATGCATTGCCGCCTCAATCGCCCTTCATGGTCCCTCATCTCCAATTATGATCATTCCCCCCTCGGTCGCATTTGGATTCTCTGGGATGCCAACCTTATCCACATCAAACCCATTACCACCACCTCCCAACTTATCCACCTTTCCCATTCCTATCCTCCAAATCTACCTCCTTACTTCTTCTCTATCATATATGGCTTCAACCGCACCCTTGATAGGCTTCCTCTCTAGTCTGACCTCAGGTCTTTTGCCCCCTTACTCATCTGGCTTCCCTAGGCCATTGGAGATGACTTCAATGAGGTCCCCCTATTAATACCTCTTATTTCAATAAATTCAACGGTTGCATTAATGATCTTGGCATGAATGACCTCATACGGCCAAGAGCCAAATTCACTTGGCAAAACGCAGGAGTTGCAATGACAGGATCACTTACAAGCTGGACAGAACCCTTGTTAATGAATCCTGACTCGATTCCTTCCCTTCCCTCAATGCCGCCTTTGATCTCCTAAGTATTTTTTACCACTCCCCCATCTCCCTTTTGTCCAACCCATTCCCTCCTTTGGCACTAAGCCTTTCAAGTTCTTTGATATGTGGTCCCATCATTCAGATTTTCTTCCCGTCGTCCATGAAGCTTGGACCATCACTCTCCTTCCCCTTCCCCTTCCCCTCTCATTGCCTTTGCCAAAAAGCTCAAAAATGTCAAAGCGCTCTCATGACTTGAAATTCCACTGTCTTCAGGAACATCTCTGATCGTGTCCTCTCCTTCCAGAGCAAGCTTCACGTCATCCAATCCAAGCTCCAAGCTGATCTCCCCAATAGCCTCCTGAATGATGAGGAAAAGCTTGTTTTCTCTGAGCTCTCTGATCTTCTAGCTCAGGAAGAAAGCTTCTTGAGCCAGAAATCTAAAATTAAATGGCTTAAGCTTGGAGACAGTAGCTCAGCTTATTTTCACCATTCTATCAAGGCCAGAACCAATGCTAACTCTATCCCCAAGCTAGTTTTATATTTGTGGCATCGAGTTGTCCACCCCTTCCGACATCAAATCGGTAGCGTCTCCTTCACAAACCTCTTCAACCCCCCTCCACTCCCTCCTCCCTTCTGCCTAACAGCCTCTGTCACTCCCTCCAATTCATCCCCAACGATGATGAGATCATTGCTATCATCCTCTCACAATGCCAACAAAGCCCTGGGTCCGGATGGCTTCAACATGGGTTTCTTTTTTGCCTAATGGCACATTATCTAGGATGATCACATTCGTGCCATCAGAAGCTTCTTTCTCAATCCTTCGCAAATCAATGGAGTCAACCACACCTTCCTCTACCTCATCCCCAAGAAGGAGGGTGCTCAAGTCATGCCGAATTTTCATCCCATCACTCTCTACAACCACCTTTACAAATTCATTGAAAAAATCCTTGCCAATCGCATCAAATTGGTTATTGATTCTCTTTGTCAATGCTAATCAATCAGCTTTCATAGCTGGTAGAAGGATCACTATAAATATCATTCTTCGTCATGAGATTGTCAGGGGCTTTGATTGAAAAATCCCACTCCTCTACTGCTTTGCTCAAAATTGATTTACACTAGGCTTTTGACTCCATCCATTGGAATTTCATATTCACTGTCTTGCTATGGCTATCAAGGCTCCCACTGTCGCAGACTCAGGGATCAGAAATGGGAAACTGCAAACTCTATTGTTATGTCTTGGCTACTTTTCTCCATGAAACCTGAGATAGGTAGGAGATTTATAAGGAAACTGCTAAAGATATTTGGGATAGTGTCTCTAAGACCTATGACAGTCTATGAAGGTCTACCAGCTCCTTCAGCAAGCTCTCTCCATAAAGCAGGGTACCAAGTCCATTTTAGACTACAATAACACTATTATTGGACTCGGGGAGGAGTATGATCATTACCGAGATCTTCAGGTGACCAAGCTTGATGATGAAGCCAAGGTTTATAGATCTCTTGAAAAAGAGTGTGTTCGGGTTCTTCTAGGTGGGCTGAATTCAAACTATAAGCAAATCAAGATACAAATTTTGGGCTGGTCACCTCTTCCATCCCTTGATGAGGTGTGTACCTACCTCCTAAGCGAGGAGACCAGAAGGGGTGTTATAGATTCTACACCTTCACTTGAGCGCTCTGCGCTTTCTTCCACTACCCACAGAGAATGGCGTGGAGGTGGCTGGGGCCAAGGGTCATCCCGGGGAGATGACAGAGATATATGATAGTGTGATTATTGTGGGAAAACTGGATACACTCAAGAGAGGTGTTGTTCTTCATGGCCGTCCTAGTATACGTGGTAGATCTACTGGCATACATGGTGGCCACAAAGGAGGGCTACTATGACAGAGACTAATACTAGAGGCCTTCCATAGGCAGATACCAGCTCCTTCTTTGGTGATGATATTGCAGTGCTTCACCAGTTCATGTCTTAGCTTGACAACCCATCTACCTCATAGGATGTCTTAGCTTCTGCTATGCATGTCACCACCTCTGCACCTTCCCCACCTCCGTCGTGGGTCATTGACTCTGGTGCCACTGACCACATCACTGGTATGTCACATTACTGACTCCTACCTCATTTATTCTGGTAAGGATAAGATCCGAGTAGCTGATGGTACCTTCTCCTCTATCTCTGGCAAAGGCAGTATCCCCATTACCTCTTCCATTTCACTAACTTTTGTCCGTCATGTTCTTAACTTTACCTTGAATCTATTGTTTATGAGCACATTAACTAAAACCTTGATTGTTGCATCACTTTTATCCTTCTCGTTGCATTTTCCAGGATTTGGTAACGAAGAGGATTATTGGCAGTGGACGTGAGAAGGGCACCCTGTATCGTCTTGAGCCACAATTACCTATTTTTACCACCACAATCCTATGCATGTGGCCGTAGTGATGCTAGTTCTATAGACTCTGTGATGCTTTGGCATCAACATTTGCGACATCCCTCTTTTGTTATTATGAGGAAACAGTTAACTCATTTGTTTACATCTTTTTCTTCTTCTCATGTATTCCATTGTGAACCATTTACTTTTGCTAAACATTATTATTCATCTTATCCCTATCATGGTAATAAATCTGTTGTTCCTTTTGCACATTATGCATACAGATGTTAGGGGACCTTGTCCCACTACCTCCTTGTTTGGCCATCATTATTTTGTTTCATTTGTTGATAATTTTTCTCGTTGTACTTAGACCATTCTTATGAAACATAAGAGTGATGCTTATGATGCCTTCAAAAACTTTTATAAAATAGTCCATACCCAGTTTGAAACCAACATCAAAATAGTCCAGTCTAATAAAGGGGGGGGGAGGAGTACATGTATGGTGGTCTACAAGATTTTTTTACTAACAATGATATTATCCATCAACTTGCATGTGTTGATACCCCCAACAGAATCGAGTAGCTGGGAGGAAAAGTCATTATTTGTTAGAAGTCAGAAGAAGCCTTTTATTTGGTATGCATGTTCCTAAAACTTTTTGGTCAGAAGCTGTTCTTACTGCTGCCTTTCTCATCAATCGCACGCCTACCAAAATCATTGGGTCCCAAAACCCTGTTGCACTCCTGTCTCTCTTCCCCCCCAAGGTGTTTGGTTGTGTTTGTTATGTGTACGTTAACAAATCCTTTTGCACCAAATCAATCCCAAAGCTCTCAAATGCCTCTTCCTTGTGTATTATTCCACTACCAAAGGCTACAGGTATTACCTCCCTTCATCTCGCAGGCGATTTCTTTCCAAAGATGCCACCTTCCTCGAGTCTGTGCCTTTCTTTACCCCTCATCAACATCCTCTTCAGGGGGAGAATAGAAATGAAAAGGCTGCTGATGCCATTTCGTTTCTTTCCCCATTGCCTCTTACTCCTTTTTTCCTTTAGTATTGGGAAACATAAAAAGGTACATTGATACTGTGGATGAACCTTGAACAGAGAAGGCACCTGATATCGTGTACACAAGAAGGATAAAGAAGACCTGCCAAGAGTCCTCTTTGGATCCATATCCTGAGATTCCCTTCCTCAGTCAGGTAACATCTTCTCCTCTCCTTCGGAGTTGGATCTCCCTCTTGTTGTTCGTAAGGGTAAGAGAGCTTATACTAATCCTATAGCCCAGTTTGTTTCCTATGATGCTCTCTCTCTCTCTCTCTCTACAGGTTTTGCTTTTACAACTGCTCTTCCTTCTGTTTTATCCCAAAACTGTTACTGAGGCTAAGTCAGACCCTAAGTGGAAACAAGCCATGTTAGAGGAAATGATGGCACTTGAGAAGGGTACAACCAAGGGGATAATTCCAATTGGATGCAGAAGGGTCAATACAATAAAGTATTGATCAGATGGTGCTATTGAGAGATACAAGGCAAGATTGCTGGTCAAAGGGTATAGCCAAGTGTATGGAATTTATTATCAAGAGACCTTCACCCTTATGGCCAAACATAACTCAATAAGAGTTCTTTTGTCTGTGGTAACAAACAGAGATTGGCCTTTATATCAGTTGGGAGTGAAAATGCCTTCCTCCATAGACTTAAGAGGAGGACGTGTATATGTAGCCCCCTCCTAGCTTTAAGTTTCCGTCAACCGGTAGTAAGGTGTGTCTCTTAAAGAAGGCACTTAATGGCCTGAAGCAATCTCCAAAGGTTTGGTTTGAGAGGTTCAGACAGACCATTCTGAAGAATGGATATTCCCAGAGTCAAGCGGACCACACATTATTAACCCGGCGAGGTAATGGTACCATCACAACATTGATTGTTTATATTGATAATATCGTGGTGACTGAAGATGACAATGATGAAATAGCTAGGCCAAACAGTTTGAGATCAAGGATCTAGGACACTTAAACTATTTCTTGGGCATTGAAGTGTCAAGGTCTAAGAAGGGAATCAACATATGCTAAAGAAAATTTGTGCTAGATTTGTTGAAAGAAACAGGGATGTTAGGTTGTAAACCGGCAAATTCTCCTATTGAGCGGAATCATAAGCTAAAAAAAGATTGTGGCCCTTCCCTTGTTGACGTAGGGAAATCTCAGAGGCTAGTGGGGAAACTGATTTATTTGTCTCTGACTCGCCCAAACATTTCTTATGCAGTTGGAGTCGTGAGTCAGTTTATGCATGCCCCCAAGAGTAGGCATTTAGATGTTGTGTACCACATTCTCAGATACTTGAAGTCCTCTCCAGGAAAAGGACTTTTGTATGCCAGGAACAATCACTTGAGGATAGAAGGTTATTCTAATGCTGATTGGGCTGGATCCATTTCTGATATGAGATCTATATCTGGTTATCGCACATTCGTGGGTGGTATACCACCTAGTCGCATGGAGGAGCAAAAAAACAGCCGGTTGTAGCTAGATCTAGTGCAAAAGCTGAGTACAGAGCAATAGCTCATATAGTTTGCGAACTCACTTGGCTACATCGGTTGGCTCTCGAGTTGGGATATGACACTCTAGGACCTATGAGACTATTGTGACAACAAAGCAATTATAAGCATTGCCTATAACCCAGTGCAACATGATAGAACAAAACACATCGAAGTAGACCGGCATTCATCAAAGAGAATATTGACTCTGGGAACATCTGCACACCTTTTGTGAGGACATGTGATCAATTGGCAAATATCTTCACCAAAGATTCCTCACCAGTTCAGTACCCTCTTATGCAAGCTGGGAATGTATGAGATTTATTCTCTAACTTGAGGGGGAGTGTTGGAGTATATGTAATAGGGGTAGTTTAGGAATTGTTCTTATTTTATTGTTGTCCTAAGCTGTACTTTATTTTTTTCCCTTTCACCTCCCTAGGGAGGTCTGATGTAATTTCCCTAAAGTTCTAGTTGAACTTAATATAAGTGGAATGAGCAAGAAATGCTCCCTACATTTTGCACCTTTCTATTACTCTCCTCTTAACCTCTCTCCTTCTTCTTCCTACCTCTCTTCTCTTCATCTTCTTCCTCTGTACCCCTAATTCCTAACTTCTAACTCCTAACTCCTAACTCTCTCCCCCTTCCTCTTCTCGCTTGCCCTCAAGGTCCTTTCCAGATCCATCCAATCTTCCACCGTTCAGCACCTTATCTCACACATTCCCAAGTGCAAAGTCCTCTTGCACACCCATTTAGCCTTTACTAACGACCTCATGATCTTCTCTAACGTTGACCCCTCCTCTATCTCCAACATCATGGCTTCCCTCCGCCTTTTTGAAAACCTCTCGGGCCATCGAATCAATCTCCTCAAATCTAACCTCTTTTTCTCTGGAGTCTCTACTGACCATAGAGATCTCCTCCTTGCTCTCACCGGTTTCTCTATTGGCTCCCTTCCTATCAAGTACCTTGGTCTCCCCTCATCTCCACTAGGCTCACATCTCTCCATTGCTCCCCTCTTATTAATATCCTTAGGAGAAAGCTCTAGCTCTGGAAGGGCAAGCTTCTCTCTTATGCAAGTAGGCTAGTTCTCATCAAATCAATCCTGCAATCCATATACCTATATGGCTATATTGGTCTGGCATCTTTGTTCTCCCCTCCAGCATCTCTAAAGCTATTGACTCCATCCTTTGCTCCTTCTGGAAATGTCCCGAATCCTCTAGATTTCTGTATCCATCAATTGGTCCAAGGTCTGCACACTAAAATCGAAGGGTGGCCTTGGTCTCGAGCATAGTTGTCAAGGCTTGGCAACGCCTTGGCATCTAGGCGGTTTACTTGAAGCCTAGGCGACTGTCGCCTTGTTGCACTGTATGACGACTTATATTTTTTGCCCTTATTTATGCCAAATGCCATTTAAGTAAATGTTTTTATATTTTGTTATTTAAATGTTTTATATTTTATTATTTCATTTACTTAAGATATTATTCATAAATAAGTAAATATCCCCTATTTCAATCCACTAAAAATAGTTTAAAATCAAATTCCAAAAGGATAAAAAGTCAACCCCCGGGTCTAAGAACAAAAATTGGATTTTTGGTTGTAGGGCATTTTCAACTTTCGAATGCTAAGGTCTTTCTCAATTCTGAAAATTTTATAAATCTTATCATAGCAGAACTTTGCTAAAAACCAAAAGTCCGGTAAAATAATCTTTTGTTTTGATGTAAATAAAATTATTTCCATTCAGGTGATTTAACAGAATTCACACACTGTAAAATAAGTTTGACCAAAACATAACTCTGTCATAATAACTCAGATTTAAGTAATCTTAAACTTATTGGAAAGCTAATTTTTTATTATACCTAATACAAAAAGTCTCATCTAAAAATAAAATCATTTGACCAATAAAAAATATTATAGAAGGAGCATTTCTCTAAATATCAATAAGTCATGTTGATTTTTTATAACTTGATGTGAGTGTGATTATATTGATTTTATGACTTGATGTTGCTTAATGTTGATTGGTTTTTTATTTCATAGGGTATATATTATAACATACAAAATAACTTTAGAAAATAGGGGAAATAAAAAATAACACGGGCGATTTGATCGCCATGGCAACGCCATAGCAGGCGATTCACCACCAAATCGATTAGCCACCCCTCCACCACCTTGAGTCGCCATGACGCCGTGACAACTATGGTCTCAAGAAAATCTCTGATATTTCCAAGGTAGGGATCCTCAAGCTGATTTGGAAAATCGCCTCTTAGTAGAATACCATCTAGGTCTCCTTGGTATACTCCCACCCCCTCAAAGGTAATTCTCTTTGGTCTGTCTCCCCCTCTCCCGATGCCTCTTGGATTTTCCACAATGTCCTCATCTCTAAGCCCCTTTCCCTTGGTGCCATCTCCTACTCTGCTGGAAATGGGTTGAGTACCTTACTCTGGTTAGATCTATGGCTCCCTTTAGGTGTCTCCTCACTTATTTCCCCCAGGACCATGTACTCCTCACCCCCCCCCGCCTTGCCCCCTCCCCTTTCCGACCTCTAGTCTTCCCTCTTCCTAATTCCTCCTAGCCATCGAGGTAGAGAAGATAAGATTCTCTGGCTCCCCTCCCAATCTTGTCTTTTCACTCGGCCTCTGCTAGGAGTTCGTCAGATCTAAAGCTCCTCTTGCTCGTTGGCGTAACTCCATCTAGTTCAAAGGCCACATCCGCGTCACAGATTTACTCCATGGCGAGCCATCTCTAATTGCCTCCCTACCCAATATTTCCTAATCCATCGGCACATCCATGTTCCCCCCTCCAAGGATTAAACCATCGGTATCGGCTGCAATATCGGTGGCCAAAATTAAGACACGTAATGGAGGGTATCGTATCGTAACGGAGATACACAAAGATAGGCTAAAGATACACACATAAATTGATAGAAAACGCTTTTTATACATTTTTGTACAAAAAAAAAAAATTAGTTAAAAAAGCTATACATAACATGTATTATGCATAAACACTAAATTGAGAGTATCGCATTAAGAATCCAAGGTTTATAGTTGTCTCATAAATGTAAAATCCTTGTTCTCAACCTTGATTTCCACTTTAGTTAGAGAGAAAAATATCTACCAACAACTTTGGAACAAAAACCCCTCAAAAAATCATGTTTTTCTGAAAAATGACCCATCTTGGCCATTATATGACCGTAGCGCACCGTATTGGTATGTATCGTACCACATCGGTATGTATTGGTCGATACATACCACTACACCGATATGTACCAATACATACTAAAACGTACATTTTACCTCATTTTTTAATATTCCATAGAGTATTGGTACGATACATATCGATAAAAAAGAGTTTTAAAAATTCCATGTATCATATCGGTAGTATCCTATCGGTAAGGAATTGGCCGATACTTAAACCATGCCCTCCTCTTACTGTCGTTGTTGCAATGGCATCGAAGACATAGATCATCTATTTTTCACTTGCCCCTTCTCCATTTGGAAAAAATTCCATTCTTGCTGGCCAACCCGTAAAAGAATTCTCCCTTTCTCCAGAGAATGGATTTAGATTGATATGATTTTTAGAGGGCCCTCAATTTGTGACACCATTGGGAAGCTTGCCTTTGGAACTGCGATCTCCCATATATGGATGGAGCGTAATCTTCGTAGATGGACTTCCAATTCCTGCTCCCATGATAAGATTTGGAAATCCATCTACTTTGATGTCAGCTCCAAAGCTGGTTGCCTCCATCGTCGCCCCGTCAAAGACTCTGCTAGGAATAGGTATATCATTGCCTCTTGGGGCCTTCCCCGAGACATCATTCTTCCCCCTCTTGATGTAGCCCCCTTTATTCAGCTTTGGCTCCTTGAGGCCTTTGTGTTCTTGCCTCCCTTTTGGCTCCCCCCTGTTAGAGAAAACAGTAAGAAATACGAAAATAAATCAAAACAATAGATCCGCACAACACAGAGATTTGACGAAGTTCACACACCGGTGTGGTGTGCTACGTCCTCGAGCGAAGAAGATGTTTCACTATGAAGAAGAGAGATTACACCCAAACAACAGCGAGAAAACTCGCCCTGAAACCCTAGCTCGAAAAACCCCCAAAATACAATGACTTTCCTAACAAGACAATAGTACATTATACACTCCAAGTCACGGTCGACCCTAGCTCGAAAACCCCCTCTGCTTCCATCACAGATCTCAGAAAACTTCACATTCAGGTCGCCACCAAAATATGTTGGAGCGGGTCAATCTTCAAAACGGGTCAAGAATTCGAGACAAACTTAACACCCCCTATTTTCCTCTATATATTCTTCTCCTCGGTAATGAATTATTTATTCACCCAAAAAAAAAAATACAATGACTTGAGAGAAATACAATTAAGAAAAAAAAAAAAAAAAAAAAAAAGGAATAATAACCCAGATAATTTATTCAAAAGTTTTGATATTAGAAAACCCAATAAAAAATATAATAATAGAACTTATCATAGATCAAAGAGTAGTAAGACAACGTAGGCACTCTTGTCGGATCATTTACAATGAAGCTAAAACTAAGAACATGTTTGATGTTCACATTTTCAAATATTATACCTAAATCAAGATATGATTCAGCAGCATTTCTCATAGTCATGACAAGGGTCAGTTGATAGTTACTGATGGATTAGACATGTATGTTCCAATGCTCAAAACACTTTTCCCAAAAGAGGATTTGTACCCACTTTTTAACAGATGAAACTCTGCAATATATAGGATGTCAAATTGTATTCAACTCACTTTATTGAGGGAACTTCCCTGACCTTTAATGTGAAACCCACAAGACATCTTGCACTCTATAAGGTAAACTAAACACCAATCTCCCATGAGTAAGTTGTGGATCTGTCATTTTTTAATCTCTATATGTATGGTAAATTGACGACTTCCAAGGATAACCAACCATCGACCACTAGAAATGGAAAAATAAAAGTCCAGGATTCAATGATACCGATAACATTGAGAAACTCTAAAGTTCAGAGAATATAGTTCTTAAAAATCCCTGGTTAGTTCTCAAACAAACAAGCATGCTCCCTCTAAGCATTAAACTATACTTTCACCTTCTTTCTGTATTGATACTGGATTAACACAAACAAACTGTCAGGATAGAATTCTAGTTCTTCTTGAAATTTGTATAGATAATTTCCACAACTATACTGACTGAGAGCATGTTAAAAATTAAATTAGGGACAAAACCTACAGTTCCAGCACTTGAGTAATGTGAACCATAGTGGTACTTGGGGATGACTGGATCATCAAAGCTGGAGTATCTCTGTTGGAATTTTTTTAACCGGTCAGCATTCAATGCACCAATGGGCTGCAAAAAGCATAGGCTTTTCATGTGAGCACCATTAAGAAGAAGGAAAGTTCTCAGTAATCAAGAAGAGAGCAATGAAATTCAGCATGAGCAACCTTTGAAAGGTCTCGGAATGAAGAAGGATTTGAGAGATCCAAAGTCTTTGACGTGTAATCAGCAAGAATCCATGGGAAAATAGGATACTGCAATGAAACCAGATAGGAAAATGATTCTTAGTAACAACCTACCGTAAGAATTAATGAAATGGCTACCACAAGTAATTATCCTGAAAATCCACCTGGGTGATGTCATTATAGCTTCGCCCAGCCAGTGTATTGAGCTGCATTAGATATTCAAAATTGCTAATCTGTGGAAGTTTGAATTCTTACCGGTTAGGTACATAGCAATCAGAAACTAAATGAGAAAAACTGATGGTTCATTTATGCAGTAAATTATGAAGTATGATAGTCTATCTTCAATTTTATACCTCCCACTTAGCCCAACGCTCCATAAGCTGACTTCTTTTGAGAAGTTGCTCCGGTCTCTGAAAAAATGAATATCACTTAAGAATAAAATGGCTACTGTCAAACATACACAACTAAAATCGGTGAAAGGTAAAAAAACCTGTGTTGCCAGATAAACATTGTTCAGACAAGGAGGTCGAGCTTGAACAATAGCTTGATAAGCAATCTTCCACCCCTCAGTACTCTGAAACAAACCATAGCAAAAATCAGGATGAGCAGTGAATTACTAAATGGAACTTCTATGATATAGCTAAGCCCAGAGAGAGAGAAATTGAAGGTTTCAAACATATTTATACCCCAAAATCAATGAAGAAGTTCGTCCGGTCAACCATAAACAATTCCAGTGCACTTCTTCTCAAAAGATATCTAGAAACAGTGATAACATTAATGATCAGAAAAAAGAGTTGAAAACCAATGGCTAATTTTTTTTATTTTATAAAATAAGTCGAAACCAGCAAGGCAATTGGTGTATTTAAATTATAGACTATGACGCATGACAGTACTGTGCTACTGAAAATTTTGTTGCTGTCGATGATGGTGAAATAAATGACAATATAATGAAAGAGAAGTAATTGATAAGATTAATATTGATCAGAAATTTGGTACTAGAAAGTAAATAACTACATGTTGGACTTTCTTTCTTTGTTTTTTTGCCAGTTGAGAAATGGATGCATGCTTCTCTATATCATGCACTCTTGAATGCAACATGCAGACAGGAACTGGGACCCAAACCATCTGCTAAAAAAATTTTAGTAGAAACAAATACTCCTATATCTGTATATTGTGGTCCCACCTTCTGCTAAAAATTTGATGAAGAGAAGACATCAACCAGCTCCAATCTTTTTCATGATACTTGCTCCCAGAACTGGGACTCAAACTGTCCTCCACAGTTTGATCATCCACGGTGAAGTTTATCCTTTTTGTTGTTACCTGAAAGAGAGGCCTTGATAGTTAATCCATAAGCTAACTAACCATCAATATGATATTGTTGCTGAGTGATACGTACAAGGCTGCGGGTGGAGAGAAAATGTGGGAAAAGATTAAAAAAAAAAAAAAAAAAAAAAAAAAAAAAAGAAGAAAGAAAAAAAAAAAAAGAAAAAGAGATGAGGGAAGGAGATAGGAAAGGGGTAAAGATAAAATTTTAAGGATAATCTGCTTTATAGACGAAGCCATGACGTCTCGGTTTTATGGAGGAAGCCCGAAGCCGTGCCTCCTAAAATGGAGAAAATATAGAAACTCCAATAGATAATTTATTCATCCTTTCTATTCCTTCATAAGCCTACTTTATAGGCTTCAAATTATTTACAACTTACAAGGAGTTATCCATATACTATGATAACTTCTACCCACATGCTACCCCATTATATATAACTCCACTGATCAGTAGATAACTAGAGTACTGAGGCAACTACACAATAACTACCCATTAACTACACAATAAAATTTACAGAAAGAAAACTATACACGATAGAGAGTGTAGAGAATGTGTAGTATACTCATGCAGCCCATCCAAACCTTGGTACATAACAGATTCCTCCCCTCTAAATTGTGGTCTTGTCCTCAAGACCATAGGATGGAAATTAGTCTTCATGGTCTTGAGATCCTCCCAGGTTGCTTCAGCTTTTTGTCATCTCTTAGCTTAATTGAGGAAGCAATGGCCTTGTTTCTCAACAGAGAAAATGTAGGGAATCAGCTAGTGGGCCCATACCTGGGCTCTGATACCATATGATATGTACAAGGCTGCGGGTGGAGAGAAATGGGGAAAAATATAAGAAAAAGTGATAAGGGAAGGTGATATGAAATAGATAAAGATAAAATTTTGGGGATAATTCACTTTATAGACAAAAGCATAACGTCACGGCTTTACGGAGGAAACCATGACTCCTTCTCAAATAGAAAAAATATAGGAACTTCAATAGATAATTTCGTCATCCTTTTCATTCCTTCATTAGCCTACTTTATAGGCTTTAAATTAATTACAACTTACAAGGAGTTATCCATATACTAAGATAACTTCTACTTACATACTACCCCATTACATATAACTCCACTGACTACTATATGACTATAGTAATTAGGTAACTACACAATAAAGTGTGTCGAGAATGTGAGTATACTCATGCAACCCATCCAAACCTTGGTAGATAAACTAAGGTTAAATAAGCTTGATTTGAAAGAGATCAGTTCTCATAAGAGAAGGGAAAAAATAAATTTAGTATTTATAGATACCCACAAATAAAGCAGTATGCATAGGAAAAGTACCAACCTAATTGATATTCTCTATTTAGTTCCACTAAAACATAAGGATTGAAAATTCTCTTTAGTTTCAAATTATCAATATATCCTTAATGTGGTATTGGTAACTATTAAGGTTGCAAATACTTTTGTGGATGAATAAATATTAATTCAAAACCAAAGGAGAAGAAAAAGGGGTGCCCAAGGAGGGAAGAAGAGAAAAGGAACAATACAGAACCTCAGCCCTCAACAAAAGGGAGTAGGAGGGGTCCGAGGGGATACAAATAAATGGGAAGGCCCAGGCCCCAAGAGTCAATAATTAGCCTATTATGATGAGAATCCAAACACCGCGAAGAAGCAAGAGGAAGCTTGCATCTAATATGAAAAGCAATGGAGTCCAAGATTTGTTTAAGGGCCTTACATTTGGTGGTCCATCATCTGAGATTACGCTCCAAGCCTCCAACCAAATGTGATAGATGGCCACACCAAAGACAAGCTTGCTGATAATGCCACATGTCAACCCATCTCCATTCCTTGTTGATAGGCAAAATCCTTCTCCTCCTTGGCTAGCATTTGGCAAGGAGGGCTTTCCAAATCGCAGAGGTGGAAGGGAAAATGAAGAATAAATGATCCACATCTTCCAGAGCATTTCAACAAATGCAACAATTGGGAGAAGCCAGAATAAGGCTCTAGATGAGGAAGGACTGAGTAGAGAGGCAGCGGGAGAGAGCATGCCAGACCATGGGGCTATGCTAGGGAATGTGCCTTTGGAAGTAGGATACCTTGCACCACGGCATCACTGGTGCCCTAGCCCTAAAGATGTCCCAAGCAGGTGGAACTGAACGTCCTAAAGAGAGAGGTCAAAGTTATAAGATCTCCACTGCCAGTGGGTCTTCTATAGTTGGACGGAAGGGCATCCCAAACTACCAGAAAGCAAAGAGACGTGGAGAAGCCCACCCACCGTGAATGATAATGTCTAAGACCAAAGCCTGTCTACCAGACCTCAACCTGTATCTAGATCTGTCGCTAATAGAGTGGATTCCAACCAAAGCTGAGTAGAAGCACCTGTTGGAGTTAATGTATAGGGGTAGTTTAGGAACTGTACTTATGTTATGATTCCTAAGTTGTATTTTCTTTTCCCTTTTACCTCCCTAGGGAGGTCTAATGCAATTTCACTAAAGTTCTAGTTGAACTTAATATATGTGGGAAACAGCAAAAATGCTTCCCACGTTTTGCTCTTATTTCATTTCCTCTTCTCTCATCTTCTCTCCTCCTTCTTCATTTCTCTCTTCTATCTTCTTCCCTAATCTCTAACCCTAGCAGTCCTTATTTCTAACTTGGTATCAGAGCTTGTACAAGGGTTTGAGAGTCAATTAAGCATCCTTGTTTCATTCTTTAATCCTCTCTTGGAACCCTAGAAGCAAAGGGGTCCATTAGAGGCTATACCATGTAAGAAGAGTGTACAAGAAGATCTAATGGAGTTCTAGAATCCACTTGAAGAGAGTTTGAAGGACACTAAGGACCATTCGAAGTCCAAACTGAGAAGGATAGCTCTTCCCTGGATTACCGCCAGCCAGAGCTTTTATTTCCTCTTTCTCTCTCCTCCAACATTGGTTGGGGATGTGACCTAGCTGGACAGGATCGCCTAAGGGTCTTGTATGACCATTCCAAACCTCAATAGTTGAGTTGTTGTGATGTGGGAGCACAACTCCATCTACAACTTGTTGCCATGTATCGAGCTTTCCCTGTTTTGGCTTGTTTTTTGCCTGAAATAGCTGGTCGTGTAGTTGTTGGCTCCATTTGTTGGATGTGTTCTACCCTATGATGCTTGTATGTGAGTTTTGGATGAAGCTCAACAGTTAGAAGTGGGCTCTATTGATTTTCCATCAAATTTCCATGGTTTACTAGCTTGCTGGATTTTTTTTTGGGTTCTAAGAAGAAGATATTTGGGGCTTGTGTTCCCCCATTGGTTTAGATCCCCAATTGCATTGTTTTAAGGGTATCCTTACATCATTATGTCTGATCTCACGGAACCCATGGAAGCTACATTGGGTGGGTCAAGTAGTACCAACCTCAGTCCGATTGTCTTTGATAATCCCAATACTCAGATTTCTCTTGTGAAGTTGGATAGTAGAAACTATTTTGGATTGGTCACATTCTGTGAAGCCATCCTTGCGGAGTAGAAGGAAGATAAGGTACATTACTGGGGTTATCAAGGCTCCCGCTGTCACAGATCCAGGTTACCAGAAATGGGAAACTGCGAACTCTACTGTTATGACTTGGTTGCTTTTCTCTATGAAACCTAAAATAGGCAGGAGATTTATAAGGAATGAAATTGCTAAGGATATTTGGGAATAGTGTCTCTAAGGCATATGACATTGTAGGTGTTTCTTTAAAGGTCTACTAGCTCCTTCAGCAGGCCCTCTCCATAAAGCGGGGGAACAAGTCTACTTTTTACTACTATACTACTGCTATAGGACTCTGGGAAGAGTATGATTATTACCGAGATCTTTATCTGTCCAATCCTGATGATGAAGCCAAGGTCTACAAATATCTCGAAAAGGAGTGTGTTTTGATTCTACTAGGTGGGCTGAATTTAGAATATGAGCCAATCAGGATACAGATTTTAGGCTGGTCACCTCTTCCATCCCTTGATGAGGTGTGTAGCTACCTCCCAAGTGAGGAGACCAGCAGAGGTAACATGGATCCTATATCTTCACTTGAGCGCTTTACTCTTTCTTCCACTACCCACTGAGACTGGTGTGGAGCGGCCGAGGCCAAGGGTCATCCTATAGAGATGACAGAGATAGACGGCAGTGTGATCATTGTGGAAAACCTGGACACACTCGAGAGAGGTGTTGGGTGCTTCATAGACGTCCATCTAGTACACATGGTGGCCGCAGAGGAGGGGGGCTACAAGCCATGCTACTATGACAAAGATTGATACTAGTGGACCCTCACAGGCAAACACCAGCTCCTTCTCTAGGGATGATATTGTACTGCTTCGCTAGTTCATGTCTCAGGTTGTTAGCCCATCTACTTCGCAGGATGCCTCAGCTTCCGCAATGCATGTCACCACCTCTGCACCTTCCACAGTTCCGTCGTGGCTATTGACTCTGGTGCCCATGACCACATGACTAGTACGTCCCATTATTATGATTCTTAACCATTTGTTCTGGTAAGGATAAGGTTCGGGTGGCTAATGGTACTCTCTCCTCTATTTATGGAAAAGGCAATATTACCATTACCCCTTCTATTTCACTTAATTTCGTTCTTCATGTTCATCCTTACCTTAAACATTTTGTATGTGAGTACTTTGACTAAATCCTTGAATTATTGTATCATTTTTTTTCCTTCTAATTGTCTTTTTTCAGGATTTGGTGACGAAGAGGATTATTGGCATTAGACGTGAGGAGAGCAGACTCTACCACCTTGAACCATAATTGTCTTTTTTTACTACACCACAATCCTATGCACGTGGCATAGTGATAGTAGTTCTGTAGACTCTGTGATGCTTTGGCATCAACATTTGGGACAATTCTCATTTTTGTCGTTATGAGGAAACAATTACCTCATTTATTTACGCCTTTTCCTTCTTCTCATATTTTTCATTGTGAACCATGTACTTTTGCAAAACATTGTCCTTCATGTTATCCCTATCATGGTAATAGATTTGTTGTTCCATTTCACATTCTGTACACAGATGTTTGGGGACCTTGTCCTACTACCTCCTTATTTGGTTCTCGTTACTTTGTTTCATTTGCTGATGATTTCTCTCATTGTACTTGGATCATTCTTATGAAATAGAAGAGCAATGTTTATCATGCTTTCAAAAGCTTTTATAAAATGGTTTACACCCAGTTTGAAACCAGTATCACAATTATCCGATCTGATAAAGGGGGGGAACACATGTATGGTGGTCTACAAGACTTTTTTACTGACAATGGTATTACCCATCAGCTTGCTTATGCTGATACACCCCATCAGAATGGGGTAGCTAAGGAAATATCACCATTTGTTAGAAGTTGGTAGAAGCCTTTCATTTACTATGCATGTTCCTAAAAAAATTTCCTCTGAAGACGTTCTTATGGCTGCTTTTCTCATCGTTCTCATGCCTACCAAAATCCTTGGGTCTCAAAACCCCGTTGTACTCTTGTCTTCTCAATCTTCTACTTTTTCTCTTCCTCGCAGGGTGTTTGGTTGTACTTGTTATGTGCATGTTAACAAATCCTCCTGCACCAAAATTGATCTCAAGGCTCTCAAATGCATTGTTCTTGGGTATTCTTCCACTACCAAAGGCTACAAGTGTTACCACCCTTCCTCTCGCAAGCGATTTCTTAACAAAGATGTCAACTTCCTCGAGTTTGTGCCTTTCTTTGCCTCTCAGCAACATCCTCTTCAAGGGGAGAAGAGAAGTGATAGTGGAAAGGTTGTTAATGCCATTTTGTTTCTTACTCTATTGCCTCTTACTCCTTTTTCTTTTGATATTGGGAAACATAAAAAAGTGGATGATGTTGACACTGTGGATGAACCTTGTACAAAGAAGGCTCCTGATATCGTGTACACAAGAAGGACAAAGAAAACCTGCCAAGAGTCCTATTTAGATCCAAATTTTGAGCTTCCCCTTCCTCAGTCAGGTAACATCTCCTCTCCTCATTCGGAGTTGGATCTCCCTATTACTACTCGTAAGGGTAAGAGAGCTTGTACTAACCTTATAGCCTAGTTTGTTCCTATGATGCTTTCTCTCCTACAAGTGTTTCTTTTATAGCTGCTCTTTCTTCTGCGTCCATCCTCAAAACTATTACCAAGGCTATGTCAGACCCTAAGTGGAAACAAGCTATGTCTAAGAAAATTATGACACTTGAGAAGAACTGTACATCTGTACCTAGAAACTAGTTGACCTTCCCAAGGGGATAATTCCAATTGGATGCAGATGGGTCTATACAATAATGTACTGATCAGATGGTGCTATTGAGAGGTACAAGGCATGATTGGTGGCCAAAGGGTACAGTCACGTGTATGGAATTTATTATTAGGAGACCTTCGCTCTTGTGGCCAAACATAACTCAAGAAGAGTTCTTTTGTCTGTGGCAGCAAACAGAGATTGACCTCTATATCAGTTGGATGTGAAAATGCCTTCCTCCATAGAGACTCAGAAGAGGAAGTGTATTACTGTATATGCAGCCCCCTCCTGGCTAAAAGTTTCCGTCAACCAACGGTAACGTGTCTCCTAAAAAAGGCACTTTATGACCTGAAGCAATCACCAAAGGCTTGGTTTGAGAGATTCAAACAGGCCATTCTGAAGAATGTATATTCCCAAAGTCAAGCGGACCACACATTATTTCCCCATTGAGGTAATGGTACCATCATGACATTGATTGTTTATGTTGATAATATCATGGTGACTGGAGATGACAATGATGAAATAGCTAGGCTGAAAGCCTATTTGGCCAAATAGTTTGAGATCAAGGATCTAGGACACTTGAACTATTTCTTGGCCATTAAAGTGTCAAGGTCTAAGAAGGGAATCAACATATGCCAAAGAAAATTTGTGCTAGATCTGTTGAAAGAAACAGTGATGCTGGATTGTAAACCGGCAAGTT
Organism: Macadamia integrifolia; assembly: GCF_013358625.1. Taxonomy (NCBI): domain Eukaryota; kingdom Viridiplantae; phylum Streptophyta; class Magnoliopsida; order Proteales; family Proteaceae; genus Macadamia; species Macadamia integrifolia. The sequence goes on from NC_056562.1 coordinate 30,632,500, forward strand.
CTCCTATTGAGCAGAATCGTAAGTTAGGTAAAGATTGTGACCCTTCCCTTGTTGATGTAGGGAAATACCATAGGCTAGTAGGAAAGCTCATCTATCTATCTCTGACTCTCACAGACATTTCTTATGCAGAGAGTAGTGAGACAATCTATGCATGTGCCCAAGAGCGAGCACTTGGATGTTGTGTACCGCATCCTCAGATACTTAAAGTCCTCTTCAAGAAAAGGGCTTTTGAATGCCAGGAACAATCACTTGAGGATAGAAGATTGTTCTGATGTTAATTGGGCTGGATCCATCTCTGATAGGAGATCTATATCTGGTTATTGCACATTCGTGGGTGGTAACTTGGTTACATGGAGGAGTAAGAAATAGTCGGTTGTGGCTAGATTTGTGCAGAGGCTGAATATAAGGCAATGGCTCATGGAGCTTGTGAACTCATTTCGTTATGTCAACTAATTCTCGAGTTAGGACATAAGCCTAAAGGGCCTATACAACTCTACTGTGACAACAAAGCAGCTATAAGCATCGTCCATAACCTAATGTAACATGATAGAAAAAAAGCACATTGAAGTAGACCGGCATTTCATCAAAAAGAAGATCGATTCTGGCAACATCTGCACACCTTTTGCAAAAGCAGGTGATCAACTGGCAGATATCTTCACCAAAGGCCTCATTCCTCAACAGTTCAGTACACTCTTATGCAAACTAGGAATGCATGACATTTATTCTCCAGCTTGAGGGAGAATGTTGGAGTTTATTTAATAGGGGTAGTTTAGGAACTGTACTTATGTTCATGGTTTAAAGTATCTCTAATACCGATACGATACCCTCCAATACGTGTCTTAAATTTAGCCGACCAATACGATACACACGATACGATACATGAAATTTTTAAAATCCTTTCGTATCAATATATATCCTATGATATATACCGATATGCATCAATACACCACCGATACACATCGATAGGATACGATATGCCCCGATACGACTATATGAAAATATAAAATCGAGGTGAAATGTATGTTTCGGTATGTATTGGTATGTATCGGTATGTATCGGTGAGTATCGGTATGTATCGATTGGTACGTATCGGTGAGTATCGAGCAGAACGTATTGGTCAGTATCGGTATGTACCGATACAGTGTGCTACAGTCATATAATGGCCACGATGGGTAATTTTTCAGAAAAAACACGATTTTTTAGGGGTTTTTGTTCCAAAGTTGCTTCCAACCATATCTCTCTAACTAAAGTGGAAATCAAGGTTGGGAACAAGGATTTTACATTTATGGGACAACTACAAATCTTGAATTCTTAGTGCGATACCTTCAATTTAGTATTTATGCATAATACATGTTATCAATAGCTTTTTTTAACAAATTCTTTATGCAAAAGTGTTTAAAAAAATGTTTCCTATTCATTTATGTGTGTATCTTTAGCATATCTCCGATACGATACGTATCTTAATTTTGGCCGACCGATACGGCGACCGATACCGATATTTTAATCCTTGCTTATGTTATGATTCAGAAGCCGTATTTTCTTATTTTCTTTTCCCTTTTACCTCCCAGGGAGGTCTAATGTAATTTTCCTAAGTTCTAGCTGAACTTAATATATGTGTGAAAGAACAAGAATGCTCCCCACGTTTTTCTCTCATTTCATTTCCTCTTCTCTAATCTTCTCTCCTTATTCTTCCTTTCTCTCTTCTATCTTCTTCCCTCATCTCTAACCCCAGTAGTCCTTATTTCTAACTGCACCATCATCAGCAAGGGACTTGATTGCCCTAAAGGCTGCACCCCTGATATTGAGAATCTTCCTCCAACACAAGAGAAATTTGAGGGTTTGAGGTTATGAGCACTAACCAAATAGAGTCACGTCGAAAGAGTCTCGAATAAACCCTACCAACCCAAATACTTTTCTTATTAGAAGCAAGCTTTCGAATCAATTTGAGAATACCTGAAGTGTTGACATCTCTTATTCTTCTTAGACCAAAGCCTCCCTCCTTGGGGAGGCAAATAGAGGCCCAACTGATTGGGTGAAGGAAGTTGGAAGTTTGAAGTTGGAACATTCTAAGCCTTTTCCAAAGGAAGGAACACATCAACGCCTCAATTTTCTTGATGTAAGATTTGGGCAGCCCAAAAATACCTGGCATGTAAATGTAGGAAGATTGAAGCACTAATCTGATCAATTTGAGACGGACTGCATAAGAGAGAAGCTTACCCTTTCAAAGCTGGGGCCTTTTGAGCATGCGGTCCAGGATAGGGAAGCAGTGGTGAGCCGTCAACCTAGAGGGAATCAAAGGCAGCCCAAGTTACTTGACTATAAGGTGGCCTAAGGAAAAACCGGATTTTTCCTTCACACAGAGCTTGGCAGTCACTGAAAAACCAGACGCAAACAGCAAGGATTCTTGGAGGTTAATACGAAGGCCAAAGAAGGATTCAAAGCCAAACAACCCTGAATTGCCTTGATCGACTAAAGGTTGGCTTTGGAAAAGAGCATGAGGTCATTAGCAAAAGCTAAATGAGAGATCCGAAGGGTTGCACTTTGGGAAAAGAGAAATGAGATGTAGATTGGATGATTCAAGAAAGGAATTCTAGGGTTAAGGAGTGTAAGAACAAGATATTGTATTGATTTTCCCAGTATATCTTTGATTACAGAGAATACAAATTTATATATACAGAGATTGAGTAACCCTAGCCATCTATACATTTATGGTAGGTCAGATTCTTTCCAAGGATAAGGAGGATCCTTTTTAAGGATAAGAGATACATGCAATATATAATATTGAGATTCCAAAGCTAGAAGATACATGCAATATAAGATATTGACTTCCCAAAGATGGGGCGATTCTTTATGCACTGATACACCCCCTCAAGGTGAAGAATCGAGACCACGAATCTTCAGCTTGTCCCGAAGAAACTTGAATCGGGCCACTGACAAATGCTTGGTAAGAATATCAGCCACTTGATCAGTGGTAGAGATAAATTGAACACTCAGCTGGCATTTGGCGACACGATCCCGGACAAAATGGAAATCAATTTCCACGTGCTTGGTCCTTGCGTGGAAAACAGGATTGGCCGACAAATAATATTATCGCACCATAGGGTGGGGGCCATGAAGAGGAAAGCCAAGCTCATTGAAGAGAGATTCCAACCATATTAGCTCAGCAGAAGCATTAGCCAGAGCCCTGTACTCCGACTCAGTGGAAGACCGAGCCACAATTCGCTATTTCCTAGAGTTCCATGAAATAAGGTCGGGACTAGGAAAGATTGCATATCCCCCTGTGGACTTGCGGTCCTCACTACTCCCAGCCCAGTCTACATTAGAGAAGGCTTAAAGTGAGCACTGAGAGGATCGTTCAAGGAGAAGGCCATGAGTGTGAGTGTCCTCGAGATACCGCAAGATCTGTTTAACAAGAACCCAATGATCATTAGGGGAGTGCATAAACTGGCAAACCCGATTAACTGCAAATGCCACATCAGGACGAGCAAGAGTGACATATTGCAAAACTCCAACCAAAGAACGATAAAGAGTGGGATCATACATCGGTGCACCCCCTAAAGAAGACGACTTGATAGTAGTAGCCATGGGAGTACGGACAGCCTTACACTCAATCATGCCAGATTGTTGGAGGAGATCAGAAATATATCTGGATTGAGTGAGAAGAAGACCCTTCGAATGCCGGACTGCCTTGATACCCAAGAAGAAGTGCAAATCGCCCAAGTCTTTAATGGAAAATTCATAAGCAAGCCTTGTAAGAAGAGAAGGCACCTGTGATGAGTCATTGCTTGTAACAAGGATATCATCGACATAGACCAGAATGTATACAAGGGTTGACCCAGCCTTATAGATAGAGAGAGAGGGATCAGTCTGCGAAGCAAGAAACCCCAACTAAAGGAGAAAATCCGAGAGCCGACGAAACCAAGCGCGAGCCGCCTGTTTGAGGCCATACAGGGATTTGTGAAGCCTGCATACATGAGAGGGGTGATTAGCATCAACAAAGCCTTGGGGTTGAGACATGAAAACCTCCTCGGATGAGACGCCATGGAGAAAGGTGTTATGCACATCCAACTACCGAATGGGCCAATTCTGAGAGAGCAATGGATAGAACTGCACAAATGGTGGTGGGTTTGACAACAGGGCTGAAAGTTTCATGATAATCACGCCCCTATTGCTAATGAAATCCTTTAGCCACCAAACGCGCTTTGGACCTTTCAAGGGTTCCATCAGCCTTCCGTTTCAATCGGTATACCCACTTACATCCAACCAAGTTCGTACTAGCAGTGCATGGGACGAGAGACCAGGTTCCATTTCGCACTAAGGTATTGAATTCCTCAGCCATGGCTTGGCGCCACTCAAGGTGTTTAGAGGCTTAAGAGGAGGATGGTTCAAGAGGTTGAGGGGTAGCGGTAAAAGCTTGATGGGAGGAGGTGCAAGGACGCAGTTGCATAGGGTGTAGGCGTGTCGGGGCAACAGGCGGGGAAGCAGGGGGCGTGGGTGTGGGGGCTGGAGCCTGAGGATCATAGAGATCCTCAATGGTACGGGTAAGGAGGGGGGAGGGTGGTGTTCCAGCAGTAGAATAAAGGGACGAGGCGAGAGGGATAGGAGACATGGATGACGGGGGAGAGTTAGGTGAGGGCGGTGATGATGGAGGGTGGGTGTTGGTAGGGGAAATAGCAAAGGGAGGTGATTCTCGAGGGAATCGAGATCCAAGGTGAGGGAGAAGGAGATGAACAAAAGGGGGAAGTGGAGGATGGTTGAGATAGAAAAGGGAAGGAATGTTCAAAGAAGCGTACATGACGAGCAATATAAGTGCGATTGGAGCGGAGGTCAAGGCACCGGTAACCATGATGGGAGGGGTTGTACCCTAAGAAGACACAAGGGGTGGACCTAAACTCAAGTTTGTGACAATTGTATGGTGCAGGTAGGGAAAAAAAAGACATCCAAAAACACAGAGGAAGGTGTAGTCAGAAGGCCGATGAAACACAAGTTGATAAGGGGACACACCACTGGACACAAAAGATGGCATTCGATTGACCAAGTAGACAGCAGTTTCAAAGGCATAAGTCCAGTAGGAATGGGGTACAGACGCATAAGCCAGTAGAGAGAGTCCGATCTCAACTATATGGCGGTGGTGACGCTCTAGAGCTCCCTGCTGTTCATGCATGTGGAGGCAAGAAACGCGATGATGGATGCCAATTTTATTGAAGAATTAAGGGAGTGAGCGAAACTCACCTCCCTAATCGGTCTGAACATTTTTATTTTACGTCCAAATTGACATTCCACAAGAGATTTAAATTGTTCAAAAATGGAAAGAACCTCAGATTTATTTATGAGAGGGTAAAACCAGATATACTTAGTACTATCATCAATTAAAATTATGAAATAACGATGTCCAGAGAAAGAGGGCACAAAGGAGGGGCCTCATACATCACTATGAATGAGATCCAGCGGAAATAAACTTCTAGAATAATTCTCTCATAGGAAGACACGGATAGATTTTCCTAATTGACAAGGAGGGGCACGGAAATTTATTTATTTTGAGCATATGGCGAAGCAAACATTCGTGAGGGTGGCCTAGACGATGGTGCCAAGAGCCAAGGGAGAGACGCTCAGTGACATTAACAAAGAAGGTTGGAGGCGCAGGAAGAGTGTTGAGGCCACCTTTACTCGGTTCGGACAAAAGGGTGGACTTGGTTACCTGATCCTTGACAAAGAAATGAGATGGATGAAATTCAAAAAAGACGTTATTGTCAGTACAAAATTTTTTAACAGAAAGAAGGGGTTTTGAAATAGTAGGGACATGGAGAATATTAGATAAAGAGAAAGTGCGAGAGGGAGAGGAAGAGGAGAGAGAAGAAGATCCAACATGAGAGATGGGGAGTCCCTTACCGCCACCAACGTGAAGCTGATCCTAGCCATTGTATTCAGTGTAGTGGGAGAGGGAATGGAGGTCAGGGGTTACATGATGGGAGGCTCCAGTATCAGGGTACCAGGGTAAGGCCGATTGGCAGGGGGTGGGGAGAAGATGGGGGTTAGGATGGGGGTAGGTGGTGGTGTATGTGTAGTGGGCCCGGGGGGTTGGTTGGCGGTAATAGGGGTAAGATGGATGGGTCGGCTGAGCCTGTTGCCTGTAGAAGCACGTAACTGCAGTATGATTGGTTTGATTGCAGATGGAACATCCAAGGTTGCCATGGCCGCCACGGCCACCATGGCCACGACCACACCCACACCCACCTCCACCACGTCCCTTCCCATTGTCCTGAGTATGGGAAGAGGGGGTAAGGGAGGCTTTTTGAATAGTATTGACCACAGGTGAATCATTAGTAGCAGAAACAGTCAGCTTGGTGAGGGGGTTGACGTGCAGAAACTCATGATTCACAAGAAGACTATGCAAGTCAGTGTAGGAGATAAGGTCCGAGCATGCCAGAAGAATGGGAACAATGTCTTGCAATTCCTGGCGAAGGGATCGGAAAATATGAAGATTAAAATCTTCCAAGGAGAGAGGACGGCCAGAAGCAGGCAGTTTATCTAACAGGGATTTGGCACACTGGAGCAGTTGAGTAACAGATTCATCAGGTTGCTGAGTGAGACGTTGGAGGGTGAGATAAAGATTCACGATGCAAGTGGCTGAAGTGGAGCCATAGGTTTGAGCAAGGCTGTCCCAAATATCTTTGCTAGTGGGTTTGTCAATTATCTGGGGAAGGACTTCCTCAGAGAGAGAAGCAATAGGAAGACTCATAAGGGTGGCGTCCTATTCTTTCCATTCAGTGGTAGAGGGTACATAAGAAGGACAAGGATGAGAGCCATCAACAAAATGCAGAAGGCGTTGCCCTCGGAGAAATGGGGTAAGTTGAGCACGCTAGAGAAGAAAGTTCTTTGGTGTGAGGCGCAGCCGCGCAGGTAAAAAAAATGGTGTGCAAACCAATGGAAGGTTGAGGGAAGGTAGAAGATGGTGTTTGAAGTTAGGCACTAGGGGTGGAGACGCCGGTGGCCAAAGATGGAGGGTTTTCGGTTGCCATTGAAGAGAAGAGGGAAGAAGAGATGGGTCGGCTAGGGTAAGAAGAAGAAGAGGGCGTGAGCCAAAAAAGGCTCTGATACCATGTAAGAACAAGATATTGTATTGATTTTCCCAATATATATTTGATTACAAAGAATACAAATATATATACAAAGATTGAGTAACCCTAGCCATCTATACATTTATGGTAGGTCAGATTCTTTCCAAGGATAAGGAGGATCCTCTCCAAGGATAAAAGATACATGCAATATAGAATTTTGAGATTCCAAAGCTAGAAGATACATGCAATATGAGATATTGACTTCCCAAAGATGGGACAATTCTATATGCACTGATAAGGAGATGTAAGGGGAGAGCAAACAACCTTGGTGAATAGCAGGTGGGGCCACCATGGATAAGAACGAAGTGGACTGAGGAAATGCAATGGTGAATCCAATTGATGAAAGAGGGAGTTGAAAGCCCATCTTGAGGAAGATATTGGAAATGAAGTCCCACCTAAGAGTGCCCAAAGACAATCTATCACAGGAACATATGCCACAAGGGGGGGGGGGGG
>NC_056562.1:30640144-30644728 GCF_013358625.1 Macadamia integrifolia
TTTTTTTTTTTTCTTTTTGTGATCAATGAAGGTCTAGCCATGTTAGACACCAGACTGTACTCCCACTCCAGATAAAGACTACTGTCCAATCTCATAGAAGAAAAGAGCAACACCATGTCACCCTATCGTAAACTCAAGAACCAATACTAGTTAACCATAGAAGAAACATGAAAGATAAAAATAGAAAAGACCAGGACAGAACTACAAATCAACCCCTATCCTGGCACAGAAAGAGGATTTCATTTCCCACCAACACTTCTTGAACTTTGACCAACCATTCAACCAATCATTAATCTCATGCTCTCAACTATTAATAGTTACCAATGACAAATCTCTCGTATATACCATATTTTAGGTAAATTATTTCTATGTTATTAAATTACACATTTCATAATAGAAACGTGTTTCATAACATACAAAATAAACTGGATTGACTTGTCACTTTTTTCAGATGTGTTTGACTACAGTTTCTGGCAATTTATATCCAAGTCTAAAATTGACTAATGTAAACCACAGATATAACTGAAGAAATCTCATCTCAGAACGACACATTAAACTTACTTGGAACGTTCCTCGTATTACTCTCAATGGTCTTACCATCGACGAAGAAAGTTCGAGAATAATTCTTTCATCAAGTTCACCAGGAACATACCCAGGTGCAACATCTGACATATTTTGGACTAAATCTCGGTCACTAACTTGAGCATTAACAGATTCCAGTGCAATCTGTACAGGTTGCTCAAAGGTTGAAGACGGACTCTGCTGATTGTCCACCCTCTGTTCCCTATCATGTGTTCTACACTCCAAATTATCAGTTTCTGTGTGTTCATGATCCTCATTTACTTGCTCCATTAATATTGCTTCTGCCACCAATATAGAGGTAGTAGAAGTTGATACGGCATTCTCTTGATTATGTTTCAATCGGAGATTCTCTTCATAGTTAGCAGCTGCACCCAAACGATCATACCCTCTGTAGTTCCTTCTTAAACATATTCTCATCCTTGAAGAACTTTCCATGGTATCTAATTTCCAGAAAACCTGAGAAAATTTGACCCACTAATTTAAAAAATATGCCAGCTTTGCCTCCATCAATAAAAATTGTTGAACAGGTGTTACTGCAGAACAAATTATCTGGGAACATACACGCTCTGGATTACATAGATGCTCTCCCAAAGGTCCAAAAAGACCTTTCAACTCAATCAAGTAATGTATGAGTTTGCGCCAAGCACGAGCTCCAGTTGACAGACGATGCCGACCTATTACATCAACTTGTACACGCCTGTCAATCTGCAGAAGGGTTAAAGGTTTACTCCATTAGACCAAAGATTGAAGACATAATAAAGATGAGAAACATTAAAGTACCCATACCTCTGACCGTTGCCTGTTTCTTGCCAAAGCAAAACTCGTAACAAGGACTGCAACATATTTATAGAATAGAGCATTCAAATCTTTCCCTGAAACTGATTTTGTACCAACTGACTGCAAGCATTCCATCCAGGCAGTCCCCATAGCTTCATACATATTCCACCTCTTAACACGCTCCATATCACTCACACTCCTCCTTTGTGCTGATGTGGCCATTGCTACAGCACTCAAACCCCTTCCAGAACCAATTTTTGCTCTCCTCTCCAGATCACGTGCAGCTGCCAAAGCAGCAGCCTTTGCAGCTGCTTTGTCCTTGGGAACAGCCGGTGTTTTTTTAATGTTAGGTGTCTCTAAAGGCTTTTGAAAGCTTGAGAATTTGTGAATTCTAACTGTTTTACGCTCTATTAACGATGTGTCACGCCTAAAAAGCTGTTTAGTTGTTACAGGTGTTACAGCTTCACCACCAGTGGCTCCCGCAGCAATCATCGCCAATGCCATTGCAGCAGGAGGAGATGCAAAAGCAGCAGCCCAGCCTGGGGATATCATGGAAAGAGCAGCCTGAAACGAATTTATCTAGAATATCTCAAACAATGCAGTATGAAAAAATCAGGGCATAAAATTATAATCAGAAACATGCAAGACTACTTATGGCCTTTTGTCAATCAGTTTCCACAATTTTCTATAGAAAACAATCAAGTTTCTTCCTTCTTGAAGGTTGAACAGCAGTGTGGTTCTATCCTGGAGTTGTTCAGCAAGTAAACAAACTCTCGATTTTTCTTCTTGTGCATATTGTATCTATTTGTCATGCTTACACTGCAACACATTGTCATAGCGAGAAAATCCCACAACCCAAAGTCACATGTGATGAAAAGAAAGATGGAGATGTTGTTTTTTATCACCTCAAGCGGAAGTGCATCTGCTGCCAAAGCACGATCATCAACCATGAGGGGATTTACACCATCAGGAGAAGTAAGCTCATGAATTCCCGCCAAAAGGGGACGCCATCGCCTCAGAATGGCAACATAAGGTGGTAAAATGGCCTCCATGTACTGTTTACGAAGAGGTTTCTTGTCCTTACTAACTGCATGCCACACCTGCACATATAACTCGTTAAAAGAAAATTTTGAATAACAATTATCTACAAGCAGGATAACTGCAGCATCTATTTTTGGATGAAATAAGTATTTCTCCTCCAACCCACAAGCACCATCCTTTTCCATTTTATAATGATCCAAATTGTTTGTCTCCTCTAAAAATAATAATAATGGATTTTTAACAAGATTAAGACATTACCTGCTGTCATTTGTTACCAAAATTCAAATTTTGGAAAATAAATGGATAAGGAATCTCTAAATAGAAAAGAAGCATGGATAATATTGGAAAATAAGTGGACCCTCAATGTTTAACCACTCCATAGAAAATGATTTTTTCTAAAGAGGACAATCATTCTAGGATGGAGGAAGTAATGGATGCAAGGTTCAGCCATCACAAAAAGATTTAAGGAAATCACAGATAATAACCCGGGAGAGGGGAGGGTGAAAGGGGGGTGTAGAAGCAAGAAAAATAGTTTAGAAAATAAATCAAACTAGCATAGTCGGAACTAACCTCAGAATAAAGAACAGAAGAAACAACCAACACCCTCTGTCTCCGAGACTCAGAAATTGGCATGTTGAGGACAGGTGAAAGCACGCTGTACATCAAGACTCTAAATCAGTTCCAAATCATTCTCATCGAGAGACCATTAAGAATTACAATCAGTCACATTACATTAATTTATCACAAATAACTTTTACACACACACATACATATATACTCATGAACCTGCACTTGGGTTCCCTTTGCATGGCTGTATAAGAAACTAAGATAAATGCCATAAAACAGGAAAAGAACTACTGCATTCTGATCATTTCTAAATTTAGGATCATATCCTTCTATCCTCTTTCTCTTGCTCTCATTTGTAACCATCTTCATTATCTCGTTAACTTCTTGTGCAACTGCCTAAGAAGGAACGAAAATACCAAATGGAACTTCACAATACAAACAACATATTGGAAATATGCCAAGTTGAAGCTAAATTGGCATTTATTTGATACATTTGCACCAAGGATCTTATCCTATATACCAAATACAAATGGAGTATGCTCTACTTTAAATTGGATAACCTAGTTGAAACTGTTTGGACTTCACATCCAGCTGAAAGCTGCACTAACCACAACAAAATGGAATAAAATAAGCACATTTCCTCATAAATCCGAAAGTTTAATTTGCCAAAATGTAGCAGCCGTTAGATCACGTAACAAATCCCCCCTCCCCCTTTTTTTTTTCTGATTCGCCAAGAAACCAACTTTAATTATTTGGCAAGGGGAGTAAAAAGGCGGCACAGGGGAAAAAATGGGAGAAAGAACCCTGCTATCTGGTGTAGACAACAATAGCGCATGGGACCAATGGTAGGGCGCGTGGGAGCATCTTCAGCACAAGGGGCAGGGGGCAGCATGGTCTTCTCGTGCCCGCCTGTGTCTGGGCATAGGCAACACCAGAATGGCAAGGTTCTTTCTCTCAAAAAAAAAAATATATATATAAATATATATACAAGGACAATACACCCCTAGACAAAAGGAAAGGATGCACAAGTGTATCTGACCCTATGCAAAATAATGGTTCTATGTAACATTTTACTTTATTTTGCATTTGGGCATTTATGTCTTTTGAAAAGGCCCAACATAAACTTAGCTGTAAATTTCTTCTCCCTTCTGTTTTCAAATATATTCTTTCTAAAGAAAGAAGGGGAAGGGAAGAAAAACAGCAAGAGAGACAGAAGAATGAAGAGAGAATTGTGATTCTCCCAACCATGCCTCCTTTTTTCTCCATTCCTTTTCCTGCTATATTCCTCAGTTTACTTCAAACTAATCTTGCATACCAGGAATTTCCTGTTAAGATCGTTCCTATTGTATTAGTGCATAGTGGTACCTGCAGGGGTATTTTGGGTACATAGCTTTAGTTTTAGAAGTACTTTATGTAATGTTAAATAGTTTGTGGTTATACTGTAATTACCATTTATGGTGTTCAGGCAATGCATCAGGATGGTATGCCAGTATACCTATAGAGAATCCTGGATTGCATAATGCTACCATACTATTACAGATGTTATGCAACGTCTTCTGGGATAAATTTATGGTTAGTTGAAAGGGTAATTTCTTCTTCTCTCTCTCACTCTTTTTT
>NC_056562.1:30644748-30647728 GCF_013358625.1 Macadamia integrifolia
TTTTTTTGGGTGGGGTGGGGGGGTGTGTGGGGTGGTGTTATACGTTGACCGAATAATTCCATAGGTAGGCAGCAGTTTTGGTAATGTCAGGTTTGAAATGAACCTTTAAAGAAAAACATAAATCCCTTAATAACGCTTCCAACAATAAACTTCGGAATTACCTCCACAATAATGCTGATTGTGGTTTCCTTGTTGGCAAACAACTATTGCTTTCAGACAGCACCACATTGCCTGCTTGCCAATTTAAACGTTCTGATATGTCATCATCCCTAATGCTTACATTTGTCATGAGCAAACCATCGTCCCCGCCATCTTCCTCCCGCATTGACACAAGTGCCATCCGGAGCATGCATAAAAATGGCTGATCACTATCCAACAACTGGTAAAGAGCTGTCATTCTTCCCATTCCAGTGCCAGATTTTCCACCAATACCGACACTTCCACTAAGTCCAGATTCATCTAACAGCAATGCTTCGAGCATGGTAACTGACTTCTTTACAAGGGGAAGCTCAATCCAGTTTCCGTTAGCATCCTTTTCCAAGACAGAACTCCAAGATTCCCAACCACTGCCACCACCACCACCTAAGATTCTGTTTTTTGAGGAAAGGCCAACCCCATACCACAGGCGGCTCCTATAATTCCAACCTTCAGCTATATCCAAGGCACAGCTCCCATATGACGCAAAAGCACATCGAACAGATGCATAGGGTTCAGCTGATGCAGCAACAGTGAGGCATTCCATCTCTGCTGCAGAAATTTGACCATTTGCATCAGCCATAGAAGCAAGAACCTGATTAGAAAAACAATAAGAAAGAATCAACAGAAATGTCAATAAAACATTAGATATATAAAATGCAAATCTGGAGTTCAAACAAAATTAAATAAAAATCTACTTCCTCTGACGAAAGCTCAATAAGAAAGAATCAACAGAGATGTCAATAAAAAATTAGATATATAAAATGCAAATCTGGAGTTCAAACAAAAATCCACCTCCTTGGATGAAAGCTTAGTGACAAAGTATAGATGACTTCAATATACAACCCCTATGAATCTCTGAATTCAGAGGACTGCTCATGTTCATACAAAACTTAAGAAAATAGTTCGAAAACTCGTATTTCAGTCTCATTTCGGTTGAAACGTTTCAGTGAGACTGAAATTAACAAAATTTCGACCGAAACAATGCAGTTTTTGCCAGCATGTTGCTGTTGGCCTTTTCGGGGGGCAAATGGCTATATTAAGCTCTGATATTTCAGGGAAACTGTTGAGATAACCATAGTTACTGTGGTAATTATCTTAGTTGCCTTAGATAAGTATTGTTGAAATATGTCTTAAGGGTGCCGCAGGGGGCATTCTTGGGCTTTTCCCCTCCCGCCGACTCTAATTAATGAGAGTCAGCTCGAGGGGCGCATACTTGTAATTTTTCTCTCTTTTGTTTTATGCTCCTTTATTATAAATAAAGGCTTGAATGACTACTTTGGTCATTCAAGCATTCCACATTAGTTTTGTTGTCAACATGGTATCAAAGGAAAAAATTCTGATCTAGGATTTTCCCTCCTCTCTTCCCTCTCTATATCGCAAGCCTCATCAAACCCATCCTCCACCTTCTTCTCTTCTTTTGCCTATCTAAATCCCTCACAGGGAAGCACTAATGAGGTGATTCTTATGAATCTAGATGCTACCCTCCATCTCACCTCAATGGTATAAACCCTAAAACCTTGCAAGATACCAATTGGAGTACTTTCCCTACCCAGCAATTTTTTATTCTTCCCTTGTTGGGGTTCAATTCTTCCTATGGTTAAGATCAAACCTCCTCTTGAAGATCAAGTAGCTAATGTAGCGCCTCCATCAAATTTGATGCCTCCACCATCAGGTAGTATCTTTCCTTTACCTGATAATGTGTCTACTGTTCCATTAGATGATTATCGTCTAATGGCTATTCGAAGGAGTTTGTTTATATACTCAACATCCCATCTCCCGTTTTGTCTCTTATGACTCTCAATCTCCTTCCAATAGCGAATTAGTTTCTTTGTTGTCTTCTATGTCTATCCACAGGATTGGAAAGAAGTCATTAAATATCTAAAGTGGAAGGTTGCTATGGTAGAGGAAATGCTGGCATTAGAAAAAAAATTGTACCTATGAACTTTTCCCTCAACAATGGAAGAAATTAGTTGGGTGTGAATGGGTATTCACATTCAAGCAAAGGGCTAATGGAACTATTAATCAATACAAAGCATGCTTAGTTTCCAAAGGCTTCGCCCAAACCTATGGGATCGAATACCAAGCAACCTTTGCACCAGTTGCAAAGACGAACTTTGTTAGGGCAATACTGTCATGTGCAAGATAGTTATTAAATTCGGATTCGGGAATTATTCAGATGAAGAATTATTCGGATTAATTTGTTTCATTAATTCAACGATTCAGTCAAAATATCGGTCAAAAAGCGGAGATAATAAAATTCGAGTTCAGATTCGGATTCAGGAATTATTCGTTTACAAAATAAAAAGCGGACAAAAAATTCGGATGTTATTTTTTAATATTTGCAATACTTGTTTCATAATATCTATCAATTAACATATGTACATAACATACAAATGATATAAAAATTAAAATTTTAAATTTTAACGATAAAAATATTATATTTAGCTCCTTTTTTTTTTCTAAACTCATTTCCTATTACTCAAATAATTGAATCAGAGAAAGAGAGACTGAGAGGGGAGACTGAGCACAAATTCAGCTAGACCCACGTCACCCACCATACATGTTCACCTTAAAGACTAGAGAGAGAGTAACAACAGTAAAACATAGTCAAACCAAAATGGGGTGAGAGATTTTTTTTTTTTTTTTTTAGAAGTGTGAGAGATTACCTCAGGAAAGATAAGCTTTGTCGACAAAATTAACATTAGGATAATAAATGCATAATAATCACACTATTTTCTAAAGGCTTATTGACTTATTCAAGAGAGTTTTTTTTTTTTTTTTA